>NC_136495.1:130739750-130797250 GCF_053919585.1 Euprymna scolopes
GTACCTTAATTTTTTTTTTTAATTATTAAACCATTTACATGCCTTGCAAAAAAATGCTTTTCTAACTTGTAAAAATGCACTTTGAAAATATATAAATTTTAAATAAGACCTATACATTTATACATTTTGAGCATCGGCATTCATTTTGCATGTACCTAACATATCCTTTAAAGTTCTTGTTGATGACTAAAAATAACCACGAAAGTTCAAAGTTCTTGGAAGTCTGCATAGATTTGTATCTCTGATAGCAGAATCCTCACATCCCAGTCCAGCAGAGTTTATCTTTCTTTATCGTTCGCACAGTAAGCGATTCTCCATTACAATAAAAACAATTTTCATCTGATATTGGAATATTTCAGAATGTAATGTCTTTACTGACAATTCTTCTTCACTTTATAGTCAGATCATGACATCGGGATAAAAACAACCTTTACTTGATTAGCTTCTCCAACTTTTTTTTTTTTAATTATTTAACCATTTACATGCCTTGCAAAAAATGCTTTTCTAACTTGTAAAAAAAAAAGATTATTTTCTGTTGTTAATCAATATAAATAAAATTCTTTCTCTTTTTACAAGATATGAATATTATTTATGATAAATAAATGATGGACTTATGAATAAACTTCATCATGAACATTATAAATCAAACAAACGGGGGTTAGGATGGTGACATTGGCAAAATCTTTATATTTTTATTAAATGCTAAACAAAATCAATGTTTAGACGATTACAAAATATAAGCTGTGACCGAGGGCAATGATTAGGTTTATTTGTGCTGGCTTGATGTAGCAGGAATCATTGACGATGAGATGAGAAGGTATTCCGTACTTGAGCAGCTTCAACCTAATTTCTGCCGACCCATATTAAACTCTTGTTCAAATGGTTAACTAAAAGAAATATTTGATGTAATAAAGCTATTTTAAAATAACCAGTGTTGCTTCTTTCAATAATCCCACCAAAAAATACAAATGGCTTATGATTTAGAATTAAAGAAATAATTGAAAAACAAAGAGAATAAAAAGTAATTGCTAGTGCTTATGCATCAAAAAGATTTCAGAAGCAATTTTGCATTTGATAATTATCCACAGAAAGTAACCGGTAAATATCTGGAAAATTATGTGACGGAACAAAATATCCACCTGGACATATATACAGTGTGTCCACAAAGTCTGACTACATTAATTTTGTACCAATAAAAATATTTGAACTCCTTGTTTTGTTAAAATTAAAATTAGTTTAAAAATGTTGACGAGCTAAAGCTATATTTATATATTAAAATAAAAAAGAACACATTGTAGTTGAGAAATAGATCATGTAGAAGAGAAATCAAGGTTTGGAAGTACAAAATTCCCTTAAAGTTGGACTGTTAATTATTTTCTTTGTGAGTTATCTTCCCTTCAATATTTGGTAGTTTCGAATAGGCGTTTTGTCGCCATAGGTGGCACTTGTTTCATAGCCAATTGAGGCATTAATTTGCTAGGAAAGGTAATGTTTGGTTGATGGAGGACATTTAGCTGCATGATATTGATGCTGGTTTGTGTAAAGCAGATAGCGGGTGTTGCAGAGTTGAAGAGAAAGTTTAGGAATTTAATTTTAGTGATTGCAATGTCCATTTCATATTAAAGCAATCTCAATTTGATATGTAAGCTTTAACGTATATTAACAGATTGGAAATAATAAACAAAAAAAAATCAACAAAAGACAGTTATAATAGCCTACTTCCCATAATAAGACCAATATATACTAATATATATATATATATATATATATATATATATACACACACACACACACACACACAAGCAGGGAGACCAGATGTTGCCCTGGATTGAATGATGATGAGATGAGAACGTATTCCATACTTGAGCAGCTTCAACCTAATTTCTGCCGAACCATGTTAAAGACTTGTTTAAATGGTTAACTAAAACAAATATTTGATGTAATAAAGCTATTTAAAATGAACCAGTGTTGCTTCTTTCAATAATCCCACCAAAAAACACAATGGCTTATAATTTAGAACTAAAGAAATGATTGGAAAACAAAGAGAATGAAAAATAATTGTTAGTGCTTATGCATCAAAAAGATTTCAGAAGCATTTTTGTATTTGATGATTATCCACAGAAAGTAACCGGTAAATATCTGGAAAATTATGTGACGGAAGAAAATATCCACTTGGACATATATACAGGGTGTCCAAAGTCTGACTAACATTATGTAGCCAGACTTTGTGGGCACCGTGTAGATTATGTAGCCAGACTTTATGAGCACCCTGTATATATATATATATATATATAAAATTCTTACTATAATAATTGTTTTAATACCTATGGA
Source organism: Euprymna scolopes (assembly GCF_053919585.1). Classification (NCBI taxonomy): domain Eukaryota; kingdom Metazoa; phylum Mollusca; class Cephalopoda; order Sepiida; family Sepiolidae; genus Euprymna; species Euprymna scolopes. The sequence continues at coordinate 130,742,082 of NC_136495.1, forward strand.
CATTAATGTTTCATCCTTTCAGGAATCTATCAATGCAGGGAGTTATGATTACAGCTGCTTAGGAGATTCGAACCTGGCCACAAAACCATCTGGCTATTAGCAAGGAACAAGTCTGGCTACATAATGTAGTCAAACTTTGTGGACGCCCTGTATGTATATATATATATGTATATATATATATATATATATATATATTAGTGAATAAATGACAAAAAAGCTATATTCCAAAATTCATGATGTTGACCATGTTATAATTTATTCCTTTAATTCAGTTGACATTTAAAATTCTTGACAGTATCTGTTTGTAGCGCAAAATCAATCACTAATTATTATATCAATCAGTGAATCCATTATGCCCTTAACTCATCACAAGAATTGTAAATATCAACTGAATTAAAGGAATAAATTTTAACATGGTCAACATCATAAATTTTGTAATATATTTTTTTTTGTCATTTATTCACTATATTGCTCTGTAATTACATTGAGCTTCTTAAATAAGGATTGGTATATATTATAAGAAAATACATTTCTACAGAAATTATATATATATATATATTAGTTGTATCATTTTCTTTATTCATACAGACATTATGCATACATGTTTTTAATAGAATATATTTGTTGTTTTCAAGTCGGTTTCTATTTAACCCATAGTTGGGACCCTAACACGCACTACCACTCCAGGTCAGAGTGGACCTGGATATAGTTTAAGGTCATATCCAGGACCGTCCTTAAAAGGAGTACTCATTGTCTTTCAGGAATTAATGGAGACTTTTTATAAATGAATTATGTTATTGAAGAAAACAGATGTTAATCTACCGTGATTGACTAGCTATTTAGAATTAAATATTAATCTTTTAGGGATTTAGGGAATGAACTGGTTTTCTTTCAGAATCTCATTAATTTTATTTTATGTATTACTAGCAGAGAGAACCGACGTTGCCCTGGTATGAATGAGGATCTTCGACATATATACTTTTATTGTCATCCAATCACTGAAATTGCCTATTTTTCGATCACATTAATTAATTGCCTGCTCTAGTCGGGTACATACCGTGGTGCACCAAGAGGAAGCGTCACATGTTTCCCTGCAGTGAATTAGTCCATAATAAATTGTATTCTACATGGAAAACCTACGGTTGATTTTATAAAATTCTTTTTATGTAATGGCTTGCATTAAAGTTTCAAATTCAAAAATAAAGTATCATGGTTCAGTTGTGTTCTAAGCAGAAACATTCATTTCGAATGCGTCTTTGTTTTTTCAAAGAACCTACAGTTGATTTTTGGCATTATGCTTGTGCGGTGATAAAGCTTCTCAAATGTACTTGTGATATTAGACTGTATAACAGTGTTAACTTTGGTCAAAATCAGACTGTTTCTTCTTTACTTGTAGTTTTTCGATTATAAATTTTCGATACTTATCAAAGGCACCTTGATACAAAACCTATTTAAGAACATTTTCGCACACAAAGTATATTTGTGTGAAATTTCAAAAATATTAGTCCAGCTGTTTTGGAGTTCATAGGAAACGAAGTCACACACACACACACACATACAAAATGTCTTTTATGTATAAATAGATATTTTTATCTCGCTTTCAAAGAAGTGGTGTTTGATCAACACTGCTGGTGAGCCATGAGATAAAATACTCTTTTATAATGAGAAAATTTATAAATATTTAAAATCTTAAAAGGTGCAACAAAATGCCAATTCCATTTTTATTAGTGTATAAGACACATCTGATTGACTAAATAATTTTTTTTTTTTTTCAATTCTAGTATCTTCCTTTTTATAGTTAAATATTAATAGTTTTCGGTAAAATAATTTTCCAGTTAAACATTTTGTTGAACATTCTTCTGTTGAGGCAGAAATCTTTTTCAAGATAATATTAAGACTAGCATAAATTCTTGAAAACAAATTGATATCATAATTGCAAGCTATTAATTGACATACAAACGAAGGAGTTTTCCAATCCATAGACTTCAGATTTAAAGTGTTATACATCACTATTAAGCAAGATGCAAGACTTATTAACCTCCCTTTGATATACTAAAGGTTACCATACAAGGATTAGATGGTGTTCCTCAGCCGTGGTGAAGGTAATACATCTATTAAAGAGGGACTTTGTTGAAGAAAAAAAAAAAAAAAAAAAAAGATATAGGGAGTTTGTTGACTCTGTAGGACAATTTTCTAGTGAAAATATAATTGTTATGAACACATGCAGAAGTAGTAAGGCTCAAAAAACTGTCATGAAAACACCCATGTCAGTGTATATTCTGGTTCAATTGGAGATAGCAAAACAAATACAGATGTAGAACAGTTCAGGTAGCAAGGTCAGTTGGCATATGAAGGTCAAATAAAAAATGGGAGGCAGTAATAAAAACGGTCCTGAGGGAAATAGGGATAAATAAAGACCTGGTCAGAGATAGGTTAGGTTAGAAGTCAGTTTCTAGAAGCTGTCCAACACATGCCAGCTTGTAAAGCGTAAAACATTTGACATGTATGGGTTAAAAATATGACAAATTGCAAAGATTCCAAATTTAAAAAAAAAAATGAATCCCCACTCCCACCCCACTAATAAACATATCATATTCCTAACCTTTCCTTCCCGAGATCGGCACTCCATTTTTTTTATTTTCCCAGCATCACAAAAAAGCATATTTTGTGCTCATATCATGATTTATACTACTTTCATTTGCTTTAATTCCATAATGTACACAAGCCCACCCAAATTATACAATTCAAAGTCCCACCCAAATTGTTCAACTCAAGATTACTTGCTTTTAAGACAAACAGTTTGAAAATATGGCTATAAATTCTATTTTCATCTGCCAAACTAGGCTGTACACTATTTCTATGAAAGATTCTGTATGTAAATACTCATTTAAAAATAGTCTATATAAATATTAAAAAAAAACCCACCCTGAATCCAATTAACAGTATTTGATCACTTAAATATACATTTTGGAATAAAAAGAATGTTCTTATAATAATTGAATAAAATATATGTTCTTTTTGAATAAAAAAATAAAAAAAAATTTTTAAACTACTGAATTGAAAAAAGTTCTCCCAGCATCTAACTGGTATCAAACGCCACCTATTTCACAACTACTTTTTGAAATTGTCTTTTCTAAAGCTTTTTTTTTTTATTCATTTGCATTTTCACCTGATGATGATTCAATGGAGAATCGAAAACGTTTGTCATACATATGGAACTTACATTATTTCTTTGATTTTAACACAAAAAAGATCACAAGAAAATTTTTTTAAAAAGGTATAAGTAAAAGCTTTCTGTTATTTCGCCAATGTTTACTTATACAGCCCCCAACAATGCAAAATTTAGTGATAGCATTTGCCGAGGCATCCAAGAAATTTGGACTAACAACATCAAGAAGACTGAAGTTTTCATTCAAGACACCGGTGACACAAAGCTTAACCCCCAGAGAAGTACTCCTGAATGGTAGCCCATTGGCGGAAGTTGAACAGTTCATCTACCTGGGCAATACCATTACGAACACTGGAAAAATCGATGAAGAACTGTCAAAACGGATCCAAGTGGCTTCATCAGCCTCATGAAAATTTGGAAACCATCTTCGGAATCAGAGAGGAATCAGAAAGACCAAGATGAAAGTGTACAGAGCTATTTTCCTACCATCACTCCTCTACAGCTCAGAAACCTGGACTCTACAGACGCCACTTCAAGAGATTAAACCTGATACAACAAAGGCACCTCCGTCATCTAATGGGTATCTCTTGGAAAGACCATGTATCGAATTTTGAATTACTAGAAAAGGCTAAAATGCCCAGTGCTGAAGAAATAATCGTAACAAACCAACTGAGATGGACAGGACATAACACGCGCATGTCAGACAACAGACTATCAAAAGCAGTTTTCTTTGGTGAGCTCAAAGAAGGTACACGACCACATCGAAACTGTGCTATAAAAACGTGTTCAAGAGACATTTGAAAAACATAAACCAACTCAACGACTGGAGAAGAAAAGCTGAAGATCGGATAGTTTGGAGAAGTGTGGTATCAGGTGCAGCCGATGCCATTAGAGATCCAAGCATTACTGCTTGGGAAGCAAAAAGAGTGCGACTACGGATGCCACTACCAGGATTTCTTCCCACCAGGTGTCACATCTGCGGCCGGGGTTTCAGAGCTCCGACACAGACACTAACCGACCTCTGTGTCATCATCGAAATCGACAGACTGCCCGAGAGAGAGAGAGACACATATATATATATATATATTTAAAAAGACATTGTTAAAGTGTTAAAGACAACAGGAAGGACATTGTTAAAGTGTTAAAGACAACAGGAAGCTTCTATTTTTTTTTTTTTTCCAATTTTTCATATCTTTTTTTTTGTAAATAGATCGATGGTATGGATATGGTCCAAGCATTTTTTCTGCCCAAATTGTCCACGTTTTTTTTTAGTTTTTTTTTAACATTTTTTAACTTAACTTTTCATGTACTCATTAACACATCTTCAGGAATTTGTGTGAGAGGTGGAAATTATTGGTAGATTTATTTTAATAGTTGGGTTGCAGCCGAAGATGAAGTTGTAAAGAATAGTTGTAGTATTATTTTATGACCTATTTTGTAGACAAAAAAATGGGATCACAATTTTATAGGAATTACAAGATCCATCCTATGATTAATAGAAAAGAAAGAAAACTTAACAAAAAGAAAAACATCTGTATAAATAAGTAAATATATATATGTATTAACAAATGTAAAAAAGTTAGTGCTATATACGCAAATATACTGAATGCCAAACATTCTTTTCTGAAATGGAGGAAGAGATTAATTTCTTACAGTACACGAGATGACATGACAGCAACTTCTGTGCACCATGTGGATGACATTGTTAAGCTATTGTACTTCCAGACTCCCACCTGACGATAAATAGCATGCAAAAAAGAAAGGCGGTGTGTCTTTGTTGAAAATTGAAGATTTCTGATCTTATTGCTGTTAGCAAAAATGTGGCCAAGTATTAGAATATCAAGTCACCTGATTGGTTCGCACATGCCCAAAATAAGTTCAGCAACTTTCCATAGTAGGAAATAGTTACAAAATAGATTGCTATCGCGACTCACTTTAGCCGAATCTCTCTTGGCATCTGCTATATAATATATTGATGCAGGTTAGCTTTCTGGTATTATTGCAGATTTTTCCTTGTTCTAAACAAGACTTCAGAATAAATGGTTTACCATACTACTTGCTTGATTATTGAAAAAGAAGCATATGAATTTATACTTTTTACACATAATGCAATAGTCTCAACAATGTATGCTAGCTATTGTTGACTATTGTTTTGCTATTGCTTTCTTATTATAATAGAAGTATAATACTGTTCCCTTATGTATTACTCATAGAGCCATTATTTTTTTGTCTCGCTCAAAATAATTTTTTTTTTTTAATCTCTCTTATCCCTCTCAGTATTTAATACTAAATTGATTTTAACTCCAAAATGTTCTTAATGTAATACTGCTTTAAAAATTTATATATACATAATTATCAGCTATTCACTAATTTTTATTAAATTTTTGAAAACTTTAAATCATGTTTCTGAATTTTTTAGATGAGGATTGGTTATTTGTATTCTTATTCATCAGACTGCTGTTCTCATCTTGAGTATGATTTTCACTACGTTTCGGTCGATATAACCTCCGACCTTCTTCAGGTGTATCTTGTCAAACTCGGGAATATTTCTGTCAAACTTGAGAATTTGGACGGAAATTCGAGCGGAACCCTTTATTTACTTCACGGTGGTAGCGTGCTCTTGTTTCATCAGCCATGACTGGAAAAAGGTCCCAAGTAATTCGCAAATGTATTTTTCGGTCGCCTAAACTGAGGATTGAACCTTCAACTTCCAGGAAAAGGTCAAGTAAATAAAAGGTTCCGCTCGAAATTCCGTCCAAATTCCCGAGTTCGACAAGATACAGCTGAAGAAAGTTGGAGGTTATATCGACCGAAATGTTGTGAGAACAGTAGTCCGATGAATAATAATATAAACTTTAAATCATTGAAAATTAGCTGTTAAGGAATAGCTATTATTTTAATGTCTTATTTAAAATAGTTTTGTTTAAAGCTTTTTATCGCTATATAAAACGCAATCAAAAATGTACCAATAAAAATATTTGAACTAGTTTTGTTAAAATTAAAATTAGTTTAAAAATGTTGATGAGCTAAAACTATATTTATATATTAAAATAAAAAAGAACAGTTGTTGAGAAATAGATCACGTAGAAGAGAAATCAAGGTTTGGAAGTACAAAATTCCCTTAAAGTTGGACTGTTAATTATTTTCTTTGTGAGTTATCTTCCCTTCAATATTTGGTAGTTTGGAATAGGCGTTTTGTCGCCATAGGTGGCACTTGTTTCATAGCCAATTGAGGCATTAATTTGCTAGGAAAGGTAATGTTTGGTTGATGGAGGACATTTAGCTGCATGATATTGATGTTGGTTTGTGTAAAGCAGATAGTGGGTGTTGCAGAGTTGAAGAGAAAGTTTAGGAATTCAATTTTAGTGATTGCAATGTCCATTTCAAATTAAAGCAATCTCAATTTGATATGTAAGCTTTAATGTATATTAACAGATTGGAAATAAAAAAAAAACAAATCAATAACAGACAGTTATAATAGCCTACTTCTTATAATAAGACCTATATATATATATATATATATATATATATATACATATATATATATATATATACACACACACACACACATACACACTAGCAGGGAGACCAGATGTTGCCCTGGATTGAATGATGACCAACTAATATTTCTTATTTCTATTGTCATCAAAATCTGTGAAATCACCTATTTTGTAATCAAATTGATTGATTGCCTGCTCTAGTGACTTAGTTCACTGCTTGAATGGCTTGAATTTAAGGTCAAAATACAAAAGTTAAGTGTAATGGTTCAATTTGGCTTTAAACAGAAACATTTATTTCAAATGTGCCCCTGTCATATCAAAGAACCTACTGTTGTTCTATATATATATGCTCTTTCAGCTTGTGTGGTAATAAATTTTTTTAAAATACATTTGTGATGTTAAGGTGTTAACTGAAATCAAAACCGCCTCTTCCTTCTTTCATCGGATTTTTTCGAGTAGCGATTATCGATTATCAAAGACATTGGGATACAAAACATATCTACGAACACTGCCAGGCACATGAATTACCTCTGTGTGAAATTTTATAAAAATCGGTTCAGCTGTTTTTGAGTCTATAGGAAACACACACACACACCCACAATTAAGCTAATGGCTGACACACAGCCGACAGTTCTTATGTCAAATGGTGAACTCATTAAACACATTAAAACAATGATTTTTTTTTTTTATCACAGACAGAAATAAAAGAATAAAAGACTATTGTAAACAATTTAATATATTTTTATTCTTTGCTTTTATTTTCATATTGAAATAATTTTCGAAAGTTTCTGCTTCTCTGACAACATCTTTTAAAGACAAACATTGTTCTTTTTTGCAGTTTTCTCCAAAGTATTTTGGAATGATTCAAAAAACGTATTTATCCCCCTTAATTCAACATTTGTCATCAGATTGTTTGTTAAATGTCTTCAAGTTTGAATATGTGTGAAAGTCACGCATATACATTGCTCTGGACATCTATCTTTACACATTTTGGTTTTTGTTCTTGTGTTTGAAGAAAATTGTATTTCTGAAAACATTTCATCTTTTATATCTATCATTTTCCTTTCTCTATAGTTTAGTTTCTACAGAAGTAATAACTTTCTCATATACCAACAGAATGTTGTCTGTGTGTATATTTATTTTTATTTATTTTTTTTCTGCTATTTGTGTGAGTGTTGCAGCATCTGGTGGAAAAATGTGCGTTGTAAACTTCGGAGAACAGAGGGATCCCTGCTAAGGGGAGAGTGACCATATCTATTGCAAGGAGAAGATAATGATGATAGGATCAGAAGCAAAAAAAAGAGAAAAAAAATGATAATGAATCTTTCATGACTGATGACATCACACAACAAAATGATCAGCTACACACAATGGAAATAATACACCAATGATGATCCTTCTGATTAGATCCTTCCTTGCTTTCAAGTCATAGTCCATTTGAAAAAAAGAAAATCATGCCGAAAATAATTAGCTGTTCAACCAGCGACTATGTTCAGGAGAAACTCTTGGTTGGAGCTGAAAATAAAAAAGAAAAAAAAAAATTTAATATTCGGTATTTGGTTAATTACTTTTAAAAATAAATAAAAACAAAAAAAAAACAAGTAATATAGTAATCAGAAAGAATAGTTGGATTATTTGAAATAGCAGAAATCTTCTAATATATGTGTGTGTGTTTGTATGTCCGCTAAAAACATATTTATATAATTATAAAACTCAGATCAGCTTGCTTGCTTGGGCATTTAAACCGTCTATCTGGTTTCTGACTTCTGGTTTTAAAAAATTTGTCTGCTTACCTATTTTATGGCCGCCCTATCTTAAGTCCAATAGTAAAAGCCACTACTGCTATTCAAAGTATACACAAAGGTCAATAATATTTTTTTGTTTTAACTTTTAACATGTGTTCCTTACAAATAAATGTAATTTAACTCCATTGAGTAAATAAAAAATAAAAAAAAAAATGATTTAAATATAAATATACAATATATAACTATAGTCATATTTATAAACATATTTACTAATTTTAGTAGCATTCCTGTGGATTCTGACGATTTATATTTTTTCAGGCCTTAAACAATATTTTCTCTTCAAGGAGGTGGGGTAGAAACTTGGTTTTAGTAGTGCTTTTAGTAGGTCTTCCTTAATTTTAATTGGTGCTTGCTCTAGTGCTATGGAGGCCTCCTAGGTTTTATTTTTTCACTCATTACTAGCGCTATGACAACAGAATATTCTTTTCATTGTCTTAACTCTCGAGTATATATCTGACATAGTTAGACACAGTTAATCAAGTGAAACCCCCATCGGTCTATATAAAAGCATATAAGATATCAATGGATACACACTCGAGACTCAAAACAATGCTGTTGTCCTACTCATCACTTAAAAAAATACAAAAATCTTTTCTCAAGACAATAAAAGACAATATAATCTCAAAATCACTTTATTTTGAACATTTTTTATTTTACCCTTTAAGAACCAATTGGTAGTTGTTGGTTGTTTTTGTTTTACGGCATATCAACCCTTTTCAGGCTATTTAATGCCGAATCCAAGGATTCGGAAGAAAAAGTTTTTAATAAAATATATTTGTTGTTTTCAAATCGGTTTCTATTCAACTCATACTTGGGACCCTAACAGGTACTATCACTCTGGGTCAGAGCGGACCTGGGAGCAATGGCAATTAAAGGGTAGCTCCACACTCCCCAAAGCCCGCAAGCTGGAGCCTCACCATCGGATATAGTTTAAGGTCATATCCAGGGCCCCAATGGGTAGACCAGTGTGTGTATATATATATAAATATAAATAAATGGTTAAATATCAGATCTTTGTCCTATTTTTTCAATATGGTGAGCTAACTTTCTCACATTTTTGGTGAGAGTAGATAAATTTGTCAAATGTATTCATTCGAGCAAAAGAGAAAAAAAAATCCTAAAATCAACCACCAGAAATGTGTGCAAATAGTGTGGTGGCTTTCTTTTTGTTCAACAAGAATGCATTTTTGGAGAACGAGTTCCACTAAAAAAAAACAAAGCTAATGAACAAAACAATGAAACACGCCATGTCATTTTTATTATTTTTTTTTTTTTTTTTTGGCCTGTATAGCTGTAAGAAGTTAGTAATATGACCCCCCACTCCACCCCTGTTCGAAACATCTGGAGGCCCCTGATTTATATGATTGAGATATGAACTAAACACGTTTCAAATAAAATACAACTCGTCTGTATAAATCAACAGTTAATATTTATCCTCTATTTACTAGTAAAAAAGAATTATTTAGTCTAAAACATCTTACTTGGAGGCACATGTTAATCCAAGAAGTCTATTTGTAATTTGTTCAAGGGATATAACTCTACCTTCTAAATAATTTCAAAGTAAGAGATTAAATCAAGGGGAAAGAGTTATTTCCCTTTGAATCTTTGATTTATTTCATGCCCACATTTACTTTCTTTCTTTCATTGGTTGGATTTTATGACATGTCTACCATTGTCGGGGTTATTTTATGCCGAAATCGTGCATTTCTTGTAGATGATCGATTTATAGATTAATTTGAAGATATTTTGGTTCCATACATCAAAAGAGGGTGGGCCAAAATAAGGGTCCTATTTTTAAAAATTCATAAATTCATGTAAGTTTTAAGAAGTGTTTTTCGGCCAAAATTTGTTTTGCTTATTTCACAAAAATCTTGGAAGGGTCAGTCTACGCACATAAAGTTTGGTGAGTTTAACTTTTATTTTGTGGAAGTTATTCAAATTTAAAGATAGGACCCTTATTTTGGCCCACCCTGTATATATATATATATATATATATATATATATATATATATATATATATATATATATATATATATATATATATATATATATATACTTATTTGAGGATATTTACACAGGAGAGGATACAGTGGCCCAGCATCTGTTCAGATTCATCTTCAGTTGCTGCATCTTTGGTGTATTTATTAAATCTGTTCCAAGATTCAGGAATCCTGATTGAAAAAGCGATGTTCTTCCTGTTCAACTGAGATTATTTTGTCTTTATTCAGAATGTGTTTTGTTTTTCTTAGGATTCTAAATGTGAATTAACGTTTGTTGGTCTCCTAACAAAGGAGGGATTGGACCCGATAATTAACTCTTGTTCATCTGTTTGCACTTTTCTCAGTAACCACACCTCGGATTTTTTTTTTAATTTTGCACAAACAATATTCATGGTGAACGATAACTCTGGTTGCCTCCCTAGGGGGCATTATAAGTGTAAAATTGCCTCCAAATAGTTCATCCACTCATTTGTTTGCACTTTCTTCAATAACCACACCTAAAATTTTTTGAAATTTTCCACAAAAATTAGTCATAGTAAAAGTTAATTTTTTTTTCATGGAGGGGGACCTTGAATGCTTGAGTTGTTTATTTAACACTACTTTTCTATTGTTCAGGGGTCAGATGTTTTCTCTTGTGTTCTCATGGTTCAGTAGACCAACTGCCTCCAAATGCTAAACTGTTCAATCTTATCTAATCACTTGCTAACAAATTTTACTTGGCCAGTCAAGCTTCCTGTGATTCTGCCACAGTTTATCGGGGAGGATGAATACTTTGCATGATCATAAACAACGTAATTGATTCGTTTTTAGAACAACTTCTATACTGGGTAAATGTAGTGTTTTCAGGAAGCCCTCTAACATCACATGTTGAGTTGGGTCAGATTACACATTGCAGATGTATCCGATCATGGATCTCTCATTGTAGTGTAGTCAAGGCGAAAGAGCACTAGCTGAGAACTCAGCATCCACTGCCATAGAAGATGATGCTCCTGACAACTGCTACACAATTTAACCCAGATGCAGAGACAGAGACAACTTGTGATGTTATCAGATGCAACAACTCACAAAAGACTTTTCCGATCCAGACAAGGCATGAAGCCACTTGAAAAGGTATAAAGACTGAAAGATGATTAACAGAAGTGACTTTTGACCTTTGTTTTTTTCTATAAGTAGGAATAAAACAATCTGTAGAAAGAGAGTTCCTCAATCCTGCAACTGTCACCATTAGCATAGGAGGATATATTACAAGATATCTGAACAGTGAACTGATGATTATTAAACATCTGAATTGAACAAGCTGAAGCAGAAATAAATTATACAATTATCATGTTTACTTTCATGGCGGACGATAACTTACCCCAAGTAAATTCCTGGCGACGTATCCTTCTTGATCTTGATGACGGGCCCACCACCATTCCTTTTCATTGTCGTCTCCTTTCCTTAAAATTGTTAATTGGTTTCCCATTTTAAAACTAATCTCATCACTATTCTCTGCTTCATAATCAAAAATAGTGTAGACAATTCCATTGTTGATAATTCCGAGCTTCTCTTGAACACCTGGAGAAAAACACAAAAACACAACATGCTTGGATTATATTGGAGCAATAAAAAAAAAAAAAATAAGCAGAGAGCAAAACTAGGATCAATTCTTAGGGAGAATAAAATTTTCAGATCATCCTGTGTGCTAGATTTTTCTGTGATGTGTGCTGTTGTAGTGAACTAATTCCATAATCTTTGCAGATTTCCTGAATACTAGTTCAGCATATAAACAATTGACGTTTTGTTGTGTAAATGACATGTAGTAGTCGTTTGTTGTCCATTTTTCATTGTTCTACTGTAGATTAATTGCCACAATTGTAAATAAGACAAAACGATTTGGGGTCTAATGATCCCTTTTTGATTTGTTTCATTTTAATATGCATGTACATATACATATGTATGGAATCTTAGGGAGATATCAATCATACCAGTTATTAAAGGTGCCACAGAGCTTATGAAGAAGAACCTGAAGTCCTACCTAACTAATATTCCTGGTGAACCAAGTGCAAAAGAGATCCAGACAATTACACTTAAGGGAATAGTGAAGATACTAAAGTGAGCTCTCTGTTAAGTTTTGAGACATTGTGTTGAACAAAGATGACGACGTAGTTCAGATCAGTAACCAAAATGGCGGCCAAGAATTAAATGTGGTCCGTGACATAGTAAACGGCAAACTGATTGAATCCAAAATTCGACAATTTTTATAATTTTGAAACGTTTTCATTGGTCGTTTAGCCTAGCCGTTGGATATTAAAATGATTGGCAAATCCATTCGTCTCATACCCCCATTAGGAGTCAAAAACATTTTACAGTTTCAATAAAAAGTAAGGTAATGTTGGCAGCTGGTTTGGCTGCCCCATACCCAACGTTACAATCTTCAAAAGGAAGAAAATTAAACAAAAAAGAAAAACAAGTGTATTGCATGTCTACCGTAGTAGTGAACTAAATCCTCAATCTTTGCAGATTTCCTGAATACTGGTTCTAACATATAAAAAATTGACGTTTTGTTGTGTAAATGACATGTAGTAGTTGTTTGTTGTCTATTTTTCATTGTTCTACTGTAGCAGCAGTTGTAAATAAGACAAAACCATTTGGAGTTTAATGATCCTTTTTGTTCTTTTCATTTCCATATACATATGCATGTATATGTATATTGCATGTATACTAGAGAGAACTTGAATGCCTACTCGACAATATCCTCAAGTGTCTAAAGTGTCTCTGTACAGGAGTTTGTCAGCACGAATTGATATAAGGATACTTTTTCCTACGATTAAACCCATACTGAATATTCAAAATTACATAATATTCACATCCAAAACAAGATCTCTTTGTTATGGCTCACACACACTGACTTTTACGAGGTATGGTACACCTCCAAGTGATGGTACTTGAAGTAGCAGCAAGAAGCTGGATACTCCACGAGATTAGATGAGTTCTTATTCTGGAATCCAGTAAGACCAAGAGACCACAAGAAAGATATACTATAATACATTTAAATGGTCAATTGAGGAGAGGACAATCAGGTTCTCAACTTCTTTAATGGAATATTCAAATATCTATACATCTCATATAGAGATCAAGTGTCAGCCTCAGGAAGATGGCTCCTTGATTTCCGAGAACTTCAATTGTAGAGATATTGATGATTATTCGATTATACATGTATATTGATTATATATTGAAAGAGAAGTGTTCAGTGGACACGTGTTGAAGTTATGGTTTGTAGCCATTTGTCTCCTAAAAGTTGTTTGGGAACATGATGAGAATTAGCAGCGAACCGGATGTTAACGTATCCACCATGAGAGACAAAATGAAAAATAGTCTTTTGGCTCCACACATCGCTTCCACTGGGGAAGAAAAAAATAAGATAACCACAAAATAGTTATCGACCAATGGCAGAGCTCCACACCTAAAATAAACACCTCAAATATCACAGTCACTGGGAGCCGGTTTGCCACTATAAAACGAAGGATTTTAGGGAACCACAGGAGAGAGGATGAAAAAGAAGACAAAGGCACTGGGCTGCTAGCTGCTGATGAAATGAGTCACCCGCTTTCCAGTTACAAGCCAGGACATGCATCACCGACAGCAGAATGACCGGCCTACCCCTACCACATCAATCATCCAAAAGATAAGTTACGTTTACGAACATTCATTCCTTGTCAATTCATACATACCTACAAACGTTTTACAAACATTCATTCCTTGTCAATTCATACATATCTACAAACATTTTACGAACCTTCATTCCTTGTTAATTCATACAAACCTACAAACGTTTTACGAACATTCATTCCTTGTTAAATCGTACATACCTGCAAACATTCTACGAACATTTCACCGTAATACAAACTGTCAAATATCTCCATCGGACAATCCATTCTTCGATCACATTCCATCCTACGAACACTTTGCCTCTTCTAATACAAGTTGTTAGTAGCAAATAAAATCGGTTCTCAACCTTCAATATTTGTCTAATATTCTCAACCTTCTAATATTTGAATCTACATACTTCCAGCGTTGTTCATTTCATGTATTCTTTATTGTGACCTCTATGGTGCTCTTCCTACCCCTAATCCTTATATAAAACTAGAGGCCATAAAGTTATTAGTAGAAGCATGCATCACAAAAGATTAGAGACAGCGATGTAGGATGAGCATGTTTCTGTGTATACCGTATGTGGAGATAGTCATGTTGGCTTGTTTATGTTCTTTCATAGTCGAACCCCAAGTTCGTAAGATAGAAGTTGGGGAAACAAGTCTGTTCTACATGGAGTTGTTATCCATCTAAAATCTAAGAAGAGAGAAAGAGTGTTGCCGGTTTAACATTTTATAAACTTGGTCACATGACAGAGCTGGTTTCTGATTGGACAAGCTAGGAAGGAAGTATATTTAAAAATCTCCAGTCAGGAGAATTTGCTCCTGCTTATGTTTGTTGCAAATCCGTCTGCTACAGTAAGTTTCGGGTTTTACAGTATGTTATTCAGCCATTTTATTTTGCAATCGAGTAAGCATGCACTGGGCTGCATGTTTCAGTTGTGCATGAAAATGGCAGACATTGCAGGTGATAGATGTCCGGCTAAGAGAAAAACTGATGGGTACCGAGAATAGAAAATATAAATTAAATCAAGTGGTTGTCGTTGGCTTTTACGGCATATCAACCATGATTGGGTCATTTTATTCTGCAACAGTACATGTTTTTCATATATGTTTTCTTTGCTAATTAATCTGAAGAGATTGTGACATACAGTATCTGGTCATTCCAAATAGTCACCCATTTAATACTGACCAGGCTAAATGTTGCTTAGTATTTGAGCATGTAGAAAGACATTGATTGTTATTATTCAAATGTTAAGCATTGTAATAGTTTGTTTTACTTACTGTATAAATATTCAGAGCATCCATCGTATCCATCTTCGTCTTCTTCACATTTCTCTGCAGCCGTCTCATGGTCACTTATGGTCGTTGCAAAGATGCAAGCGCCATGGTTGACCAATAACTGCACCATTGGAAGGTTGTTACAGGATGCAGCACAATGCAAGGGTGTCCTGTAGATGAAGAAACGTGTTAATTATCGATTGAAGTTCACGCGAGATGAAAGAGAAAAAAAGAAATGAGAATTTGATTATTTTTATTTCATGACGATGGAAACAACGATGAGCCTCTATCTTTGAAATATCTTCCCGTATCTCCCTCTTGCTTGTTCGTCTCCATGATAAAATGTCTACTCGCCATTTCTAGTAAGTACAGGGGGGAACGATAAAAGTGTCGCCCTAAAGAAACACCACTACAGCTTTATTTTAAAACTTTTATTGAAAAAAAAATCAAGGTAACTTGATTGTGTAGGAGAGTTGAAATCTATTCAATGTAGCCACCTCCAGCCTCAATCATCACTTCAATAAGGGTCCGGAACCGGGAGTATGCCTTTTCCACAAGCGTCGGCAGGAGCTTGGTGAATACTCACCAGCTGGGGGGGGGGAGGTCATGTTGGTGATGTTCTCGATGTATGACCAAAAGAAGTAGTCCACCAGGTTCAGGTCGGGGGAGATGTTGGTGGTGGTGGGGGGTTAGTGGGAGAAGGATACAAAGTTGTAGAACTCCTTCTGAAGCTAAGGCTGGGTCATTTTGAACTTGTGGGTGAGCACTGAGTCCTGCTGCCACATCCAGGGTCTGCCAGCAGCCACCTGATTGCACCATAGGCTAACCATTCTTCAGCATCTCCAGCTACACTTTGGTGTTTCAAGCCGACTTCAAAGATGTGAGGTGGCATGGTGTGGCTGTCACTTGAAACCACACCAAAGGTCATAATCATGGACAGAAACTTTGTTTTCATCACTGAGCATGTCTCTGTTATTCATGGCAATCCAGTGATGCATTTTGAGAGTGCTGGCAATGGTCCCGTTGTCATAACTTGAATCGGTAAAGAACATGAGTTGTACAGTGGTGCCTCTCAGATATCATTCATTGAGCATTGTGTTACTTTCAGACATAACAGAAGGCTCCTATCGCTCTTGGGATTTGTACACAACTGGCCAACGATGGTCTGCAACAAAAAAAGAAAAAGAAAACCAGTTTTCATCAAACGGAAATGGAATCATGTTGTCTTTTCTAGGAAGACAATTTTATCGTTCCACCCAGTAATAAGTCTGCAGAAAGGATTAACTTGGAACTAAAGGTTTAGTTATGGGCAAAAAATAAAAAAAATAGCGGCCACACTAATTATATACTGACAGGTCTCGCAATGTAATGTAAAATCTCATCCTTCATATGCAAATAAGATGGGACGAATTTAATTTGGATAAAAATGTTTTCAGAGAAGAGGGTTTTTTTTTTTTTTTTTTTAGAGTTGTGAGTTTGGACTGCAGTGTGTATACATATAGTACTGAGGCATATGTAATTTTAACCACAAAAATCAGTCTTGGAATTACATCAATGCTAATCAAAGTTTGTTTTTGTCATTCACAAATTTATATACATGCCATTTTTATGGCTGTTTCTTACTTATCATGAGACATGCTAATATTACTGAACTTTTCAAAAATTGTAAATCGTAGCTCAAAAATGATATTTTTTTTCTCATTTTTTTTTTTTTTTACTAGTAGTAGGTACACCCAACGTTGTCTAAGATTGAATAGAGCGCATATTTGCCGTTTAGTTATACAAATAGCCTTGAAGCCTATTATCACAAAAAGGGACACGTTGGGTTGACACTGGTTATAGCGTTTAATATAAACCACATTCAACAAAAAAAAAAAAAAGAAATAATGAAAGATAGTCTTAAAATGGTTAAATGTATTTTATTTTATAATTTAAAATTTTTATTATATAATTTAAAATTTTTATTATATAATTTAAAATTTTAAATATTGAACAATAACAATAATATGTTGTTTAACAAATAAAAAAGAAAATATTGTAAGATGAAGTTTAAAACTTCACCTTCCATTTTTTTTTTTTTGTTAATTTAAATTAAATTTTAATTATAGGATTACATTTTCAATAATCACGTAAATATAAACAAACGTTTAAGTGTTATATACCAGTGCCGACCCAACATGTCCCTTTTTGTGATAATAGCTTGCGAGGCTATTTGTACAACTAAACGGCAAATGTACCGAATAAAGATCAGCAAATCAATTTATTTATTGCGGACTATTATCCTCATCTTTATAGTTGTTGTTTCATAATAGGATAAAAACTCTGAATCTAACTGCATTCGCAGCAAAGGCTTACTTGGCGAAAAACGTGGTGAGACAACAACAACTATGGATGGCAGTAATTGCTGAGGATGCAGTTAGGAGATTCAAAGTTACTATCTCGTTGCGGTTATCATCTGATGAAGGCCAGAGGAATAGTTGGCCGAAACGTCATGAAACAACAACTAAGAAAGATGAGAATAATAGTCCGCAATAAATAAATTGATTTGTTGATCCACATCTCAACAATGACTTCCAATTAAATAATATATAGATCAACAAATATTCTAGACTTTCAATACTTTGTCATCAAAATCAGTGAAATCACTCCTTTTTTTTTAAATCAAATCGATTGCCCACTTTACTCAGAGATCCACCATGGTGCACCAAGAGGAAGCTTCACATGCTGCCCCACAGTGACAGTCCACAATAAATTGCACTGTAGAGAACTGACTGTTGACTTTATAAAATTATTTTTTATATAATGGCTTCACTTAAAATGAAAAAGTTATCATGGTTCAATTCTGCTCAAACTGGAACATTCATTTTGAATGCACTCCTATGTCACCAAAGAACTTACTGTTGATTTTATATGTTGAGCCTTTTGGCTTGTGTGGTAACAAAACTTCTCAAATGCACTTGTGACGTTAGGCTGTATAAGACTTAACTTTGGTCAAATTTTTATGATCAATTTTTGATACTTGTCAGGGGTATTCCATTACAAAGTCTATGTAAGAACACTCCCAGACACAAAATGCATTTGTGTGAAATTAAAATCAGCCCAGCCGTTTTAGAGTCTATACGAAATAAACTCTTTCACACACACACACACACAAAGTGCCATTTATATATAAGTAGAAATACTAACAAATAATTACTTATGAAGTTCAAAGGCAGCTCAAGCTAATGAGATTTTCAATATTATGAGAGGATTAGAGACGATGGTGAAATTGGCAAATTTTGATATTTATAGTATTGGACTCGAAAACGACAATGTTGTAATCAACAAGAACGCAACTCTATGATATTGTGTTCAGCAGATGAGAATTCCTTGGAAAGAAACTGTTCATGGAAATTCTGTTTGGTTTGCAAAAAACTAATACATATATATATATATAAAAAACAGAAATACAAAGGGAGAAAATAGATTTCTTTCCAGAGTTATTCCCCTTATCATATGAGATGGCTTTCAGAAAGAAAGAAGTTATGTTTTTGACTAAATTTTTTATTGAAATGAGATAGTCCGGCTCAGGCAGAACGCACTCTTAGGCACTACCTCCTCCTTTTACAGTAAGTGTTGGTTGATTGCCTGACACCCTTATCTGGCGATGTTGACGAGTTCGTTTATGGCTATTTATGTACTTAACCAGAGTGTCTCTTGGTAGGATCAGGTTTTCACCTTGAGTCATATCCTTTGTATGGAACCATAAAAAAAAAGCCCCTGGAACAATTCAAATAATTAATAACATAACCTAAATTTTTAATTAGATCAATAAATAAATTAAAAAAAAAAATAGTCAATGATGCTCATCAAAAATTGATAAAATGTTTCCATTCTGAATAAGCATTCTACTTGTTTTTTGTTTTGTTTTTTAATTTTACGTACTTCAAATAAGTTGAGTATGTTGTCTTTTTTGTTAATCATTAATTACTTACCAGCCATCACTGTCTGGAGCATTGACATCACAGCCAAATTCAACCAAGAATTTGACAATATCATAATGTCCGGCACAAATGGCATTATGAAGGGCTGTAATTCCTTCATCATTTGAAGCACTCACATTAGCCACCTAAAAAGAGAGACAAATTAGATTATAAAGTGTGTCATGAACAGTTGTTCTTGGCACAAAAAAAAAAACTTTAAATAGATACTAGTTTACAGGCAATACAATCATCATTTATACAACAGCTATGCACTGTACTTGTGACCTTGTGGTCTAATTCATTGAAAATTCAACAAATTTTATACAATCAAAATAAGTGAATTGCTTGTAAAATTAACAGCATCTATTTTAAGTACATTTTAATATAATAAAAATGTATACAGCATAATAGTATGAAGTCTTGACTGTCATTTGGGCAATCGGGTTTCGATCCTGGCTAAAGGTAGTTGCCTGTCTAGCTGCACTGATGAGCTGTGATACAGCGAAACAGTACTGTATGTGGACGACTATAATGCTCCCTATCTTGGGTTGAGCATATTGGGAAGTGATATACAAATTACCATTAAAATATTAAGTGACACTCTTTGTGTAAACAAATCGAGCAGAGGCATTAGGATGATGTCAAAACATTAATTCACTATCGACACAGCAGCAGCTGAAGAGCGTAATGGTAAGAAACCATGACTGTCATTTGGGTGGTCAGGTTTCGATCCTGGCTTGAGGTAGTTGCATGTCTAGCCGCACTGATGAGCTGTAATACAGTGAAACAGTTCTGTATGTGGATGATATATATATATATATATATATATATATATATATATATATATATATAAATACACACACAGTGGGGATAATAAGTATTCGATACATGGTAAATTTTATTTTTCATTTTAATAAACACTTCTAAAACGGAATTAAAAACAAAATTTTAACTGTATATATATATATATATATATATATATATATATATATACTAGCAAAAGTACCCGTCGTTGATTGGGTTCAAAAACAGCCTACAGAAAATGGATTCTGATTTATGAAAGTATGATAGGTTTTGAAAAGGAAGGGTTGTAAAGAGATAGCTTCGAATTTGGGGGTATCAAAACCAAAGCAAAATATGATGAAAGTAAAAATAAAATAGATAAACCCCATAATTTATTATACCATACCTGTTCACACTGAAACAATTATCACAATATTCTGTGGATCTATATTAAAAAACCTTGTTAAACTTTGTGATATATTTCCATTCTATGGAGGTCAGGTGCGAATGAACACCCCATAATTTTATTATACCATATTTCTTCAAACTGAAACATAATTATCAAAGTATATTTACGCAGATAGATATGAAAAGTCTTTATTAAAGTTTGTGCCTATTTCCATTCTATGGAGGCCATGCGCGAACGCAGACCCCACAATTTTATTATACCATCCCTATTTAAGTTAAAACATACTTATCAAAGTATTCTTATGTACATCTATATCAAAAACACTTGTAAACGTTTTTTTTTTTTTTTTAATTTCTAAATTTTTTTATTTCCATACTTTGTGGACCAGGTGCGTAGGTAGATCCCACAATTTTAATGAATCGTCATTATGCCAGATCAAACATACCCATTCCTGTGTCTTGATACATCTTCTATCATTATATGTGAATAGTTTTCTATAATAGTCAACCATATGACCTGACACACACAGACGTTCAGCTTATATATATATATATATATATATATATATATACACACACACACACACAGTGGAGATAAGTATTTGATACATGCTGGTAAATTTTATTTTTCATTTTAATAAACACTTATAAACGGAATTCAAAACAAAATTTTAACATATATATATATAATGTACATACATACATATACACACAGCGTGCCCACAAAGTCTGGCTACATAATGTAGCCAGACTTTGTGGACACCATATATATATATATATATATATATATATATATATATATATATATATATATATATATATATATATATATACAGAGAGAGAGCGAGAAGTAGTATAAGGGTTAGCTAAACATTCACCAGCACATTGTGCTCTCTTGTTCAGACTTCAGACCATTCTTTCTTTCTCTCTATACATACACATATATATTACAATGCAAAGCACTTTGTATCTAAACAAAATAAAGAACTTTAAGAGTGACAGTCAATGATTATATAAAATCATTATCAATATCATTTATGAACAAGTTCTTGATGAGCTGTTCCCCTTAAGTAATCAAATTTACCAAATGTACACTAACGATTACGAGGACATCATCTTTTTAACCACTGTACACTCTTTAACTCTTATCCTCAAGTGGCCTCTTGACCTTGGTAAGTGGTGATTCCTTTGTATAAAAAATAAAAAAAATTCCATAGTCAGCAGTTTACCTGCTGACCTATCAACTAAATAATTATGAATTTGATTCTTAGCTTGGAATAGGTGTCAGTCTAGCCACTGAAGAACTGTGATACATCAAAACAGTCAGTTTGTTGATGAATTGAAGATTAATAAGTTAGACGCTCCCTTTATTTTCTTTTTCTTTTCTTTTTCCTCCTTTCTCCTCCTCTCTTAAAGTTAAATCCTCCTACCACTTCCTTATTTTTAGAAGATAGAATTTAAATCTTGCGATTTAATAATATAACTTTATAACATTTTCACTTGTGCTGACAAATATAATCTTGATAACAAACATTGCATCTGATTTTTAAAGACTATTTTTGCTTTGGTTTGATAAGCAGTTCTTTTATTTAATTATTTTTATTTTCATTTAATTATTTCCATTTCAATTTAATTTTATTTGCTTGTCTACGGATATCTTTTGGTTTTTATTGATCGAAAACTTGAACTGAATTTTGAAACTGATATATGGAAAAAAAATTACCGGATTGATATAATCAAAGATTAGCCGGATATCCAATCAAATTAAAGAAAAACCGTGGAAATATGTATATATTGGATTGTTACCAGCTTCCTTGGATTTATTACAATACGCGTCGGATCTTTTTACCTGCCGAATTACAAGAACTTCCATTACAGGATTTAGCATGCACTTTCGATTTGAAGTTCAATATTCTTTTTTGCTGCATCAATATCCAATTTCCCTTATTCTATGTAGCTAAAATGATTGAAAAACTTTGATACATTTAATTTAATTTTCTATGTTTATTACCTTTAGCAAATTAGGTGCAAACCGTTTATAATATTTGCTAATATTTTTCTTCCGGAAACTCACGGGTTAAGGAAATATATTTTACTGTACTCTTTATATATTCTTTGTCTTGCATACAATAACATATCTATATTTGAAATTTAACTCTTTCAAATCACAAATTTTAAATACCTAAATTATGAGATTATATATATATATATATATATATATATATAGTACTGTATGTGGAAGACTATATATATATAGGCATCCACATACAGTACTGTTTCGCTGTTTCACAGCTCATCAGTACGACTAAACAGGCAACTACCTCAAGCCAGGATTGAAACCCAACAGTCTGAACGGCAGTCAAGGCTCCTAACCATTACGCTATTGGCGGTTGCTGAACGAGTAGTGAATTTAACAATGTTTTGACATCGTCCGAAATACCTCCGCTCGATTTATTTACACAAAGAGCGTCGCTTATATGCTAATGGTAATTCGTGTATCACTTCTCAATATGCTCAACTCAAGGTGAGGAGCATTATATATATATATATATATATATATATATATATATATATATATATATATATATATATATATATATGAGAGAGAGACACATTATAATGTTTATAGATTTACATTATTTTAACAGTGGTCAATACACGAGTTATGAAAATATTTTGGCAATTAAACTACAGAGACGTCTGGATTTCATTCCCACCAAGAATCATTAGGAGATATATATATATATATATATATATATATATATATATATTACACATACACAAGTAGATTACCTATCCCAGAACCACATAAACAATAGATACAGTACTAGTTTGAAATTTTAAGATATTTTCTTTTTTTTAGGGAGCATAGTATGGTTTTGATGGAAATATTCTGATTGGTAAAATTTACAAAAAAAAAAAAAAAAATGGCAAGTCCTGATTGGTCAAATTTACAAAATCCAGTTTTGGTGCAAATAATGTTTTTGTTCTTTTTTCCAACAAACCATAGTTTTTAGAATTTTAAATACATGATGTGTTTATGAAATGTAAAGAGTGTTGAGTCATTTTCATATTAATTTAAGTCTGTACCAATTTGATGTTTCTGAATTTTAGAGACAAGAATGTGTGACCATATGTTGTGGCCTGAGGAGTTGTGGTCATTCTGTGTGACCAGACACTAAACAGTCAGAGTTCTATCTTGGGAGCCATGACGGTTCCGCGAGTTCTGACCAGTTACTCAGTCAATAATTCTGCACCCACATTGTGAATTTTTAGATCAGTAAAACTGAATAATATTGCTGCATCTTTTAAAATTGCTTGTTAGAAAATGTGTTGTTGTGGTTCCAGTATGATTTTGTGACCTTCAAGGAATCATTAAAATATTAAACGAACAAGAGATTTTTTCTTAGAGAAAAAAAAAACACACACACGTGTGTGTGTGTATATATATATATATTACACACACACACACACACACACGCCTGAAGAGGAAGAAAAGAAAAACTGAAAATTAACTTTAAAACAGGTCAAGGTCTACACATGCCAATTACTGTTCTAGCTGGAGATGGGCCATCCTACCGGATACCAGATAATCCATAACTTATTTTCCCTTTTACAAATAGCCACTTAACAAATAAGACAGTGCAGATCCTTCAAATCTCTTAACTATTCAGTTCTATTGTTACAGATGTTAAATTTCAATTTTCTTTTTTGTTCTAGCTGGGGATGGGACATCCTACAAGATGCCAGAAATTCATCCGCTATCTCGTACATTCCAATCAAGAGATCTTCTTTTTGAGATTCTAATCCTCCTTTTAAGCACACTTGTTTGTATCTCTCTTACAGTCGGTTCATCAAGTAAGTTTACTGTCTACTGGGAAATCTTGAACTGTGAAGAAATATATTGAAAGCAAAAACAACCTCACTTACCTCGTGAGCAGTCTTCATGACCAAACCAAGTTCACCCTCAAGGGAAGCATCAAGTAACAACGCCAATGGATCAAACGTGACTCTTCGTGAATGGTTCTTGGAGCCCAAATGCTTTAATAAGGATTTGCCTGGTAATTTAGTTGTCGGAGATCTCTTAGGTCCTTCTCCGACAAACCCCAAATTAGAATACCTTCCATCCTTATTATAAGGATCAATAGAAGGCACTCCATTAGGATTGTATTCAGAATTCTCATAGTATTGGTGCGGTCTACTGTTTTGCCGTTGTCGGTTTCCATTAAGCAAAGAGTAGCTACTAGCATCAGCAGGATGCTGCGAAACATGCGAAATTGAACTAGTAGACACTGACCGCGACTGATCACCGGAGAGTCTCATTAACCTTGAGAGGTCTTCTTCACTGTCCGAATGCCTTCGTCTTAAGTTCTTTGGTGTATGAACTTTAAAACTTCCTTTATCTATATCCCTGTGCTGCGGATTAACCCCTGGTGGGGTTGTCAGATGCTTTGATTTGGGTTGGAAGCCTGTCACCACCGATGGTCGTTCGGTTTCCTGCACTGTTGACCTTTCATGACCTTTTGGTAGCTGCTGCTGGTGAGTAACGTCATGAATTGAGCCGTGGTGTGAATCACCGCTAACAGGCTCAGCTGGATTGTAGATAGCAGCTATTTGTCGGTGGTAAACATCCCGGGTATCGCTGCCCAGTCGACTCATGTATGGATTCTCAACATTTCCTGATGTGTAACGCGATTTTGATAACGTGGGATTTGTCGGATGCGATTGTGTCACACCTCCAGATGTGGTATGTTTTTCGGTACCAGCTGTACTGCTTTTAGTACCATGATCTAACTGATCAAAACTATTTTCAATATGTTCTTTTTGTGGTAATGATATATTTGACCGATGGTCGAGTACATCAGAGGGAGGCACTTGAACTTGAGCCTTATTATAGGCATTAAGAAAAGGTCCAACACTGCCAGTCTTCACAAGTTTTTGACCAGATTTTTGTCCTATGCTATCAGGTGGTTGGGAAGTTATACTTTTGACCGTAGCTGTTGGTCCGTTTTCAGATGTTAGCTTCATATTAATGCTAGATACAGATACATAGCTACCACTACCATTCGAAGCATGGGAAGTTGATATTTTTACCGGATGCATAGATGGACTGGCTGGATGCTGCTGTTGTTGCTGATGAGGTAACATGACACTATTAGAATTTTCACTTGTAGCTGGTGAACTCTGGCCACTACCATCCTGACGAACCTCTTCAGGCATCGCAGGTGAGGGATAAGTATTAGGTCCCCGTCCAGACAGCATAGACGTACTGTAGGTACTGCCAAAAGGCTTCGGCACAAAGTTGGCAATTCCCATAGCAGACCGATTCTGTGTTGAGGACGGAAACTTAAATACCGCCTCACCATTTGAAGGTGGCGGTTCCTGGTTGGCCTGTTTCGATTTAAATGTTGCTTGTGAAGGATCCATGGCAGAATTAAAACCAGAATACTTATCAACAGAAACAACCAGAGGAATTTTATAGTCCGTATCAATTTCAGATTTACCCTGTGGTAGGGAATTTATTTTGTCCTGCTCATGGACACTGCTTCCATTGGGAGGAATTTTAGCATTTCCTGGCAACGATTGGTACTTAGGACTGTCCTTTGTAAAACTTTGGTCTGAATAGGTTTCATCGATAGAGGAGGTTTGACGGGGAGCATGATGATAAGGCTCAACGGCAGCAATGTTACTACCTTGGCGGACATGATTCAGTTTGTTGGCTCTGTTTTGTTCATTTTGCTTGCTGTTCTGGATTTGCTGAGCTAAACGCTTCTTGAGACGTTGCTGCAACTCTGCAATACGCTTGTCCATCAAATTCGCTTCATTCCTCCGTTTTAATAAAATGTCACGTTGATGCGTCATTTTGACGTTTTGTTGTTCATTTAACTTGTTACGGAGCTAGAGAGAAAGAGAAAAAAAAAATTAGCATTTGATAACATTTTTAAAAAATCTTATTAAAACGTTTGTATTTATTTCTGTGTGTGCAATACACAGGGTGGAATGAGAAAAGTGTTGCTTTAAAGGAAACAACACTACAGCTTTATTTAAAATTTTTATTGAAAAAAAAAAATCAATTCAGGTAACTTGATTAGTAAACTCACATCTATTGAGTGTAGAAGCCTTCAGCCACAATTAACACCTCAATATGGGCTCAGAATTGGGAGCATACCTTTTCCACAAGTGCTGGTGGGAGCTCGGCAAATACTCGGTGGATGACGGCGATCAGGCTGGCTTTGGTGTTGTGGGGAGGTCATGTTGGTGATGTTCTCAATGTATGACCAAACAAAGTAGTCTAGCGGGTTCAGGTTGGGAGTGGAGGGGGAGCGCAGTTAGAGAATGGTACAATTTTTTTGAGCTGTGCCCTCAAGTGTTGAACTATCTGGATTTGCATTTTGAGGGTGCTGGCAATGGTCCTGTTGTCATAACTTGGATCGGTAGAGAGCATAAGTTTACAGTAGTGCATCTCTGATCTCGCTTGTTAAGCATTGTGTCACATTCAGACATGATAGAAGGCTCCTAACAGGTTCAGGTTGGGAGAGGAGGGGGAGCGCAGTTAGAAAATGGTACAAAGCTGTAGCACTCCTTCTGAAGCCAAGCTGGGTTTCTTTGGACTAGTGGGTCAGCACAGAGTCTTGCTGCCACAGCCAGGGTCTGCCAGCAGCCACCTGATTGCAACAGAGGATCACCACACTCTTCAGCACATTATTGTTGACTTTTAAGCCAACTTCGAAGATGTAAGGAGGTATGATGTGACTTACTTGAAACCACGCCAAAGACCATAATCCTGGCTAGAAATTTTGTTGAGCTGTGTCCTCAAGCGTTGAACTATCCTGATTTGCATTTTGAGGGTGCTGGTAATGGTCCTGTTGTCATAACTTGGATCGGTAGAGAGCATAAGTGCATCTCTGATCTCGCTTGTTAAATATTGTGTCACATTCAGACATGATAGAAGGCTCCTATCGTTCTTGGGATTTGTACACAACTGGCCAACTAGTAGATGGTTTGCAACAAACAGAAATGGAATCAAGTTTTTTCTAGGGCAACAATTTTATCATTCCACCCTGTATGTACTAGAGATGGGATGATTCCAATTCTTTATAAATTACTAAATATTTAAGTTATTTTTTTTCACAATTACAGTAAAAACATGTTAAATGTACAAAGTTATTTTTGCAAACATAAAAATACACTTGTGAGGGATAATCCATCAATTTTAGTTTTACTGGTAATTCAACATCAATAGATATTTATTATTACTACCAGTAGAAGAATATTTTGCTTTAAAAAAATAAAAAATAAAAAAAAGGCAATTGAAAGTGTTTTTGGCATCAGAAAATGGGTGGAAAGTTTTTCAATTCCAATATGAATTTCCCCAACAGTTCCAAATTTTCCAATTCCAGATTAACCATCCCAACATATATGTGAGAGAGAAATTGATTATGAAAATAAAAATTGAATTATATCCATTAATCGATCAAAAATTCAAACAAGGAATTATAAGAAAAAAAAAAAATAATAATATATATATATATATATATACATACACTTATAATTATAAAATATATTCATAAGATTAAAAAAAATCATTGGCACAATTAATTTAGCTTAATGGAAATACTTTAACACATTCAGAACATATATATCGGTAGTTTACAATCTTAAACCAAAAAAATACATTTACATTTCTTTTTTTATAATATTTTATTTTGTCTTACACATGTTTCGGTGAATAGTATACAGAAACCAAACAATTTATCAGAGACAATATTTTCCTTGGAAATAAGCAAACATATATCTTTAAAGATAGTAAGTTAAAAGGGGTGAACACACAAGTATTTACTCATTTTCAAAAAGTTGAAAACGAGTAAATACCTGTCTACTCCTATTAACTTGCTATCTTTAAGATAAACATTTACAGCTCTAGTATTGCACTTTTGCGCTATCTAAACAAGAATTTTATTTGTATGTATGTTATATATATTTAAATAAGGGGGTAGTCACCAACAATGAGTATTTTTTAACATTATTTTATTATTCCGTGTCTTGGTTTCTCATTGAGAATTATGGTTAGATCATTGTAATAATGTTTTTAAATCATTAAAATCGTTTTTAACGCGTTTCAGGCGTTCTGTGAAGCGTCCTCTTCAGAAATTATTTTCAAAATGTGTTGGAGATGTAAAAATAGTATTTTCGTAGTTCATTTGAAATAATGTTTCCAAGAGGTGGAAACGTGTAAGTGTCTACTATTCATTGGAATGTTCAATTTTTATTACTGTTTTATTGGGCTGTGGTCACTCCTGTGTTGTGTTTCTCTCACTCTCTCTTTCTGCTTGTGTTTTTTCTTTTCCTTTAGGGTAGGATGTGCGTGTGTGTTTTCTTTTATTGGTTTGAAGAATGTGTGTACTGTTTTATAGTATTATGAAGTTATTTGCTTCCCTAGGAAGGTGACTGTGTATATATATAGTTTAGTGGTTATATTTAAATTCTGAAAAAAAAAAACCCAAAAAACATATAGACACATATTTGAATTAAGAATTTATTGTTTGACAAAAGGAATATATAGAAGGGGTTATGTTGATTTCCTTAATCCATGGATTTTCAATAAAGGCTCATATCATCAGAGGAAATGAAATGCGGTTAGCAAAATGTTCAGTTATGAATAGACACTTATTTTGCTTTTCAGCAGAAATATTGAAAATAGTTTTTTAAGTGGTGAATGATAATTATATGGAAATAATTATAGGAAAAGGTAATTTGATACAACCTGGGTAGTCCATTATCGGAAGGAGTACAATGTCCTCCAGGTTATAAATCCAAGTAGGAAGAATATTGGTCCAGGGGAGAAGGCAGTGGTCCCATATAACAAAATTGTTGATTTTCCAAAAAGGTATACGGGGCAATAAGGAGCAACCACACTTTTTTGTTATATGGATTAAGAAAATCAACATAGCCCTTTCTATATATTCCTTTTGTCAAACAATAAATTCTTAATTCGAATATATATGTCTATATGTTGTTTTTTCAGAATTTAAATATAACCACTAAACTTATATATTGCTCTATGCTTAAATATTGAGCTTCTCCTTTTTGGCTAGGATCACCCTGAAAGTATTGCAAATTAGATGATTTTTTTTTCTTAAAAAAAAAAACAAAAAAAAATTAATAAACAAACAAACAGATCCGGATACCATTGTTATAAAGCAATAACAGTACTAAATCATCATTTAAGTGCCTGTGTTACATGGCATACTAAATATAAGGTAAGAACTCAGGGGTGCTGTATTCGCCTTGTTTTGCACATTTTTTTATAACAATAGTATTTTTTAAAATAGTATTTTTATAACAATAGTATTTTTTATAGTAATAGTAATTTTTTCAAACAATAGTATTTTAAATAATATTTTTATAACAATAGTATTTTTTTAAGAATAGTATTTTTTTAACAATAGTATTTTTTAAACTATAGTAGTTTTTATAACTATAGTAGTTTTTATAACTATAGTAGTTTTTATAACTATAGTATTCTTTATAACAATAGTATTCTTTATAACAATAGTATTCTTTATAACAATAGTATTCTTTATAACAATAGTATTCTTTATAACAATAGTATTTTTTTAAAACAATAGTATTTTTTTAATAATAATATTTATTTTAGAACAATAGTATTTTTTATATATAAAGCAATAACAGTACTAAATCATTATTTAAGTGAGTTAAGACAATGCCTGCATTACGTGGCATACTAAATGTAAGGTAAGAACTGTATTCGCCTTGTTTTGCACATTTTTTTATAATATTTTTTTAAAATATAGTATTTTTTAAAATATAGTATTTTTATAACAATAGTATTTTTTTAAACAATAGTATTTTTTTAATAATAGTATTTTTTAAACAATAGTATTTTTTAAATAATAGTATTTTTTAAACAATAGTATTTTTTAAACAATAGTATTTTTTAAACAATAGTATTTTTTTTTTA
The DNA here is from genome assembly GCF_053919585.1 of Euprymna scolopes. Classification (NCBI taxonomy): domain Eukaryota; kingdom Metazoa; phylum Mollusca; class Cephalopoda; order Sepiida; family Sepiolidae; genus Euprymna; species Euprymna scolopes. The sequence continues at coordinate 130,772,604 of NC_136495.1, forward strand.
TAAAAAATGTTTTTAAGAATAGTTTTTGAATATTAATTTTTCTTTTTGTTTGATCAGCGCTCTGCATCTTCCAGCAGTTTACAGCAGCTGCCCGGCTCTGCAGAGGTAACATTCACGGAAATGCGAGTCAGTAAATGAGAAAGTAGCTTTACAGGCTCTAATATCAACTTCTAGGCTAGTTTGAAATTAAAGACTGAAAGAGTTGCTGCCAATATATGCTTTATAATAAAACAATGTACAATGTCACTCTAGGCATATGGTGATATAATAGCAAGTGCCACTTCGTACTTAATTCTGCAAAATATTGTTTTTTTTATGATCAAAGTATGTCTTCACGCAAAATATGAGACAGTTAGCAGGGACGTGCATGGGGGTGGGGAGTGCTACGGTTGCCTAAGCACCTGCCCCTTTTACTTCTTTTAAAAGTGCCCTTTTTAGAAAAAGGGATCATATAGGCCTTTGCCCAACCAACATTTTTTTCACTTGAGCATATGCTCTGAAAAACTTCTGTGTATATCACTGACAGCTGATAAAACAATTATATACAGGGTGGAACGATAAAATTGTTGCCCTAGAAAAGACAACAGGATTCCATTTCTGTTTGATAAAACCCGGTTTTCTTTTTTTTTTGCTGAAGACTATCTACTCATTGGCCAGTTTTGTACAAATCCCAAGAGCGAGAGGAATCTTCTATCATGTTTGAAAATGACACATGTTTAACGAGAGAGATTGGAGATGTGCCACTTTACAACTCATGCTCTCTACTGATCCAAGATATAAGAAGACCAGTGCCAGCACCCTCAAAATATATCATTGGATTCCCACAAATATCAGGGGCATGCTCCGGGTTACAAAAACAAAGTTTCCAGTCACAGTTATGGTCTTCGGTGTGGTTTCAAGTGACGACCACATCATGCCACTTCACATCTTTGAAATCGACTTGAAAGTCAACATCAAAGTTTGGTCATATGTTGAGAACAACACCAACATGACATCCCACAACATCAAAGCCAGTCTGATCACAGAGTATTTTCTCAACTCCTGCTGGCACTTATGGAAAAGGCATGCTCCCTGTTCCGGACCTGTATCGAGGCTGAGGCTGAAGGCGGCTACATTGAATAGATGTCAGTTCTACTACCTAACCAAGTTACCAGAATTGATTTTTTCAATAAAAGCTAAAAATAAACTGTAATGTTGTTTTCTTTAGGGCAACAAATTTATTGTTCCACTCTGTACAACAAAAAACAATATCTTCTGTTGTTTGCTTACTTCATAATGAGTTTCTCCTACTGATTTGGTAAAAAAAATTATTCTATCTACCTTTCAGAATTGGTTACGAAAACAATTTTACAATTACAAAGCTTATTCAATGCATTGCATATCATCTAATGCACATTTAAAAGGAAGAAAAAGAAATAACCCGAAGATCTATAGTTAAATTATTTTTCATTTTTTTTTTTTTTTTTGTGGTTGGGACTCATTGTTTGAAAAATACTTACAGCAAGTTTCTTCTTTAATTTTTCTAATTCAAGAGCGGCCATCACGTTGGGGTTGTCTGAATTGACCTTGGCATTTGCATTCAATCTAACTACTCGAAAATGTTCAAGTTGTTGGGTCAAATGGTCAACTTTGGCCACGGCAATGTTCAATTCCTTCTCCTTCTCACTGAACAAGACCTTGATAGAGTCCAGCTCTGCACCTGAAATAGAAATTTATGCAAATAAGTAAAAACAAAATCTAAAACTGATTATATATATATATATATATATATATATATATATATATATATATATATATATATATACATACATACACACACGTTTTATTTTTTATTACCGCTTTATCTGTCCAATTACATATATTTTGGTTGCCGGACCATATTTACAATCCAGTAGCCTCGTCAGACCTTACAGAAACGGCTATTATTAGTCAGACCTTACAGAACCGGTTATTATTATTTGGAAGAAGGATTTTAAAATAAATACGAGAGAAAAAAAAAAAGGAAAAAAAGGGAAGAGAAAATAATAACCATTTCTGTAAGGTCTGACGAGGCTGCTGGATCGTAAATATGGTCCAGCAACCGAAACATATGTAACTGAACAGATAAAACGGTAATAAAAAAAACCCTGCATATTTGCTCTGCAATAGTATTGAACACTCTCTTCAGGTTTTACTAATTACCATTTTTGCCATATATATATATATTTCCTGTCAGTCAACTATCAACTAGATGCAAACTACTACTACCTGTCTGCATTCTCAGATTACACTCTAAAACATTGGCTAACTCCACCACCTCTTGCAGCCTCCAACGCCTTCTGTAGTTTCTAGCCTCATGCAGCTATCAGGTTCCAGAGCCCATTGACATCCGGCTACTCATTCCAAAGCCCACTGACGTTTCCAACAACTGATCCTGCACATACGATCTCTATTACCTAAATTACTTTTATTTTCTCTTTATTAAACGAATACCAAGGTCTCCTTCACACCACCTTTCACCCTTAATGTAACAATTGCCAGCATAAGTGCCAATTTGAATATGCATCCGTTTCTCATATTTTAATTTGATTGGCCAAGGCAGTTCCACTTGATTAATCAATAACCACCAAACTTTGGGTGAGCTCGGGGTAAAAATCATTCATTCACAGTCCACTGAACACAATTCAGAGGTTAAAATAAACAGACATTAAAAAAATTATTATTATTATTATTATTATAGCTGGATTTTTTAAAAGTTGTAAATACAATTTGTTTTGCAAAGACTTTTCTGCATTATTGTCTACTTATTAAATATTTTTGTCTTTAATTTAAAAATTATATAAAAGGGAGGATAATTCACAGTCCACTGAACACTTAAGATTTTCCCCTCCATTGTAGAAATTTTATTTTTATTTATTTACCTCCCCGTTCCTTTCTCCCCTCTAATTGGTGTATTTTCTTCTCTTTTTTTCTCCCCTTGATACTCCCCCTCTCTCGGTGAATCTGGTGCTACTATTTCTGGCTGTGTCTCACGATATTCGATAAAAGGAAGAAGGAAAAAAAACAACAACAGACTGGCAGAAGAAAAAGAAGGCGCCAGAGCGGTGTTACGCTTTTGAAAACACCAGAGCGGTGTTGTGAACTTGGAATTACGACAGAGTAGTTTCGCGGCCTCTGCTTTACACCAGAGCGGTGTTGTTGCAACCTTCGAACTAAAAACACCAGAGCGGTTTTGCGAACTTTGATATGCCAAAAGAAGAAAAAAAAAGCAAGTAAAAAGTATATTTGTTAAAAGTGTTCTTAAGCCGAACTATACATTTCCTTCCTTTCCTATTTTTCTTTCTGATAAAATTTATACCGGTTTACCTTGGCCCTTTTTTTGTGATTAAATTTCTTTCGAACACTTAGTCTCATGCAACGGGATAAAATTCGTTGAACGTGACGATAAAATTCCCGTTACCATTTGAATGCAACTCAAGTAAATACGTACAATTCAGGAATAAAAATAAACGGACATTAAAAAAAAAACTTATTTATAGCTGGACTTCTTATAAGTTGTAACATGTTTATTCAGCTCGAAAAACATACAGTGTTTACTGATGTATTAGAAAATTCAAAATGTTTTCGAATCTATGTGTACAGTAAAACAAACTCGATAATTCATTGAAAGTTGTTTTTAAGAGTTAATGTTCATTTGATTTCATATTAGGAAAATATTTCAGTTAAATAGATTGGATATGTTTCAATGAATAAAGTTTAAATAGATTGTCAGCCGATAAGTTATATCTGTGTGTTCGTTAATGTTCGTGTGAATGAAGAGAGTGTTGTCGAGAGAAAAGTGAGCGACTCTAGTTCGCAGACTCGGGTCAATTGGGTTCCACTGGTTTATTGAAAAATAAAATGGCCCTTTTAAAGGATTCGGGTAGCTCCCTAGAAACCCCATTTCAGATAAATTCAGAAAGTTTTCTGATCGGTCTAAAATATAATTATGTTTTTATTTGGGAAAGTGATGCGCAGACAATATGCATACAAACGTTTTTGCATTTCGATTTTGCACGTCGACGTGTAAACATCGACGCTGTCGCTACATACCAACATAAACGATAATTTTTTTCACATTTTGTTCAGTTAAACTTTACTTCATTCCGATTCCTTACTGTGTTATTTTTTTTTTTAAGTTTTAATTAAAATTTAGGTAATCTGACATTAACTGATGGTAATCAATAGGAAGTTAGGATTTGCCGGAAGTAGGATTAGGGTTGCCGGAAGTAGGTTATAGCCAATTTCTCGTCCTCCCATGAAAAAAGTTATGAGCTATTGTTTGTCACATGAATACCTTCATTATTTCTCGCTCAATTTTTAAGATATACTATTTTTGAATATAAAAATATCCGTAAACGGTTTGGTTTTGTTACATATGTTGGTATTTATACAAAGAGAGGCGACAGATCGATTTTTTTAAAGTATTGTAGCAGAAACAAATAGAACTCTTTTCTTGTGCATCAGTGCCTCCCCTGACTGTGCGATATGGCACACCACCAATCAGAGGCATAGCGCAGGGATCTTCCTTACCCCCTTAAGGAACTATAACTGCTTGCTTCCGTCCCGGACAAGAAAAACTCTTCCCTTTTCCAGCAAGACGTCAAAGAGAGCGGACCTCTCTCTCTCTCTCTCTCTCTCTCTCTCTCTCTCTCTCTCTCTCTCTCTCTCTCTCCATCGGTATCGACGGTCCCCACTTGAGAATAATAACCGGGCAAAGGCAGACGAGTTCTATCCCAGCTATATCTAAATGACATCTTGCCTTACTTCAATAAACCTTTTCCTTGCAAGTTTTACGAAGTCGTTTGTTCGTTTAATCAGTAGCTTGTATTGAAATATTCATTTTATTAGGGAGTGCCCGAAAAGCATTAACTAAACTCCCTAAAGTATGCCCTTTTAACCAAAACAACAAAATCATTTTTAATGTCTGTACATAATTTTTCTCGTATTCTTTGATGAGCATGTTTAAACATTACCAGCCAACAAAACAAACGAATCTACAAACGAATCGTATATATGTACCTATTTACAATACCTCCCCGCGGGACAGAGTTAGACACCAGGGTCGTTTTTTAACGTGGAGAAAAGGTACAAAACTAAAAAATTGAAAGAACAAGAAATGGAAGTGCAGCATCTGAAGAACAGATACTACACTTTGAGGTATTTATTTGCTCCTCCACTGAGCAAATTAGGCACAAGGCCGATTTTTAAAGTGAGGAGTGAAGGGAAAATGGGGACCAACTCCCCGGGGAGTAGGGGAGCTGGATAGTGACAATTGGTATGAAGGGTTGCCCCTACATTGACCAAGGTCTTATATGTGGGGTTTCCCCCACATATGGTCTTTACTTGCAGTATCTGCCGGAACAGATGCTACACTTTGATCTTGGCTAAAAAAATATATGTAGTGTTTTGGCATAAAATGGTCTAACGACTGTAAAGTCTGTCAAAGCTCAACAACCAACCAGTATTTTGAAACATGTTAACAAAATAACTTGAACAAAGGAATTGTTTAATAAAATATCAACCTCTTAAAAACAAAGCAAAAGAAATTAGAAGGGAAAAAGCGTGAAGACAAGTGTATATTTGGCTGGCCGCTGGCGGCGCTGGCCTAGCTATTCTAGAGTGAGGACGCACAGGAAACGGACATCATAATTTATGACGGTCTTCACTATTTCCGGTGAACTTTAACATCTGACCTTTAAACAAAAAAACACTTGGAGGGAACTCCAATTTTAAAATAGTAAATCCAAATTTGAAAATAAGTTTTATATAAAGATGACACACTTAAAACTAAGGGGAGAAAATGAAGCAGCCTCATAGTATGCCTCTGAGAAATCATTTTAAACACTCTTAGATACTGCGCAAGGGAAAAAAAAATAAAGAAAAACCGGTTCTTGTCTAGAATTCCCTATATATTAAGAAAAATAAAAAGGATCTACATGTACAAAATATATCATTTTCCAAATATTACGTAAATTGACCAAGTAGTTTTATTTTTAACTAAAAAAAAAAAAAAAAAAAATCAAATGTTATAAGTAGAGGAAAGAGGAAATGTCTCACGTCGCCATCTTGAAGAAACAAGGGCGATAATTTAATTCAAAATTACTAGATTAACTTTGTAATGCCTACGATTTTCCATAAATCATTTGAACATGATTTTCTTTATGCAAATAAAACTTGATCAATTTATGTGATTTTTATAAAAAAATCTTTTTGTATAGTCACAACTACGTACATCATAAAAAAATTTCTGTATTTAATATATCTTATTTTATATAATCTTGACAAGCAACGAAAAATCTTTGACATATATACTCGTGATGAAAAGAAAATAACATGAAAAAAAAAAGTCACAAATTATAATCCTATAAAGAAAATCATTTGTAAAGGAATTTGGGTTTTTCTAATAACATTTTAACATCTATCAGTTTGAAGTATTTTGAATTACGTCCCTTGTCATGCAAAAAGGCGTCGGGAGATCGTCGCTCATAGTTTAGTCATAAAATTTGATTGCAGTCTCTACAAAATTACTAAGACAAATTTTGGTCTAAATATTTGAAATCTTACATAAATTGTATTCACATATAGGGCAAGTTATGAGCAGTATATAACACCCGAGCAAAGCCGGGCTGAACTGCTAGTTCTTCCTATATTAAAAAAAAAAATAAAGAAAAATCTGGATGACGTACATACCCATGACAAACCAAAAATAGCATATTCCAAAAATCACATAAGTTGATCAAGTAGTTTTAATCTTTAAAGAAAATCATTTTTAAGCAATTAATGGAAATTCATAGGCATTGCAACATAAATCTCATACGTTTCGAATTATTGTTGAGTTATCTCCCTTGTTTTTGTATTTTTAGATTTTTTTTTTTTTAATGGCGAGTGAGAATCACTGATACATATAAAATTTGATTTCAGATTTTATAATAAAACTATTTGTTTTATTTATATGATTTTTGGAATATGATGTACTCCTTTCACCATAGATAAGTACATTATATATATTTTGCTTCGGTTTTTAATATAAGGAAAATTCTGGATAAGAACCATCTGTTTACGATTTTTTTTTTCACTGCTTTTTTTTTTTTTTTTTTTTTTAACACAGTGATCACCACTTATCAAGGCCCGGAAGCCACTCAGGGATAAGGGTTATTGCAAGTACATTATGTTAGTGTGGAGATTTGATGAAGTGTTTAATTAAGGGGGCGGTTCATTAGGAATTTGTTAACATTGGACTTGAAGACATCCAAGTTGTAGTCCGGAGGAAGCAGGCAGACGGAACAGAGTTCCACAGGCGTGCAGTTCTGTTCCTGTTAAAAATTCTATACAATTGCTAAAAAAAAAAAAAATCAAAGTTTCAACATTAGTTTCATTTCCCAAGAAGAAAATCTCATTTCAATTATCATACGGAGAATGGTCACATATTTTGCAATTAAACAGTATGTAAACTTAAGTAGATTTTAATTGTTTTTATTTCTACTTGGAAAAACGATATAATAGTTGATGAAATTGCTTGACAAAATGTAAAATTACTATGTTGACTTCTAACATGAAGACAAGTTTCAACAAAGATCAACGAGAAAGAAAGGCAGAAATTCCATGGAAGATTTGAAATAAAATTTAAAATTAGAAACTCTTAACCTACTTAAAATTCATTTGAAAATAAAACTAAAAACTTAAATTTTATACCCTTTTTTTTTAACACATGAAAGCCCCTAAAATAAATGCATTCGTACGAGTAATATCTAATCAAGAAAGAATATTAAGCCTAACCTTATGAGAAAACAAAACTATATGAAATACAAATTGAGAATTTCAATAACTGGATTGGATAAAAAGGTCGGGTTTGTATTACTGTACACATAGATTCGAAAAAGTTGTCAAAAAAATATATAATAAATAAATGTTATCAAAGGCAAGATAATTTACTTTTCTACCTAACTGGATATAATTTTCGTGTTTTTATTCAATTTAACAGGTTTATTCAGCTCGAAAAGCATACAGTGTTTACCGATGTATTGGAAAATTCAAAATGACGCCCGACTCTCTTTTTAACACGGTAGGTTTGGGAAAAGGTGTTATAAATAATAACCTAGACAAAATACTGTTAGAAAGTCGCTCACTATATGTTACCGTGACATAGGGTGACATATATTCGGTGTTTTTTTTTAATAGCACTTTGTCTAGTTTATTATTTATAACACCTTTCCCAAACTTACCGTGTTAAAGAGAGAGTCGGGCGCCATTTTGAATTTTCCAACACATCGGTAAACACTGCATGTTTTTCGATCTGAATAAACATGTTACATTGAATAAAAACACAAAGAATATATCCAGTTTGGTAGAAAAGTAACTTATCTTGCCTTTGATAACATTTATTTGTTATATATTTGTTTTTTGACAACTTTTTTTAATCTATGTGTACAGTAATACAAACCCAAAAGGTCACATGATTATGCTCTCAATTACGTTCGGAAGAAAGATAACATGACCAAGTCAACATTAGAAGCAAAAGAATCGGGTGTTTAATCAATGAAAATGTCTCCCATCTTGATCTGCTTTCAGTGAGCTGAGTAAAGAATATAAAAGAGGCCAGGAAAATCATGAGATTTTGATGGTTTGGTTTTACGGCATATCAACCCTTTTCTGGTTATTTAATGCTGAATCCAGTTATTTTAGAAAAAGTATGGTTCAAGTTGTTTACATCTTCAAATATTTATTCATAGACTCAATAACCTCTCCCGGGGGGGGGGAAAGACTCAATAACCTCTCCGGGGGAGGGGGGAAGACTCAATAACCTCTCCGGGGGGGGGGGAAAGACTCAATAACCTCTCCAGGGGGGAAAAAAAGACTCCATAACCTCTCCAGGGGGGAAAAAAAGACTCCATAACCTCTCCAGGGGGGAAAAAAAGACTCCATAACCTCTCCAGGGGGGAAAAAAAGACTCCATAACCTCTCCAGGGGGGAAAAAAAGACTCCATAACCTCTCCGGGGGGGAAAAAAAGACTCCATAACCTCTCCGGGGGGGGGGGAAAGACTCCATAACCTCTCCGGGGGAAAAAAAAAAGACTCGATAACCTCTCCGGGGGAAAAAAAAAAGACTCGATAACCTCTCCGGGGGAAAAAAAAGACTCGATAACTTCTCCGGGGGGAAAAAAAAAAGACTCGATAACCTCTCCGGGGGAAAAAAAAAGACTCGATAACCTCTCCGGGGGAAAAAAAAAGACTTAATAACCTCTCCGGGGAAAAAAAAGACTCAACCCCTCCGGGGAAAAAAAAGACTCCATAACCTCTCCGGGGGGGAAAAAAAAGACTCCATAACCTCTCCAGGAAAAACTGAAAAACAGGAAATTTCCTAGCCTTGTGTTTTACTTTGCCTTCGTTAAGAGGCAAGTAAATAGGATTGTAACAGATAATATTTAATATTAATCTTTACTCATAAGAAAATATTGAACTTTCAGGTGGTGTAAAGTATAAAATATCATTTTTTTGCTTTCGTAGGGTAGAGAGTGTCTAATGTCTAATTGGGAAACCTAACTTATCCCAGTTGCGATTTCAATCTATGGTCATCAGACTTAATAAATATAATGGCAGAATGAGAGCAGTCTTCTTTAATGGATTAAATAAAAGACAGATTTTAGAATTCCTAAAAGATCGATGTCTATGACAAGGGTCTGGAAAGTACAACGGCTGAAATGTTGTGAAAACCATGAAGATAAAAATAACAGTTTGAATATAAAATAAAATCTGTTAAAAATGTTTCCAAGTTCCACTTTTGTCCACAACTTACTTTCGCGTTTCTATTTCTATCTCTCTCGAAATGTATTTAAAAATGAATCTCCTTCAAGGTTCAATTATGTAGAAAAATTGATTTTTAACTGAAATGATATGAATAACGACACTATATGATAAAGACTGATGTGTATTTATTAGTATACTAGCTGTATATACCCGGCGTTGCCCAGTTAAAATATATTGCTGAGCAAAAAGATTCACCGGTAACCAGAGTTATCCAAGAAAATACATTCTGGCAAAAATTTACTTTCACTATGACTAATTTTTGTACAAAATTTCCAAAAAATTCAAGGCATGGTTATGTAGAAAATTGTAAACAAACGAACGGTAATGATGTAATTCTATGAATTTATATGAATACTAGCAGTTCAGCCCAGCTTTGCTCAGGCCCTATGCACTGTTCATAACTTAATGTGCATAAGTATGTATATATATATATATATATATTAGAAAGTTTGACTCGTGTCAAGGTTACCTTCATCTAAAATTTCAAATGTTTAGACCTAAAATTGGCTGGATAGTTTTCTAGAGACCTCAAAAATTCAAATCTTTAGAACTTTGACCCCTTAGCAGCCAAAAATCGATTAAACATCTTGCTCTATGTCTGAATACACTTTACATAAAGTTTCAAATGTTTAGACCAGTTTTGGCAAATAACAAATAGGATCCTGAACAGAAGTGTGCGTTCTATCCCAACCATTATCAATGGACCAGAGGTCATCTCGTCAGCGTCAAACAAGACCAAACTATTTGCAAAGAACTTTGCAGCTAATTCTACCCTATGCGACGAAGGCCATCAACTCCCCATATTTCCTCCTATAACACAGAACAAGCTAGGTAACATACAAATATCCGTGCATGAGGTCGCTAAGCTAATCAAGAACCTAGATTCCAGTAAAGCAACTGGCCCTGATGGCATCTCAATTATAGTGTTAAAAAGCTTCAACCAGAACTTGCTCCCATACTTACGAAACTATTTAAGCGCTGCCTTAAGGAGAAGTGCTTTCCAACTCCCTGAAAGACCTCATCAGTTTGCCCTGTATTTAAGAATTCAGGTGATAAGTCATCTCCCTCTCAGTACAAACCAATAAGTCCCCCGTGTGTTATTAGTAAGTTGCTGGAATCCGTATTAAATAGAGAAATAGTCAACCACCTCAGCAGGAATAACCTTCTTAGTGACACACAATATGGTTTCCGCTCTGCAAGATCTACCGCAGATGTGCTGACGGTTATATCTCACAGGATTAGTGAATCTCTTGACAAAGGCTTCCTTTCTAGGGCAACTGCTCTTGACATATCAAAGGCCTTCGACAAGGTATGGCATAAGGGTCTACTTCACAAGATTTCCAGCTACGGTATAACTGGAAATGTTTTCTCAATCATTAAATCATTTCTCTCCTATAGGCTCATAAGAGTAGTGGGAGATGGACAAAAATCGGAGGCCTGCAATATAAATGCTGGAGTCCCTCAGGGGTCAATCCTGGGCCCAACTCTCTTCCTGATCTACATCAATGACCTCTCTAAACACATACTTAAATCATTCGTTGACATCTATGCTGATGACACGACCATCTACGGCAACACATCAAAGGCTATAAATGACAAAGTTCTCTCTCATTCTCTCTCCTCTGATCTCGAGCGTTTGGTTCAGTGGGGGAAGATGTGGCTGGTTACCTTTAATGCATCCAAAACCAAACTCCTATCCTTACATCATCAACGCTCTGATCCCCATCTGGCATCAATTGTGATGGATGGCTCTCGTCTGGGTGAGGCCCCGTGTTTTGACAAGCTTTTGGGTTTGACCTTTATCCTGATCTGAAATGGAACACGTACATCAAGTCTGTTGCCAAGGTTGCTGGAAAGATGGCGGGATCCTTCTACCGCTCCAGAAGATATCTCACTACTGATGCAATTCTCTATCTATATAAAAGCCAAGTACGTCCAAGGATGGAATACTGTTGCCATATCTGGGCAGGAGCTGCTAAAAACAGACTATCCTGCCTTGACAGAGTACAAAATAGACTTCGTGGCTTAGTGGGGGATGCCCTTTTCGCTACCCTGCAACCTCTCTCCCACAGAAGAGACATTGCGAGCCTATCCTTGTTTTATCGTTATTTCCATGGCAGGTGCTCGTCTGAACTCCAATCTCTGGTCCCCCCTTGCCAATCTTTTACAAAAAACACCCGTCTAGCTGAATCCACTGTGAAAAATTTTCCCCACTCTATATCTGTGCCTAAATCAAAACGCGGATTCCATGAACAAGGCTTCTTTCTTAGAACTGCACGCCTGTGGAACTCTGTTCCATCTGCCTGCTTCCCACCGGACTACAACTTGGATGTGTTCAAGTCCAATGTTAACAAATTCCTAATGAACTGCCCCCTTAAGTAAACACTTCATCAAATCTCCACACTAACGTAATGTACTCGCAATAACCCTTATCCCTGAGTGGCTTCTGGGCCTAGATGCACCTGTAAATGATCACTGTAGATGATCACTGTAAAAAAAAAAAAAAAAAAAGACCAAAAATTGGCTGAATAATTTGGTAGAGACCGCAGAGGTCAATTTTTTAAAACTTTAACCCCTATTATGACCCCTTAACATTTGTTTTGGGCTCAAATCAAATTAAAAAGTTTGATCCATGTCCAAGCAAACTACATCTAAAAGTATTGTCAGAAGAGTTTGATAGAGTTGAACTGAAATTGTTGAACTTTGACTGCTTGACAACCAAATTTCTGACTGAAAACCGATTAAAATATTTTCTCAAATCTCAGTACCCCTTATGTCAAACCTCGAATTTGTAGACTGAAAATTGACAGAGTACTTTGGTAGGGAAATGTACACACACACACACACAATTTCACTTTTATAGATATATAAATAGATTAGTATGAACATTGGTAAGTATATTTTTTTATGTAATTTTTGACGGAAGGTATACACAAGTAATAAAAGGTTGATTTAAAAACTGTTATTCCCAAATCTGCAAATATATTTTACAAGACTGAATCCAGTCTCAAAATAAATGCAAGACTAGAAACAGCCTGAAAATAATTAGCTGTAATCTAGCCCCTATCAGTGGCACCTGACGATGACTTGAGTGTGTCATTCAAAAGTCTTGAAGTATTTGAAAAATGAAGCCAAAATGTCAAGGACCTTTCCACAAAGTAATCACACGTTATATGATAAGTATTTACAGAGGAGCTGAATCTGAGAGGAAGTAGGGCATTATTTGCATAACTACAAATACTTACCACAAATTAAATTAAAAGGAGAGGAAGACTCCCCACGAGGGCAGATTTAGATACAAAATGGGTTTTCGATGTGGGGTAAATCTAGCTACCAAAAAATTGATACTCAAGATTGAAAATGAATAAACATTTCATCAGTCTAAAACATTTTTTTGCTGACCGAGGACAGAAAAGATGAAATCTAACAGCAAAACAGATACTACACTTTGCTCTTAGTCAATAATGAATATTATTCTTATTAATAGGAAGTCTATATCAGTGATTGCCCACTGGCAATAAAATGTGATGTTTCTTAGAAACTGAGTGACAACAAGTCTCCTCAGATTGCCAACAGTCTATACTTCTTTCAATAACGGTTTCAAATCATTATATATTATCGCAAGTTGCTTGCAATTGATTTTTTGCTAGCAACAACCATTGATCCCCAATGGAATTGAAGTAGCAGCATGCTCCTCCAAGGTTTCAGTACTCTCTGCATCCTTCAGGGGCAAGTCTTGTTGGTGCTTTTCCTACTCTGTATTTCCATCCTCCTTGATCTTTCATGACCACTTTATATTGTACAAGCTAAGGCTAGTCTCATCACATGTATGTTACAAAATTCCTAGCAGTTTCATTTCCCGTGTGATGTTCTTTCTGATTATTATCATTTTTATGGAAAACGCTTCAGACAAGGCATGAAGCTACTTAATGTAATGAGCTAAAAAAAAAAAAATAATAATCCTACTTCAAGGTCAAAAACTAGTCAATATATTCTGATTCAGACAAAAATAATGAATGCGAGGACTAAATGATGAAATAAGGTAAGTGAGAGTTCTGAGGTTGTTAAAAGTAAACCCCAAATCAACTTTCTGTTCTAGAATCATCTACATATTAATACGATAGCGTGTGTGTTATTTTCAGTGTCACGCTTACATCGGGGTCGTTTAATTGGTATGTACTTCCATTTCTTGTAAATAATTTTACCAAGAATTCTTCATAAGTTTTCGTTTCGATTATAGCTGAAGGAACTCAAGGTATGTATAGATACATATATTTTCTTCATAAGTTTTTATTTGGGCTGCGAGTCAAGCTAATGCACCCAAGTCATATGGATATATATATATATATATTTTTTTTTTGAGGGGGGGAAATCGCAACTTTATAATATATAAAAATCGATAGAAAATTAACTCTATAATAATATATGCGATATCTGCAAGAATTAAAATACCATATTTAAGCGTACTTTACGACCGGGCTTTGCCGGGCGTTCCTGCTAGCTTAGATAAATACTTTATTATTCTTGTATACTACAAAGGTTATTTTGCTATCTAATTTAGACAAATGTATGTAAATTTCATAATGACACTGACAAGAGAATCGCTCTTCTCTAAATGTACCCAGGCATTAAGAACTATTAGAAAGTCACCAATCAACAGAGAGGGTGGGCAAGAATAATAAATAGATAATTAAGAGAAATTCAATAATTTGTCCAGTTAACCTTTTATGACCTGAATTATGATATAGATGATTAAAAAATACTTATTGTTAATTTTAGATGACGGTATACTGGATGTAGACAATAAACAGTTGCAATCTGGAGGTATCTGGTATCTGGCATCTGCCCAGATACTGAATTAATACGTACAAGGCGTGTTTGAAGCACTTCCCACTTTATTTATACTGCTGTAATTCATTTATTTACGACCGAACGAATTAGTTCAACTAGGTCATAAAGGGTTCATTATAAATCTTGGCTAATTAAAACAACGGTGCTAATGCAGAGAGTGATCCGCGCTATTTTTTCAATAGTATTTCCACGTTTAATTAAAGTTTTATGATATATATTTTTTTTAATTTAATTGTAAGGCTAAAGTACACAGAATAGGTACAAAACACCCTCCCAATGTTAAGAAGGGCTTTTTAAATAATAACGTTATTATTTCAGCACGGATCACTCTCTGCGTGAGTACCAAAACAAATGTTTTTCAAACATAACTCAATCCTAGGACCAAATTATATTTTAGCAATGATTTTGTGTTATTAAAAAAGCGTTTCAGGAAACAAACGTTAATTAATTCACATTTAGAATCATAAGAAAAACAAACACACATTCTGAATAATGAACTGGAATCTTAGGGACATATCAATCATACCAGTTATTAGGTGCCACAGGGCTTATCCTAATTAATACTTCTGGTGAACCAAGTGCAAAAAAGATCCAGACAATTGCACTTAATGGAACAACGAGGATTCTAAAGAGAGCTCTCGGTTGGTTTCAAAAAGCAGGGTAATGTTGGCAGCTGGTTTGGCTGCTCCATACCCAACGTTAACATCTTCAAAGGAAGAAAATTAAAGAAAAGGAAAAATAAAGACAAAATGATTTCAATTGAACTGGAAGAGCGTTGCTGTTTCGATCGGGATCCCTGGACTTTGGAATAGATTTCCAAGAGAGGTAATAAATGCGCCAACGATGCAACAATTAAAGATGAATCTGGACAGATGCTTAGCTACTGTATCCGCTTCTGCATAAATTTTCAACATCCTTTCTCTGCATGTCAATTGAAGCATGATTTTAATTTAAATTGAATCGAAGATATGCTATTTAGAAAGTATTTTTTTAAGCAAATCAAAAGTTTAACTGATTGACTCAAAACATATGAACTAGTATTCTGCATTGAATATCATTTAAGGTCATATTAGACAAGTTTGGGGAAAGAAGGTAACTAAGAATGAAACAATTTCAAAAGATAAGATAAAACTTCTATAACGAAATGAACTTCACGCTTAAGTATCAGCTGAGTTTGCTTTTTTTTTCAGGAATATTTTCATAATCTGTAAATTTACTCTTAATAAATAATAATTAACTATGCAAATCTATCTAATAAAATTTAAAAAAAAATCTTTGAAATCGTGTCATGTCATTTGTGTGCATAAAAAATCCATATAAAGAATACTTTGTTTTGAAAAATGTAAATAACAAAGGGCAATAACTCGTAATCAAAATGGGAAAATATATAATTTTAATAACATATCAGCGATTTAACAAACATGAAAGAAAATATTTAACTAAAAAAAATAAGAAAAATGAGGAGACAAATGGTACTTGTACAGTTTAATCAAGACATTAAAAAAATGAAAATATCAAAAAAAGTTTAAATTGTATGTATCCGTTATGGAACGAAGTTCTCCGAAAAAAAAAAAAAAATTTCACTTAATTTCATAAGTATTTTTTTTTTTTTTTTTTTTTTTTTTTTTTTTTACAGCGAAAAAACAATTTATGATACTGAGCAAAATTTTCGATTTTTAGGAAGAAAAGCTAGTATTAAAGATAGGAAGGGTGTCAGCGCTTTAACTGGAGTTATCTCCCTTTGGCATTTCGAAAATTCAAACATTTTTTTTTTAATCCAAGATGGCTGCCTTCAACGCACTCTCATAAAAACGTGTTTTTCCGCTGTAAAAACAAAAACAAAAAAAAAAAAAAAAAAAAAACTACTTGATGAAATTAAGTGATTTTTTTTTCCGGAGAACCTCGTTCTATAACTGATACATACAATTTAAACTTTTTTCGATATTTTCATTTTTTAATGTCTTGACTGAACTGTACAAGTACCAGACAAATAATAAAATAACCATTCCTAAAACTAATATACAAACAGAAACTTTTATCGGTGTTGTTTTGCTGGTTTGGAAGACCAGAAGGCTCAAAACATTCCCATGAATATCAGTGATGAAGAGTCAATCATAAAGCCAAGTTAATTTACCATGGTGCCGAGTGTGGTGCCTCATTAACAGACCTGAGCCGTTAAGAAAGTTACATGCGCTCCAGTCTCCACTCATCTTCATAATGATCCGTTGAAATGCAAAGTTATGGAGAAGGTCATATTGGAGAAGGTTATATTGTATTCGCAGTTTCGTGTTAGGGGTGTCAAAAATTCCTACAAAAATTCTGATACTGCTAGGTCAGCATATTTTGATTGCTGCCAGTCCTTTGTGGTCACTGCCATATGTCCAAGGGTTGTTGCTAATTCTGTGAATTAACGCTTCTTTCTCCATGCGCTTTTCTATTATATACTTTAATAAACTCAAAATACATGCAAAATATATTTTAGTTCTAAGATTGAGCTATGTTTGAAAGAAAATATTTTAATTTTTCAAAATACGTAGCCATGATTTATAATTAACTGAACAAATCACTCAGTTTCTCTTATTCCTGTTAGCATACTTGGGCAGCATTTTTCTCTTACGCACGTTTCGTTGAACAGTAGGGATAATTCCTGTTCGTTTCTCATGCGGTCCCTTTTAGTTATGTGTCAAGCAAATGTTCGAACGTTCTGTTAGAGTGTAAAAAGAAAATGGATTAAGTGTGTGCGTGTGTGTGTGTGTTTTTTGTTTTTTTGCTGTGTTTTTTTTTTTTTTTTTTTTTTTTTTTGTAACAGCGCCGCACGCCGCAGTGGGTCCAGTGTTGGGTTAAAAGGAGAGAGCGAGAGTTGGGCGTCGGTGTCGTCGGCGGCCGTTAGTGCGCCGACTTTAATTTGGGGGAAAAAAAGAGAGAGACAGAACTTGAGTTACAGCGTGTTTCCTTTCTCTAGTATTACTGTTGTCGTGGTTGTTGTTAGATTCCCTCCTCGCGTTTTAGTTGGATTGAATAAAGGAAACGAAAAAAAAAAGAAAAGAAGAGTGAATTAAGGAAAAGGTAGGCCAAAATTGAGGAGATATATTGATTTTTTTTTTTTTTTGATTGATTACATTGTATTTTATTTGATCTTCTGGTTGTTGTTAAGGTGTAAAATGAATAAAAAAAACACGACACAAACAAACAGAAAAAAAACATGATTGACAAAATACAAAAAAAGAAAGAGAAAACGATAAAATAGAGAGAAGAGTGGAGGAAAGACTCGAAAAAAAAAATAAAATAGAAAAAGAACTGAGAGAGATAAAAAGAGATAAAAAACGCAAAAGCAAAAAAAAAAAAAAAAAAAAAAAAAAAAAACAGGGGGCGAAAAATGAAAAGAACGCAAAGGTAGACAAAGACAGTGAAAAATTGTAAAACCTGATAGTCGGTGATTGAAAAACCCTGGTGACTTACATTGTGAAAAATTTTCTGAATATCTTTTATAATTGAGTATAATTACTTTTTTTTTTATTCTTGAAAAAAAAAAAAAAAAATTTGCATGATTCTTGAGAAGAAAAAAAAAGGAAAAGGAACTGTCATAAGTGTGCTGAAAAAAAAAGGAATATTATAATCTTGGCGAAAACAAGAGTAATGAAACCTTGCTAAACTTGTAGTTTCTTGGAATTTTCGACTTTGAACTTTTTGATTTTCTTTTTTTTTTTATTACTTTATTAAATTGACTTTTTGAACCTTTGGGGACCCAGAAGGGGAATAACTCACGTGACGAGCTGGAGTGGAGAACGAGCATTTGTGAGCACAGAGTTCGGGTTATGTATATGCTCTCTTTTCTAACAGGTGCACCAACAACAGAAAGGATAAACAGCGGATGAAACCCAGCTGGTATCGATGGCGGTGGAAAGGCGACGGTGTGAGGGTGGTATAGGCAGATGACTTAGACTTATTCGTTTGCATAGAAACCAATGGGTCTAAGGGGGGTGGAATGTGGCATGACCGCCTATGGGAGCGATGGAGCTCCCTAATGTGGGGGGGGGAGATTGAGACCCCCACCCAAAAAAAAACACTAAGTAAGGTCGGGCAATTATGCTGGTATTAACTGTTAAGTATTATTGGGTGGCCGGGCAGCAGCGGGTAACCTAGCTTAAAGGATGAATTTGCGTTTTTGTAAAATAGACATATACTTTTAAAAATGACAAGAGATGTCATTTGAAAGCAAGAACGAAATATAATTTCGTTCTTGGCCTGGAGAAACCCAACTCAAGGACGTCTGGCTTTTGAGTATGAGGTTAGCCCGGGGGGGGGGGTCAAACTGTCAACCCCTCTGAACGTGTGAATGGAATTGAGTTGTGATCACCGATTCTCAGGCCATGCAAGACGTCGGGACTTCCCGGTGCTGATCGATGATTTGTATAGTGGCTTACCTCAACCAACCTTTCCTTGAAATATAAGCAAATGCCCACGCCAAAAATCTCAGATTGAGCTGGATCGTGAGAGAAGCGAATACTAACCAAAGACCACTGCCACCGTAGAGAATGGCGAACGAGATTCAGGAGTGTTTTTTTTTGTAATGAGATCGAACTGAACAATTGTACATATGTAACAACTTTGGAAATTTCGTTGAATTAATTTGAGTAGATTAGAAACATCTGTGTTTGTCTTCTTTTGGCTTGAGAAGCTAATTATTTTCAGCGGACGTCAGCATATCAACCTGACAACGAGGCCTGCGGTGCGGAAGAATCTTGTAAGGAACTCTCGGAAGGAAGACAATCATGACTATTGCGACTTCGAGGGGGGGTCAGAGGTCACACATAGTTGCGAACGTTTTCAACTTCTATGGGTAGTCTTCATGCGAGTGAATAATTAAAAAATTGCATTTAGTGGATTTATCAGGAATGTTGATTAAAATCGTTAAAAACACTTAAGCGTGCCCTCGCCCCTCCCCTCGTTGATGATCAGTTTGTTTATGCGAGTGAGTATATGCCTTAAGAAAAAATGCAGAACTATTGCCCTAATTCATTGAACTGACGAGTCAAATACATTTGATGGAATAGAAAACCTATTTGATACTCTTTCCGTTTTCATGAGTGGGCCACGCATCTGGCATTAGATTGGAGATGAGTAGAGGGGGGGGGGAAATCCCAACACTAAAATATCTTTAGGAAATCTTGAGAAATCAGCAAGTAGTTGAAAGATAGAAGGTAAAAGCAAACTTTTTCTTTTTCTATGTAAGAATAGAAAATAACTCTTTTTTAAATCTAACCTGGCTAAACAAAAGGAAACATACTTTTCTTAAAACCGTCCAACATATGCCAACCTGTAAAACAAACCTTAAACTAGTGGTTCCCAATTAGTGTGCCGCGGAATGATTACTGGTGTGCCGTGAAGAGATAATAGCTAGAAGCCATTTAATTTCTTGAACATAATGGCACCGCCCAATACCAACTTTAAAGAAGCCATCAAAATCTTACTGCCTATGTTCTATGTGTAGGAAAATAGAGAAGGCGTGCCGCAAAAATGTGCTTGTGTCTGTCTGTCGTGCAGGCTGAGAAGAAAAAAACGAAAAGATCAAAGATGGCGACTGTGGTCTTTTAATGCCCACGATCTTCAACATTTCTTGAAAAATCGCATCTCACACGTGATTCTGAGGTGCGCTCGGGCAAGTGCAGAAGCGTTCAGACCTGTGTAAAGTGAACATCGGCAGACTTTTCCAAACTTGTTTACATTGGACTTGAAGGCAACGATATTGTAGTCGGCCAAGAAGCAAGCCAGCAGAACAGTGCTCCATAGGCGTTCAGACCTGTGTAGAGTGAACATCGTCATGCGAATCAGACTTTTGATTCACCATGTGAACTGGGATTTTTTTACCTAAACAACATTAACACTAAAGCAATTGTGAAAACTCTTGAATATTTTCAAGACTAAGAGGGCGTCTCTCTCATAATTCGCCCACACAATAAATCATAAATAGATAATTAAGAGAAATTAGTCAATTATAAATCATAGCTAATTAGTACAATTAAATTTTCTTTTTCAAACATAACTAAATCCCAGAACCAAGATATATTTTAGCATGTATTTTGTGTTGTTAAAGCATATTTAAAAAAGCGTTTAGAGAAACAAGCTGAACATGCTCGATTCCTCTCCACGAGTCAAAAAATTTACTTTCACCAGGACTAATGTTTGTGCAAAATTTAAACAAAAAAAGTTCAAAGTGTGGTTATTGAGAACATTGCGAACAAACGAAAGATTTGGGGGTCAGTTTTACCCCTATAATGCCCATTAGGGGGAGGGGAGCAACCAGAGTGATCCAGGAAAATCCGTTCTGGCAAAATTTTACTTTCACCATGACTAATGTTTGTACAAAATGTTTTTAAAAATCCAAGGTGTGGTTATTTAGAAAAGTGTGAACAAACAGATGAACAGGAGTGAAATACGAGGTCCAATCCCTCCTTTGTCGCGGAACCAACACATTAATTAATTCACATTTAATATCATAAAAACACAAAATCATTCTGAATAAAGATAAAACAATTTCAGTTGAACCGGAAAAACATCGCTTTTTTCAATCAGGATTCCTGAATCTTGGAACAGATTTAATAAATACACCAAAGATGCAGCAACTGAAGGTGAATCTGAACAGATGCTGGGCCACTGTATCCTTTCCTGTGTAAATTTCTACCACCCTTTACCTACATGACAATTGGAACGTGCTTGTTTTACTTTTAGCTAAATAAATTGAAGATAAATTGTTTTGTTTTTTTATTTCCGAATGTTTGTGTTTTATGAAAAAAAAAACTATTTTATTTCGTAGTATTCGCTTTACACTTTTCAATCTTTGAATTTAAGTATAATCTTCGTCTTGTAAATCGTTCGTTTTTATTATACATTCAGAATTGGCAGAAGAAAACAGAGAAAAAAAAAATGAAGATAAGCTTCAAAATCAAATCAAGTGTTTCCTTTTCTCTCTATAAGCCACAATTCATGTGAAATTATACTGAACACATGTAAATTACATATCCACAATAATATCATCATCATCATCATGACGGGTCCTAACCCGACGGACCAATGTGACTCTTCCTCTCCAGAGTTTCCCGTCTTCCATCAGTTGCCTCAGATCTTCAGGTTCACAGTTGGCGTCGTGTTCTATTTGTTGGATGTACGTGGATCTAGGTAGTCCTTTGCTTGCGCATCCGTATCTTGGAGTCCATAGCAATACATTTAGTGAGTGACGTATTGCTATGAGTGATAATAATATAGTAGTTATAAAAGAGATAATTTTATAATTGTATTAAATATGTATATTTAATCTCCTGCCTTTTCTTTAATGCATCATAAGTCTTCATACTTTTTTAACACAAATTGTATTTTAAGAAATTAAACCTAATATCGTTATCTATAAATATAAAAGCGAAAATGTATGTATGTATGTATGTATGTATGTACGCTTCTCCTCGATGTCAACAAAAGGCTTCTTTCAGAGAAGTGCTCGCTCACTTCACAACTTAAAACTTTTTATGTCATCTATAAATTGTAATATCTCACACTTAATCACGGAGCTCGCCTGTCTATTTAATTTTATTGACTTTCAAACGTTAATTATTCCACATTTCCCGCATCGGCACGCGTTACATTCAGTTTCCGGTATAAACAAAAAGCGAAACTCCACTCTAATCACAGGCCCAGAGCCAGTGCTCTCTAGAGAGCTAAGTAATGTTTGGTCAATGTAGACTTCGTCATATCAGACGGTAGCTTTCATTTCGAGACGAGGGAGCGGGTTTTTAAAAACAAACAAACCGATTTATTGACCTCATTAAAAACTGTCCCGCACAAAATGCTAACTCCTGAATAGCTACCGCCGCACGTCAATCAAAAACGCGCACCTGTTTATTTTTCACACTTTACTATTTTCCAACTGCGCGTCGTCAAGGCTTCGTTTTTTTTCACGGGCATGCGCGTCAAGGCTTCAGGGTTTTCACACACACCTACAAACACCCGGGCAACGCCGGGTACCCCTCGCTAATTGTTTAATAAGTATTAGTCCTAATAATTTTTTTTTGAAACCTATATAAATAAAACAGTAGATGTGTGTAAATATTTAACCGATAAACTCTTAAACTACTGGTCACATAACATTGAAATTGGCAGGAAGTAGTAATCGTTCATCAAGGAGGGTTTATAACGAATAAAATCTTTGTTTGGATGGGTGAATAACAGATACAGACGTCAGCAAGTTGAAATGCAAAAATGTTCATTTCAATTTTGCTGGCATATTTCTATTATTTTGTGCATATGTAAGCTAATCATAGCTAAAAGTGGTTTAATGTTAAAACTGTATCTGTCTCTTAGGTTAGCAAACATGGCTGGAGCCCGAAATGTTTTGGTTTCAATTCTAACTGATGATACCCAAGTTTTTTTTTTTAACTTTTGAAATCAGTACTTTATATATATATATATATATATATATATATATATATATATATATATATATATATATATATATATATATATTAGTGGGTGGATGATTATTAATTGGAATAGAGAAAAATCAAAACTTCTGGTGGTATCGGAATCGGAAAAATGTGTGCCTATTTTCCGATACTGAAAACGATTCCTTTATCTTTTTTTTTTATTTGATTTTATTTGAAACAAAATGTTCCACTGCTGGTAGAAATAATAAAATAAATATTTATTCATTTTAAGTTACCAATGAAGCTAAAAGCTATAAATCATCCCCACATGTGTTTTTTTTTTTTACGTTTCGAGAAACTATAAGCATGTTTAACGCATGTTTTTACTGTAATCCTGACAAAATAACAACCTTATAGTTAAATATTTAGAGATAGAAGAATCGGAATCAGAAATTTTATCGGAATGGAATCGGGAAATATATTGAAATCGTCCCATCATTAATATATATATATATATATATATATATATATATATATATATATATATATATATAGAGAGAGAGAGAGAGAGAGAGAGAGAGAGAATTGGTTCTGTAATAAATACGTAATTTGCATGAACTAAAATATACAAGTATATTTTATGACGGGCATATATATAATAATATACTATTATATAAATAAAATAGTAGATGTGTATGTATGTGTGTGTAAATATTTAACCGATAAACTCTTAAACTACTGGTCACATAACAATGAAATTAACAGGAAATAGTGAACATACACCAAGGAGGGTTTACCAAGTAAAATCTTTGTTTGGATGGATGAATAACATATACAGAAGTCGGAAAGTTGAAATGAAAAAAATGTTCATTTCAACTTGCCGACATTTCTATTAGTTTTTGCATGCGGAAAATTATCATAGCTATATATATATATATAGTTTTAACAAAAACAAAGACTTCAAAGAATGGGTTGATAGCAACAAATAGTGTATTTCATCGTTAGTTACAATTGTTTCAAGACTATTCGGACTAATTCAAACATTATGTCATTTGAAAATTTTCACAAGAACAGCCTTTCTTCAGACTTATTGAATAAAAAAACACTTTAACAATAAAACATTGTGAAAACCATTTCCTTTGTAAGGAAAAGAAAACCAGGGAGAATACTTTACCTATATCGCATTCTTGTAAAGTATTTTGTTAAAATTTTGTCTGAATAGTCTTGAAACAACTGTAACTAACAATGAAATACGCTATTTGTTGCTATCAACCCATTCTTTGAAGTCTTGGTTTTTGTTAAAACATACATATATATATATATATATATATATATATATATATATATATATATATAATTGGTTCTGTAATAAATACGTAATCTGCATGAACAAAAATATATAAATATATTAAGCATATTTTACGACGGCCAGGGTCGAGCCCTCCCCTGCTGGTGAATTATATTAATTATTGTGATGCAATAGGTCATGTAAAGCTTACTATAGTTTTCTTTTTCTTCCTATATTTATATTTGATTTCCACACTGGAAGGAGCCACC
>NC_136495.1:130802250-130929750 GCF_053919585.1 Euprymna scolopes
ATCAGTTTGCCGTCGCCTCTGTCTCGAAACGACTGAAGATTGGGACTGCAATGATTGTTCGCCGCCATCTTTGTTACTAGGAATTACTTAACACTCAAGATCGGGATTGCATTGATTCTTCACCGATTTGATTTACTGCCACCATCTTTGTTCAACTTAATGTTTCAACACTTAATTTCCTCTATCTGTGCCTACATCTGAATGTAGATTCCATGTAAAAAGTTTCTTTCCTAAAATTGCCTGCCAATGAAACTGGTCCACTGACCTGCTTTCCACTTTCCAGCTGACTTCAATATGGTGGTCAGCCAATCCAGTGTGAACAAGTTCTTGTTAAACTGTCCTCTTAATCAAATTATACCAAATTCCCACTACTATCCATTACTAAGCTATTGTCCAGATGACTACTGTACATACGTTAACTTTATCCTCGAGTGGTCTTTGGGCCTCGATAAGTGGTGACTCCCTTGTAAAAAAAAAAAAAAAAAAAAAAAATTACACACCCTGCCTTTAGTTCTGACAAAACATGTATTATTACCCGTTTTCTACAAACTTTCCAAAAAGATGGACAGTTTCCAACACACACTTTTGGTACAATTTTAAGATTTTACTTGTCCACAACCAAATCTCTAACAACTTCACATTGGAATCTTCCAGCAGGTCATACAAGCAGCCGAAAAGATACTGAAGCGATTAGCCAATCACTGTCAGAAGATGACAAGTTTAAATTAAAGCGTCAAATTCTTCAAGAAATAAGGAAACACTAAGTGGAAAATGTCGTTTAACATACTATGTCAACATGAAATTCTCCATTTCCCCATGTTAAGAATGGCTTTCTAAATAGAAAGCCATTCTTAACATAAGGGGAGGAACACTATTTTGAATGAATCATTTAGGAATTTTTACTTAACGTTTTTCAGCTGTTTATGTAATCTGCCAAGATTAGATTGTAAACGAAGTAAGTACCCTATATATATTATTGTAGGTTTTATTTATTTATATATTTAGTAGAAATAGTAGCTGGGTTTTGTCTACATTTTGTTGGTTCCCTGACAAAGGAGGGAGTGGACCTAGTAATTCACATCCATTCGTCCGTTCAACTTTTCTCAACCATGCTTTGGATTTAAAAAAAAAATTTGGATGAACATTCTTGGCCTTCGTGCCAGGATCAAAGTGTAGTATCTGTTCTGCAGATGATGCACTTAAGGTAATTTATACCAGTCAATGGAGAGGAAACCCTTTATATGGGACAATTATTATTTTTGGTAACCAGAGTCCTCCCTTTTTGCCTACTTTTAGGAGAGCTGGTTTTTACTCCACATTAAAAACGGCCTTGTGCCTAATTTGCTTTGGTGGGGAAGCAAATAAATACATTAATCATGGTGAAAGTAAATTTTTCACGCAGGAAGGGGACCCCACATGCTTGGCTTGTTATTGGAAACGTAGTATTTTCCACAGGAAAACCATATATTTAACAGTTGTCCTGTTTTTAAATCTCCGAAACAGCTACATGGTAATCAGCTGATGATCCGTTTTCTCTTTAACAATTTAAGTTAAGATTTCCCCCCCACCACCACCACCGTTAGATAGTTGAATTTTCTTGTACAATTGTGGAAAGTCATCTTCTGCAAGTGCTAAATCTGCAATATGTTTAATTTAGTTGTTCCCCCACCCCCAGGAAGCTAAATTGCATTTTTTTTTAGTATCTTTTTGTAAAATACTCAAAACTTCTTTAAACTATATATATAACATGCAATAATTTTTACATTATTGCTTTTCTTAAATATTTGCATATTACCTTTGCTCTACAATTGATTTTTCTTTGGACATCTTTTTTCTTTATATTTCTACAAACTGCTTGCATTGAAACATTGTTTCCCCCCCCCTTGTAATTACAACTGAACAACCACAAATCTCAAAGCAGTTTTCATTTTTTTTTTTTTTTTTTTTTAAACGAGTGTAGAGTCCTATATTTTAGTTGACCATGTGTTTGGGATACTTATCATCAGGGCAGGTGGAAGGCCTTGCTCAGGTTTTATCATTAACCATTTACGGCCAGAATTTTTTTTTTTGCAATATATAAATTTATTTAATCATGAAATCCACACATGATTGAAGTTAGCATGCAACTGATACACGAACATGCACAAACCCCTGATTCACTTGTTGAACCATGCATTTGAAGACCGGTTGAGCTGACAAGCCATAAGAGTAAAAAATATTTCCTTTTTGAAAGGCGACTTGAAAGTATAATTTGACGGCAAAGGGTTAATAATACACAAGTGTCCGAAAGAAATGTATGATAGAGAAATAGTTAACAATAATGCTCATAGTTTATTTACGGTTTGTCAAGGACAAACAAAGAACTATTAAAAACATGTAATACAAACGAAATGAGAAATAAATCCTTAACAAGAATTACAATTATTCGTGATAATAGGTTGTTATGCAAAAGGTGAAATAAATATGTTCGAATTCATGGTAGTGAAACTTGTAGAGTCTCAAGGATGGCGCCACACAATTAGAGCATAATATAGAAAGTCATCTAATTCTTTTGACTAATTTGCAAATCATTTCATTTGATCTGATATATAACATAAAAAGCTTAGCTGTTAAGGTTTATGAACGTAAAAATTAGGAACAAACAATTGGAAGAGGACGGTTTGGCCTAGCACCACTCACATCCGGAAAAGAGCAACTCAATGACAGGTTGCTCAAAACAAGTCAGTTGCTGAACAGCTCGATGGATTCACTTTATGTTAGATACGAAAAGTTTCAGTTCTCGGTAAGAAGGACAGTTTCCGGTTAAGATAACACCTAAAGGTCCGGGCTTCAATAAAGAAAGACGAAGAAGGAAAACCCACTCCTCACAAATTCGTTAGTTCGTTACAGAAACAATCCCCTCAAAACTCCACTGATCTTCACACGCAAGAACAACACATCTCGTAGTTCGCTACACACCATCTCTCGAGTAGTCTCCCGCCGTCACAGTTATGCCAGTGAATGCCAATCAATTTCCATACAGCCAAGTTCAGCTCTCGCCAATTCTCGCAGCTACGAGATCGCGTTTCCCATAAGATACTCACCGTAATGGCGATGTTTCTTCCTTCGGATCAATTACTGCCCTGCACGCCAGACACAAACGAACCATCTTACGTTGAGAGCTAAGGCTAGTCTCACTTTTATGTCCACAGTTTAGAAAGCTATACTAAATTGCAGAGCTGGTTCAGACAACATAAGTTTGGAGGTTGCATCAGTAAGAGTCAAATTTTTGTTTTATTTTTCACCGCATGGAAAATCTTGTGCTAAAATCAAATATCTCCAAGGGAGTATAAATCAGACACCACACTAACTAAATTACAACAAATAAATAATCAAAGACCGTTGTTTCATTTCCAGCTGAAACCGTGGTTTTAAAATCGCAAATGTACTACTTATCCACAATCTTTTTCTTTTTTTTTTCTTTTTTTTGTGGTTTAATGAAAATGCTGGAGAGTGGTTGGAACCAGCTTTCATGAACTTGATTAAAAGGTAAATGGTAGGTACAGAATAGATAATTATCCTTTTAAATTAGTGGCCAGAGAAGATTAAACTCCGTGGAGGAAAGGAAAATGAAGTAACAATGATGTCAGTATTGACTTTCAATATTATTTCCCTTTTATAAGACAAACTAAAGCTCATGGCCAGAACAAAGAAAAAAAAATATCTATTCCCTCAATTTTATAATATAACATGAATCTACACTTTGAATAGTCACAGCTGACACATGCATGCACATATGTAGCTAATAATGTTTGTATAAATAAATATTTCTGCTATAATACAGCTCTAGCCGTTATTGGGCACGAGTTCAGAAACAATGGCGTTTTCATTGGATCAACATCCAGAAAACAGCAACCATATAAGTACTATATAAGAAATATTGAAAAAAAAAAATTTAATTGGAAAAAGTTTACAACATTTATTAAATCATCAAGTGTTCCAGCAAGAAATATAAAGCACCGATCCTTAATCCACGAATTTTCAAGGACGAGCTTTTCTCGTCAGAAGGAGAAAACAAAAATTCTTTTGCTTATATTTTCATGATTTTCAAATTGATACTAGCCTGTAGTTTATTATTTTTTTTCTATCATATATAGATATATAGGAAAAAGGCAATCGTTTGAATAAGATTTGTTTTTTTGTTTTTTTTTAATAAAACAGTGTCCAGTACTTGATATTTTTTGTTTTGCTTTTTTTTTACACAAAGATGTCATCACTTATCAAGGCTCGAAGGCCACTCGAGGATAAGGGTTAATGAGTGTGTAGTATTCAACGAGACAATATCATAGTAATCATTAGTAGTGGAAATTTGATAAATTGGATTACTGAAGGACAGTTCATCAAGAACTTGTTTACATTAGACTTGAAGACAGCCATATTGTAATCAACTGGAAAGCAGGAAAACAGAACAGAGTTCCACAGGTGCGCTGTTTTAAGAAATAAACTTTGTTCATGAAATCCACGTTTTAGTTTAGGCACAAATAAAGAGTGGGGGAAATTATTGATAGTTGTTTCAGAAAGACAAGTGTTTTTCATGAAATTTTGGCAAGCGGGTACCATAGATTGGAGATCAGACGAGCACTTGCCATGAAAATAACAACAGAATGTGTATCCTTATGTATACGAGTATGAGAGTGGATGCATGTATGTGGATGCGGGCGTAAATCAAGTTTATTCCCACTTAACAGCATCCTTCAATTCACGTGAGAACGCAGTTTCTCCCAAGGACAGGAATCTTCTTTACACTTCTGCACTTTAACAAGAGTGAAATAATGAGGAAAGGAAGGATATAAGCACACCATTTAACAATACAGTAAAGTTATAGTGGCACTTTGCTTTATACATTACACACACACACACACACACATAATTATTTACTATAATAATTATTAAATTCCTAGAGACACTAGTGTTTCATCCTTTTAGGAATCATCAGTTTCCCCCACATTGATCAAAGCTAATTACCTTTCTAAACGTCCCGTCTGAGAAAGCCAGCGAATGACTTCACTTTGATTTATTTATACGAACAAGGCCAATAGCCATTAGTCGCATGCTCTCGTGTAATGAATGAATGCGTGAATGTAGGATTTACATGAAATTCATAAAGATAAACTAAAATGACCGAAAAATGGGCTGAAATGACTTAAATAAAAAGTAAATGACTTAGAATGACTTTAATGAACGTATGGATGAATTGAATGACCTTAATGACTTGAATGCTTAAAAAATAACTGGAATCCTTCAAAAACAACTTGAATGATCTGGAGAATGACTTGAATGGCTTTGAGACTGACTGGTTATAAAGTGGGTGATCATTTTACATTAAATTAATACGGAAAAGTGATCCCCCACTTTATATCACAAAAATTATTTGATTTAGGGAATTTGAAACGTTATATTAGCTATGTGGCCAAGGAAAAGTTACAAATATAAGAACGGCATGTAGTAAGAACAGATACTACACTTTGATCTTGGCCAAAAGGCCCAAAAAAAGGTATTTATTTGCTCCCCCACCGAGCAAATTAGGCACAAGGCCGATTTTTAATGTGAGGAGTGAATGGGAAATGGGGACCAACACCCTGGGGAGCAGGGGAGCTGGATAGTGACAATTGGTATGAAGGGTTGCCCCTACATAGACCAAGGTCTTATATGTGGGACTGCCTCCACACATGGTCCTTGCTTGCAGTATCTGCCGGAACAGATACAATACTTTGATTCTCACCAAAAAGCCAAGAAAAGCTTAAAAAGCTAAGAACAGCATCTATTAACAACAGACCTTTGATCTTAACCAAAAAGGCCAAGCACAAAAGGGTTACGGACAGACCGACAAACCGACCAACCGACGAAGTGACTTATAGTGTCACTTGCACGTGACTAAAAAGACAAACAAACAGGCGAAAGGACGGAATAGAAGGAATTTTTTTAAATAGATCAAAATAAATGTAGAGGCGACGTCCATTTGCAAAACGTAGATATTATAATCTAGGAAGTATATAAAAAGTTCTAAATAAATGTAACCTCGTCGAGAACCTCCCCCCCCCAAAAAAAAAACATACAAAAATGCACACAGCAGTTTTGCCTTTTACATATACAAGAACCCAAGTTTGCCCAGCTGAGCAAACTTGGGTCCTTGTACCGGAAAAATATCCACTTTTGCATTATTTTATTTTTTTTTTTTGCATTTCCATACACCAAACTATCACTAAAACATCCGCTGGGTCATAAGCTTAATTTCGGTACCTTACTTGCTTGGGTGGGTTGCCTGTCGACTGAGATAAATCGTGTCACACACACACACACACACACACACACACACACACAGACACACATTAGGAAAATTTATAGTAAGATAGAAGAGTAGACTGGGTGCTCGGCGTTGCCCAGATGTTTGGAGGTGTATGTGGAGCAAAAGTGATAGTAGGCAGGCAAGCTCAAACCCATTTTGTGAAGGAGGAAAAGAACGTGAAAAAAAAAAAAAAAAAAACGTGATGGCTTTGCTGTTGCGCCCATTGCCAAACCGGTAGTGACGAATGTTTAAATTAAGGCTAGTCAATCGAAAAGAGGGGATGACTTTCGAAAATATCTGCCAAAAAGTGACCCCACCCTATAGAAAAGGGCCCAGTTGAGAGTGAAGGAATTTATATTTTTAGCCAATTTTTCGATATTTGTTGTCCAAAGAGTCGAGCTCCAAAACAGTACCAATCTCGTGAAAACATGTCGCACTGTCAAAAGTTTTAGGCAGACATATAAACATACACCCATACATTTAAACAGACAGGTGATATATATATATATATATATATATATATATATATATATATATATATATAATATAATATAATATATATAAGATAGATAACTATTTTCTAATCAAAGAGAGGATATCAAATTAAAATTCCTAAAAATCATTTTATACTTTTAAGCAAATTTTGGTGTCTTGAGATAAAAGACTTGCATTGTAGATGACTGTTCGTCTGACATCAGGTATTATTCTGGCCTGAATTACAAGGTAGATATTTTATTCTCATAAGAAATATTATCAAACAATGGGGTTGGTCATAAGTGGATGGGCAGGAAAGCAAAAAGGGGACAGGATAAGAAGCTGAATCACCAAGGAGTATAAAATCGACTTAAGCCTTACAAATTACTTTTTAATCCATGAGTCACATATCAGATTTACTAGTTCAAAGAAAACCAAGATTAAAAAATAATTAACTTTAGTGGAAAGAAGGGAAAAAATAAAACATCAGAAAGGTCACAGTGACAAAATAACTCAAGTTACAGGATTGGTGTAGAAAGAGTTTTTTTTTTAATGTGGTTTTAAGGAACCATTTTAATAGGAGATAGATTAAATGTGTAAACTGATAAAAAACATATTGGCATTTGATGTGTAGCAGAAACAAATAGAACTCTTTTCTTGTGCGTCAGTGCCTCCCCTGACTGTGCGATATGGCACATACTGACCAATCAGAGGCATAGCGCAGGGATCTTCCTTACCCCCTTAAGGAATTGTAACTGCTTCCGTCCTGGACAAGAAAAACTCTTCCTTTTTCCAGCAAGACGTCAAAGAGAGCGGACCTGTTTCCTCACTCTCTCTGTGCCTACATCGGTATCGACGGTCCCCACTTGGGAATAACTACCGGGCAATGGCAGACGAGTTCTATCCCAGCTATATCTAAATGGCATCTTGCCTTACTTCAATAAACCTTTTCCTTGCAAGTTTTACAAAGTCGTTTGTTCGTTTATTCAGTAGCTTGTGTTGAAATATTTATTTTATTAGGGAGTGCCCGAAAAGCATTAACTCAACTCCCTAAAGATGTTTCATTACTTTTGAGACAAATCTATTTTGTCTAAATTACAAAAGAATGCTTAACGTAATTAAAATTTGATGTCTGTAAGCAAAACTATGTCTCATTTTTCAAAGATGTTAGTCACGACGTAATTTTGAAGTGTATAGATTGTTCTCCACATGCAATGGTTTATCCAAGATTATTGAAAATCGATGACTTTGGGTAAGCTAGAACACCGTATCAAAAGTAAATAGTTGTTTGCTTTTAGTTTAACTTTATGATGCAGGAGTGATTTGAATTTAAATTCAGTTGCTACCAGCATTTTATATTCATATCAGATGCCTTGAAATTTAAGGGATGCAAAGATTACACATTCTCCCTTATGAAGATAATCATAAAGCAATTTTTATAGGAATTGTTCCATTGAAACTGACAGCTTCTCTGGCCAATATTTGTAAGAATCAGTCCACTATCATCCATCATACAGGTATATGAAAAAAAAAAAAAAAAAAAACACTCCTTAAGGAGCAAATTGATCTTTCTTTTATTTTTAAAATGCATTAACTCGATATAGAATGTCTTAAAGAGGAATCATTTGAAATGTTCAAAGACATTTCTATTGATTTCTTAAGAGAATTTGACACCAGCAAAAATGTGAAAAAAGATGTTAGATGGGATTAAAAGCTAATATAGACAAAGAGTGATTTTTGAAACAATGGTTGATATTTCAGTGCTATATGGACATGTATGCAGAACAGGACATTTTGATGATATGGACATGTTGAAAACAAGCCGAACATCTGGGGTGCCCTTCCACGAGTGAAAAATTTACTTTCACCATCACTAATGTTTGTGCAAAATTTTTTAAAAATTTAAGGCATGGTTGAGAAAAGTACGAACAAACAAATGGATAAACGATTTGAGGGCAATTTTACTCCTATAATAGCCCCAAAGGGAACAACCAGAAAATCCGTTCCAGCAAAAATTTACTTTTACTATGACTAATGTTTGTGCAAAATTTTTAAAAAATCCAACGCATGGTTATTGAGAAAAGTGCAAACAGACGAACGGGAGTGGAGTGAATTACTAGGACCAATTCCTCCTTTGCCGGTTCTTTGACAGTTCTTTGGTTAATAGATGTAGTACAGCTGAAGTAGGAGGTTGTTTACAGGGAAAGGGTCATGCAAAACATAAGAGGGTGTGATAATGATAATGGACTTGAGAGAAAGAGGGATAAATAAAAACCTGGGTAGAGTTAGTTTAGTTTAAAAGTCAATTTCGAAAACCTATACAATGCATGATCACATTTTAAACAGATGTTAAACCAAATACGATGACTGCAGAAGAATTTAGTGACAGATATGTTAATTTAATTCCAAACTGCATTACTTGGATTCAGGATCCATGGCACAGTGGATAGAGTACTTTGTAAAATTTCAGTTGTAAAAGTTACATTTCTGGAGGTTGAAAGTTCAATCCTAAGTGTTTTGACAAGATTCACCTGAAGAAAGTCAGAGATTGCATCAACCAAAACGTTGTCAAAATAACACTTCAAGATGAGAACAGTAGTCTGAAATATTCAAACAATAGAAATAATCTTCATCTCAAAAATTCTTATCAAGACTAAAAACCACTGACGGATAAGATTTTATGAAATGGATAGATTACACTGGGGAACACTATTTTTTTTTAACTTTCTGTTGCATTTGATTTTTTAACTGATTCTGCAGGATTTTTAGGCGCTGATTTCAAATCTGAAATTAGTTTTTCTCCATAAGCTCTAGTTTCCATGCAATTTGAGAGAGATGAAATAGTCTAAATATGAACTTACGTAACCCAAATCTAAGTATCTTGAGATTATATATATAGATAGATTCTAATATTTTTATCTGCCTTCTTTTTTCCAGATCAAACATGGCTTCCTCATCAAGACATCACTGTAAAAACAAGCCTGATGCCTTCTGTTACATCTGTGGTTGCTACACACTCCATCATCAGAGACGTAACATATCCTTGTTTGTGAAGCGAACCTATTTTGAAGTTCATCTTGGTGACCAAGACAAGCAATGGGCTCCTCATGTTGTTTGCCACAATTGTGAGGAAATGCTCCGAAGCTGGACCAAAGGAAAACGCAATGGTCTGCCTTTTGGAGTTCCAATGATTTGGCGAGAACCCACCAACCATGTAACTGATTGCTACTTCTGCATGGTAAACACAGCTGGTGTGGGCAAGAAAAACAGACATAAGATCGTATATCCGAACATTTCCTCAGCTATTCGGCCTGCTCCGCACTCTGAAGAAGTTCCTGTTTTTTTTTCTTTTTTAATAAAAATCAAAGATTGCATAAAATCTGTAGCTTACAGAATAAAACTAACTTCAGATTTGAACTCAGCACACTAAAATTGACTAAAAACAAGTCTTTCTTTAAATGCAACATATTGAGTGTTCCCTTGTGTTATCAGTTCAATGCTAACGAATACTATAGGAGAGGATTGAAAATTATAACTAATGAATAAAATTTAATTACAGATGAGAAAGGTTTGACAAGTATTTGTAGACAAAGAATTTAAAGACAACCGTGTTGTAGTCAACAAAGAAGCAGTCCTGCAGTAAGTGTTGCTATTTCAAAACAGAAACCAAGCTTCATGAGGGGATTGGATTGACCCTCTCTATCTATTGAATACTCTTATAATACTTATTTGGATTATTTATATTTTGCTATCTTCGGTTAGAGCAAGTAGTATACCTACGTGAGCATTCTCATGACAGTTTCCTGAGCCTTACTACTTCCGTGCTGGCTCATGACAAATTGAAAGCGGTTGTTTTTTTCGTGACACCATCACTAGAAAATGGCCACATAGGCCCAATAGACTCCCTTTTTACCCAGTTTGGATTTTCAACAGTTTTCCTTTGCTAGATACAATGTTTTCAGTATAACTAGGGAACTCCATCCCTAGTATGGTAATTCTCGGGAATATCAGAGGGAGACTAACAGGTGCTACATCTTCCCCAAATCCTTGATGCGTCCGTTCAGTCTTGAAAGACTAAAGATACCCCTCCCTCTCTGTAGTGGCAGCTGCACATGTAATTGTGTAGCAAGGGTTGCGCAATCTCCAACCACACCTTCCCTGAATTGATACTGCAAGGAGAAGTTCAGAATGACTGGAAACAATGCCGAGATAAGTGGAGAGCACATACAGCACCTGTCTAGAAGTCCCAAATGGTCACCTGCTCATGACTGATGGAACCAGATCATGGTAACCCCATTGTTGAAATAAACGGTTCTGTTCAAAATTCTGTTAGGGTTCCAAACAGTCGACAGAAAAGGGTCCCAGAGGTCGACAGAAACGGACCCCAGAGGCCGACAGAAACGGACCCCAGAGCGTTACAAGGGACACTTGAAGGGTGGAGGTCACATCAGACGAAATGTGAAAATAACACTCAAGATGAGAACAGTAATCCAAGTAATGCAAATTATCAATCCTCATCTCAAAAATTCAGAATCAGAAGTGATCACAAGTTTAATGATAAAGAGATTTATTTATTCAATTTTCATTCGGAAACAATTCCGTTCTCTTTTTTTCTTCTTTTTTTACTAATAAATCACAAATAAATTAACTTAAATTTAAAAAATATGGTGAATTTTACGCTTAAGCTCACAATTCCTTGTAAATTGCGTTTTCAGATTTTGAAAATACGAAAACAACTTTAAAAGAAGCATTGCATGTAGGCGGATACTACAGGTCACTTGGCCACTGAAGCAGAGAGAACATGTTAAATCTCACAGGAGAAAAACAAGATTCATTTGTTAGTTTTTATTATCCAGTCAAGTGGAACAAATGTGTGTGTCTGCTTATTCTCTGGGTGAATACAAAGATGACACAACAAAATTTCCTTCCTTTAACTTGCTATCATTTTTCTTTTTACCAAATGATGTCAGTTTGTTTATTAATGTTATGTGCATATTTGTATGTTATTTTTTTTTTGTGATTACCTAATTTAATTACGTCATTTACCTTTCAACAAAGAATGCAGTAATGCACCATGGTGCAAAACGAAAATGAAGATTTCCATCAATTGTTGCAAAAAACAAAACAAAAAAAAACAAAAACAAAAACAAAAAAACAAAAACAAAAAACATTTATGCATTTTAATCATCACACTAAAGACTTTCAGAGATATTGGCTAAACGGCATATTTCCACTATAATGGATGGGTTCTTGTTCTTTGAATAGGCGTTGACATCCTTTCTTCAGATTTTACCCAATATAAGTATTTTTTTACGGGTTGTCAACATCCAACAATGGTAATGTTCTGCTCTTTACTAATGATAAAAGTGTCCTGAACTTACTCCACCCACTCTACTTCGACAGAAATTCCCCCCCCCCCGCCGCCCGAGTCCAGCAGAAAAATCCCCCACCCCTCAAGTCCAGCAAAAAGTTTCCCTCTCAAGTCCGAGAGAAAGATTCTCAGAGTTTAACAAGATGCACCTGAACATTGTCTGGTGTTACCTTGGATGAAACGGTGTGTAATCGCACTAGTATCTGCCCATATAGTATCACTAATGTAACAAAACTTCCACAAACTCAATAGAGATATACTTTGTCAACATCAGAGTTCTCATTCAGCTCCGTTGTCTGACAATTTTTGTACCCAAATTGCGTCTCAACCTACAAGTAGTTACATTATACTTATGAATAAAATGCTTAAAAGTATATATATAAAAAAAAATAATTAATTGCACCAAACCCATTTTCACAAACTGATATATAGTACAAAATATTTTTTTTTAAATAGCTATTTGATACCAGTCCTCCAATTTATAGTTCAACTAAGATATTTTTAAAGCTTAATTAAATTGTTTATGGTCACATTCATTAGATTAATTAAATAATTTTCATAAAAATTATAACACGTTTAAAGACGTTATTTCACAATGATACATTTGGCCATGATTTGACACACAATCAGATGATATATTAATGAATTTATTATACAGACTAAACCTCCCCTGGGTCTAGACGTTTTGTCTAGTAATATATCTATAATATAAACCTCATCTTTCTGTTTAAATGGACGCATGTATGTATGTATGTATGTATGTATGTATGTCTGTCTAAAACTTTCGACAGAGGTGACAGATTTTCACGATATCAGTATGGTTTTGAAGCTCGACCCTTTGGACGACAAATATTGAATAATTGGCTAAAAAACAAATTCCTTCGCCCTCATGGCGTCTTTACTGTTGCACCCATCTCCAAACCGGACGTGACGTAGGTTTAAATTAAGGCTAGTCAATCGAAAAGAGGGGAGGACTTTTGAAAATATTGGTGAAAAAAACGAAGCCCCCCCCTGTTGAATAGTGCCCAGTTGAGGGTGAAGGAATTAATGTTTTTGGCCAATTTTTCGATATTTGTCGTCCGAAGAATCGAGCTTCAAAACTATACGAAAATCCGTCGCCTCTGTCGAAAGTTTTAGGCAGACATACAAACATTCATACATACATTTAAACAGACAGGTGATATTAGTATTATATATTAAAATGATTTTAGCACAGATACAAAGTTAAATCAGAAGAAATTGTATTAAATGAATTTTCAACGCTATTGATAATGTCTAGCCAGTCCTTCATTTATTTTTATGATCGCTTATGTTGGAAATATTACCTAATTCATAAATCTATGACATCACATCAAAGCTATAATTATTTCGAATGTAATGTTTTTAGATCTATTTAATAAAAAAAAATATACATAGCTAAGTTTGTAGAACATCAGACTGAAGACCTTCAGGATTCAGTTTCGATTTCCGGTTATGGAATCAGCTTTATTTTTGGGAATTTATTATTTAGTAGCGATGGAATGATTCCAATACAATCACTGATTCCGTACTAAATTCCAGATTCCGAAAATTCAGAAATCTTTAAATATTTAACTATATAGTTGTACTTTTTCTCCGATTACTATAAAAAACACACACACACACACACACACATGTCAAATGTGTAGATATTTTCCTAAAAGTAAAAATATACTTATCGATTTTAGCTTCACTGGTGGCTTAAAATCAATTATTATTTATTACTTTATCATCGTTACTAGCAATGGAAGATTTTGCTTTAAACAAAATAAAATAAAATAGAAAATTAAAAGAATCGTTTGGCATCGGAAAATCGGTACAAATTTTTCCGATTCCGATACCCTCAAATAATCCGATTTTTCTGGTTCTGATTAATCGTTCCAACACTATTATTTAGTATTAATTTATGTAATATTTTTTATTTCTAAAATAAGTTAAGATATTTCGATATGAAATGTATTTCATATCTCTACAAAAATTGCGACTAACAGACAAACACAGACCTTTATAAGTGGAGTTTAGTTATCCATAACTACAAAAATTAGATTTACTTTATAAATAAAATGTTACAATGCCATAGTTTGACATTGTAAGTATTGTTATTAACAATGCCATAGTTCGACACTGTAAGCCTAAGTATTGTTCAATTTGTATATCTCTTAGTTGCGTTTATGA
The DNA here is from genome assembly GCF_053919585.1 of Euprymna scolopes. Classification (NCBI taxonomy): domain Eukaryota; kingdom Metazoa; phylum Mollusca; class Cephalopoda; order Sepiida; family Sepiolidae; genus Euprymna; species Euprymna scolopes. The sequence goes on from NC_136495.1 coordinate 130,816,614, forward strand.
AAGTCTTTTTTGTCATACACATCTATAAAATATTTGCAACTACAAATAAGTACGGCTATATATAGTTATGCCTGGCTTTGAAGGGAACCTATGATTGTACAAGTTCCCAGGTTGAGAAATAAAAACACAGGTAGAAAAGAAAAGAAATACCAAGTGTGTCAGACAGAGGCGGAGGGAGAATAGAAAGGCGGGTTTATTTCCCAGCAGGGTGAAATGGGAACGGAAGCGTGAGCGGGAGTTGGTGAGCCATTCCTCATGTCGGAGCTGATTCATAACAAACACGGTAAGTAAAGAAAGCTGAGAATTGAAAAAGAAAAACGTTTGAAAAGAACAAAGGACACTCAGAAAGGTTGTCTACACATATCCGCATACACTCAAAGCAAAGAAAGCAAGAAATATTAATGACAAGCTCGCTTGCCATATTTCAATAACTTATCAATAATTTACTAAACTGTTCAAGTAACTTCTTTCTAAAGAAAGACAGGTTTCTTTAACTCTCTTCCTGCTGACAATTTTCCTATCTTTGTTATCACGACTAAAATCAATAGGCATCGCCTGTCTTTGTGATAATCCTTTTGATATTTTGGTAAAATAAATATTTTATGCTTCAGGTTATTTAGATTGCCAAACATTTATTCATGATGTTTGGTTTGGTTGTTTTGTAGAGGAAAATCGGTTTTGTCTTTCACTGTACAGAACATGTTTTCTTGCAAAAAGAAAAGGAGAAAAAAACTATTGCATCATTGTACTATTGTATTTGAGGTCAGGAAGCCGATATATTCAGACAGCCTGGTCTGGTAGCTTTAGATGCCCTTCCTGGGACGGGTATTCGTTTAGTGATATACAAGAGAAGATAACTCACTCTTGCATCCTACTTGACAGTTACTTAATGATTATCTGAAATCTTATTCTTGATATACCATTTTGAACATTTTAAAGGTAATGTCTCTTATTTTGTAAATAAAAACATAGCAATGAAGTATTGGCATCAAGTCATGGAAAGAAGAACATATATATATAAGAAACGAAACAAATGCGGTTAGAAAATAGTCTAGCAGAACAATATTGAAAGAGATAATTGAATGAGAGAAAAAAAAGCATTGGTATATGACAGACAATGGATCAGGAGATGGTGTGGGGGGAAGGGTGAATTAAGAGAGCGAGGAGCAGATGCAGAGATAGGAAGAGAGAGAAGTAGAGAGTTTTTGTTATATAAAAGAGGGTGGTGATGGAGGTTTGTGGATTAGAAATGCCAACATTCTATGGCGGTATTGATCTGCTGTTTTGTATCAAGAAAATGCTAAAAGCAATCGGTTCCATCAAGTTTTAATCACAGACTAGATTTTTATCTATTTACTTATACAAAAAAAAAAAAGTGCTTTTTATATCGAATTACTATCCATTGTCAATAAAACTAAGAAAATATTTAAGACAAATATCAAGGTTATAGTTAAGATTGCCTGCTCTTTTATACTTTTGGTTTCTGCTCTGCTGATGGGACGACGGTGACAAGCAAGACATGGTCCTTTCTGATAAATGATTATCTTTCAACTAACGTGAAAGTTCCCACCCCATTATCCATTATGGCTTTCTCATCTAGCCAAAAGGACAGCAGAAACCGGAAGTAAAAAAGCGCAGACAATTTGAACTATAACCTACGATAAAATGAACGATATAAGAAAATACTAGATATCAGATGAGATATGCAGTAAAATAACATCATGAAATACGAAATAAAAGATGACAAAATATTTAATGTAATTTTCTGCTCTTTGATGCTATTCTCACAAAACTATGCCGCAAACGCTTAGTAATAAGCAATTCTAAGTGACACTCTCTTAGAGGTTGAGGGTTCAATCCTCAGCGCAAGCGATACTAATACAGTTATAAATTACTCGAGATTTTTACCCAATCACAGGTAACGGAAAGAAAAACTATTCTTGTGGATTAAAGGAAAAAAATTCTGTACAATACAAAATTCTGTACAAAAATTCCATATACAGATTGCAGAGTTTGAAAAGACATGTAAACGTTAAAGGTTACATCGGTCAAAACGTTGAGTGAATAGCATCCAAGATTAGAGCAGTAGTTCAACCAATACAAATCCCCATCTCAAATATGAAATATAGATATAGTTAAACACAATTACACAATTCACATGTTAATTCTTTCAACGGAAAAGCCATTTCCAACTTGAGCATGACAATTCTCGTGGTCTTCTTGCAAAATGAGATGAGCAGTTCTAGAAAATAAGAGTACATCCCCCAACCCAACAACAACTGTACTTTACTTCTTTATATACTATGACACATTCCTGAAGTTATGCTGTGGAAACACTAACACAAAATCTATCTGATCGGATTCAAATTTTGCATGGAGGTAACTATTATTCAATTGCATCAAAATTTTGACCATGACTAAACTTTTGAAAATCAAAATCATACACAAACAAAAAACTGGACTGTAAACGTAACCCCTTCAGGTTATGTACTAAAAGACCTATATAAAGTTATAAAAATATATATGGCAATTAAGAATATTCCGTGTTTCATCCACGCTAGGATTCGTCAGGCTTATGTGGATGAAACGCGGAATATTCTGTGTAGCTTAATTGCCATATATTTTTATAATTTACTACCTAGCTCTACCTATGTATTTAGCACTGTTGAAGTAAATACTTCAATTTTACGCATAAAATTATACTTTCGGATATTAATTTATGTGATTAAATGACGTAGTCATATATATATATATATATATATATATATATATATATATATATATATATATATACACACACACACACATATAAAGTAGTAGCATTTTGTGTGTGTGTACAGTCAACATCATTGGACCGATCATGACCAAACCCGACGTGATGATGTATATAGGCTTTCCTACAGCCCACACCATTGGACACGATGGTCTCTGACTTACGGATGGTGTCCACCATTTTTCAAAGTCAAGGTCATATTTGATGCAGCTCTTACAAGATCCACTTACTGCAAGGGTTCGGGTGAAGTGGGTACTCGAGCATACAGCACACATACGCGGGCACGTTTGCTAATATTTCTATAAAGCAATAATAAAGACAAACAAGTTCATATTTAGTTTTCATTGATTATACTAAGTATTTACGACTTGTTCGGGTGCAGTTCAGAACTTTTAAAGTTTTTTTTAAAAGACTTTTATGAAATAAATACATGTAAGAAAAAAAAAGGGATGATGTTGCGCAGAGCAAGTATTACTCATTTTAAAAAGAATATTTTCCTTGTGTCCTTCATGCAACATAAAAATTTTCCCCTGCATTTAAAAGGTACACAAAAATATCAGATAATTACAAAATAAAGAAAAGTAAACAAATTATAAAAAAAAAAAACGGTGCAAATCTAATCTGCATGTTTAGTAATAAAAACGCCATTACAAACTTTAACATGACTGACTTACCAACAATTAGACATTTTTACATAGATGTGTGGATGCATTTAAAAAGTTACTTGCATATATAGAAAAACTAAGAACAATCTATAGTCCTATAATTTTTTTTTTTTTTTGTATATTGTTATTCATATTAAATACCCTTCTTTCTATTTATATAAAAAGAAAATACAACTTTGTTACTTATAGCTCATGGAATTGCATTCACCTGCAAAAGATCTAGCTAATTTGCATATTCTTTTAAACATTCATTTTAATTAATTCCCTATCAGTCTTTTCGGTGTTCTTATGAGATGATTATCTTTAATTACGTGTAATTATATTCATGCAGATATTCTACATGATTTATACTTGCGTAATATTTGCATAAAAAGGTTCATAGTAAACACAAACCTCTTATATATATACTAGCAAAAGTACCCCTCTTTGACTGGGTTCAAAAACAGCCTACAGAAAATGGACTCTGATTTATGAAAGTATGATAGGTTATGAAAAGGAAGGGTTGTAAAGAGATAGCTTCGAATTTGGGGGTATCAATACTAAAGTAAAATATGATGAAAGTAAAAATAAAATAGATAAACCCCATAATTTATTATACCATACCTGTTCACACTGAAACACTTATCACAACATTCTGTGGATCTATATTAAAACACCTTGTTAAACTTTGTGACATATTTCCATTCTATGGAGGTCAGGTGCGAACGTACACCCCATAATTTTATTATACCATATTTCTTCAAACCGAAACATAATTATCAAAGTATACTTACGAAGATAGATATGAAAAGTCTTTAAAGTGTGTGCCTATTTCCATTCTATGGAGGCCAGGCGCGAACGCAGACCCCAGTTTTATTACACCATCCTATTTAAGTTAAAACATACTTATCAAAGTATTATTATGTACATCTATATCAAAACACTTGTAAACGTTTTTTTTTTTTTTTAAGTTGAAAGTTTTTATTTCCATACTTTGTGGACCAGGCGCGTACGCAGACTCCACAATTTTAATGAATCATCATTATGCCAGAACAAACATATCCATTCCTGTGTCTTGATACATCTTCTATCATTATATGTGATCAGTTTTCTCTAATAGCCAACCATATAGGAGCCTATACGTGACCAGACACACACACACAGACGTTTAGCTTTTTTTAATCTTGCAAACATGTCTTTATAGTTCAAGCATTAATGTCAAAACAAAATAAATCGTTTTTTTTTTTAACTTTTGAAAATCATTACTATATATTGGGTCCAATATAATAAATACGAAATTTGCATTAATTTATCTTCCAACACTGATTATATATATATATATATATATATATATATATATATATATATATATATTCAGGTTGAGCATTCTCAGTAGTTTTATTGCCTGTTGCTACTTTAGCATAATACAAAGCTCTTTGTAAACAAAAAGCAAATAAAGCAGGGTGTGAGTTGACACACTGGTTCTCAGCAGATCACCAAAGTTAAACAACGTTGACCCTGGCCAGCACCAAATGGGTGATCATTTGGGAAGGTGAGGTGCTGTATGTACCGCAAGAAAAAATACCAGTTTGAGAAACTGGTGTAGTCTATCCTTCTCTCGAGAGTAGATGGGGCTTTAAGCCGTGGTAGGTACTCCATCTAGTGATGGTGTCACGATAAGAAATACTCTTGATAGCCTTGGCGAAGCATCAAGTATTCAGCTCATGATTTGAATTACACAACAAACTTGTGCAAGGAGTTCAATCTCAACTACGGCCGTGCTGGATGGAGTGGTGAATGGCGGTCAATATTTGTATAAAGCATTGTTAGATATCATTGCCAATGGGACTGATTCAGTGACCTGTTAGGTAGAGTTACTGACTTAAGACAATGATTGTTTGTTCGATCCTGGGCTTGGGATAGATGTTAGTCTAACCACAAAGAGCTGTGATACAGCAAAACAATATCTGTGAATGATTTATATATATATATATATATATATATATATATATATATATATATATATATATATATATATATATAAAAGAGAAAGAGAGAGACTAGCTGTATCTACTAGCGTTGCCTGGGAGTCTTTAATTTTATTTCATCTTTTTTTTAACTTTTTTTTTACCAAATTATCTTTTATTATTAATCAATTTACTTGAACATATTCTTATTGGTGAAAACTAAATAATTCAAGTCATAATAAGACATAAAATTACGTCATCTGAATAATAATAAAAAAGGAACACGTGGAATGTAAAGTCAGAGTAAATTCGAGTCCAGATCAAATTAGCTTTACAACCAGTGACAGGGTAATAAATCTTAGTTGCTTTTATTTTTTTTTTTTTAAATATCTTCGCTAGAGATCAGTAATAGATATCACAACATTTTGGAAATTCATGCGACATGACAAGCAATAAGAAAATCTTTTAAAATATATGTATATATTTTTAAAAGGTGTCCATTTCAAATTCAAGCAGAACAAACCAACAAAAATGACATTTCAAACTCATAGTTTATGGACTAACTAGCAAGACGCTCGGCGTTGCCCGGTCATAAAATACGCATAAATACTGCATTTTTAATTAATTCAGAATTCTTTCCGTTAACTTCCTTAAAAAAAAAAAAAAAAACTGAATTAAAAAACTGAAAGAAACAAACGTGCATGCGAGTATTGTTTTTTCTAAACAGTTCACTTCTTGCAAGTAAAAAAAATACTTAAGTTGAAATGAGATCAAAACCAAAACCTAAAGACAGTGAGTCAAGTACGATAACCATTAGGCCAACTTGACACTGTCTTGAAAAAGGGTTTTCAAATTTACTTCTTAATGTCATGTGAACGATTCACGCATATGCATTCGTGAAACAGTTGACAAACAGATAAAAATTCCGATGACCCCCCCCCCTATGTACCAATTTTTCAATTCAGCGGCCCTTTTATCTGGATGAAAACCGATTAAGAAGTTTTCCACATGTCTGAATACACTATATACCAAATTTCAAATTTGTAGATAAAAAATTCGTTGATGATGGACCAAGTTGCTCATAAGAATATAAAAGTATGTAAACTGTAGTTCAAGGCAACCAGAAGACCCCATTTTCATTAGCTAGCACATGAATATGAAAAGAAGGGCACTATTACTTTTCTCATGGATTGCTTCAGTTATCCCTAATAATAGTTAGAATACTAAGTTTCGGAATTTTTTAGATAAGGATTGATAAATCTTGTTAGAATTATTCGGACTACTGTTCTCATTTTGAGTTTTATTCTCAATATTTCAACCGATGTAGCATCAGACCTTCTTCATGTGTATCTTTTCAAACTTGGAAATCTTTCTATTCTACTCAATAATCTGCACGAAATTTTAAAGGGGAACTCTATTTCATAGCTAATGTAATGAGAACATGCTACCTATATGAATTAAATGAAAGGCTCTGTTGGAAATTAGAGATCTGTGATGTTGCTGTCTTGAACCAAGAGCAGTTTCTCATCAGCCAAGAAAAGAACTTGCAACAAAAAAAAATCGTTTGTTAGAAAAATATAAAACACTCGTTTATTTCTCACTGTGTTGCACGCTTCAGTCAGAGAAGCCGGATATGGGCAGATTTCAGTGACACAGTGCAGCGACGTAATTTGTGGCTCACGTTTGCTCTTTGACTCTTCTCTCTGTCGTCTCACTTGTTTATATCGACCTGTTCTCTGGCAGATGCTTCACCGCCATAGACGTCAGTTTTGACAGATATGCACTCATCTGTCGGTTATTTTACCCTGCCGACCGCCTCTGTGTGTGTGTGTGTGTGTGTGTGTGTATGTGTGTGTGTGTGTATATGTGTGTGTGTGTGTGTGTGTGTGTGTGTGTGTGTGTGTGTGTGTGTGCATATAGTCTGAACATGCGACAGATTCGAGTTTGACGGTAAGATTCTTGAGTTCAACAAGATATACACCTGATGAAGGTTGGAGATTACCTTGGCTGAAATGTTGCGAGAATAATACTGAAGATGAAAACAGTAGTTCAAATAATACAACTTATAATACGGTTTAGCATTATTTTAGTCTTTGATATAATCCGAACAAGAACTGAACCTGAATCTCTCAACCTATTAGTGAACATAAGATAGGTCCATTCATTCTGAATGCAATAGTAGTGGAAATGCAATTTAAAACTGAGCCAATGGACAATATTTCTCAGAAATGGTTTAAAATAATCTAAGACTCTCATAAAGATGTTTATAAAAAAGTAAATGGATCGATCATTGTCAAGAATAACCTGAAGACTTATATATTATTTTAATTGGAATTCATTATTGAGATAAGTATTATTTATTATTTTTACTGCAGACTATTATCCTCATATTTTCTTGGATGTGAAACGACAACAACTATGGATGGCAGTTAATTGCTGACAATGCAGTTAGGAGATTCGGAGTTCCTATTCCATCGTGGTTATCGCCAGATTCAGACGAAAACGTTGTGAAACAACAACTAAGAAAAGATGAAGATAATAGTCCGCAATAAAAATAAAATAACCTGAAGGCTTTCTTTTATTTGGCTACCGATATGTAGAAGAGGTCATCATGCCTTCCTTCCTCATTCCAGTCCCAAGATTGCTTCAAAGTTCACCTCACAGGGCTTCGCAGACAACTTTATCTTTAGTTGGAGCTTTGACAACTAAACATTTTCGTTTACTAGACAAATAGAAAAGTTACTAACTAAACTCACACGATTTTGAAATATGACTTTTTTTTTATGAAGAGTATCTAAATACTAAAAATTTTTCTGTATTTTTTTTTTTTTTAAATAAGTGGAATTCTAAATACACACCGAATTTTATGTTAAAACTTGAAAGTATGAACATTAAAAATTCTTCAGATAGTTTTTAAACAGCCTCCATTAAAAGGAGTATATTGTTCTACTAAAACTTTTAGTGTTTAAATAATTTGACTTTGCTCGGTTTATTTTAAAAATGAAAGTTAAAAAATGTGTGTGTGTTGTATTGTTTCGGTTGATGAAACTTTCGACCGTCGTCAGGTGTAAACTACATGTATTTTTTATCAATTACGGAAAAGTAGGTTAGCTCTGTATTGCAAGATTCAGACCTTCGGCTTGGGGGTGTGTCCGTAAATTATAAAAAGATGTCAGGGGTCACTAGGGTACTTTTTAGACTTTCCTATGATTTAATTTTTAACTGAATCTTTCTGTCAATTGTCACTATTAGTGTAAAATATTTTAACACAGTGCAAGGGATGCAACTTTAAAAAAAAAAAAAAAAAAAAAAAAGGATGTTTGCGGATTATCTCCCTTAGGTTGGAGAAGGGTTAAAACAAAAACAAAAAAAGGAAAAAAAAAGAAAAAAAAAGAAACCTTTGTTGATTAGTTTTTTTTGTTGTTTTTTTTCCTCAAATATGTAATCGATTTCAAATGTGGTTAAATTCAATACTTGGACGGCTTGGGAGGTCGTTGTCATCCACTATACATGCTGCTTCCTTTAGTTTTCTAACCCTCCATCTTCTATATCTAATATTTTAACATCATCCCACATTATGAAATGGGTGCCTTTTTATCTCCATATATGATCTGCTAAGGCTGATTTTCGATTTCTCTGCGTATGACAGCTTTTCAGTCTTACTTTGAGGGGGCGACATGTTTCACCTTTGTAAAGTTTCTCATATTTACATGAAATCTCATAAATGCAGTTTTCTGTCACAAGTTGTTCAGTCGGAGGTTTTACTCATACAAGGTGTTTTCGGAGTGTTCATTACTGATTACAGTTCTAATATCAAACCGACTGCATATTTAAAAAAAAAAAAAATTTAAGGATAGGTCTTTTGAGTATGGTGTGCAGACTGGCGAGTTTTTGGGTGGTGTCCTTTGGTATTTGATCTAGATTTTCCGGAGTTAATGTCTTAAAAAGTACCCTAGTGACCCCTGAAAATTGACTTCCTTTTTATAATTTACGGACACACCCTCAAATCCAAAGTACGATTTCTTGCAAAACAGAGCTAATTTCCTTTCCCTTAATGTAGAAAAAAAAAAAACATGGAATTTACACTTGACGACGTTCAGAAGTTTCGTCAAGCGAAACGGTGCACCAATAACAACACAGATAAGAATAACTGTTCAGACAATAAAAACAATACAAACATTCCTATCTCATTGCAAACATTCAAAACTGCGTTTAAAAAAAAAAAAAAGACGTTTTTCACTGAGCTTTGGAAGATTGTCAGTGAAATAAGTGAAGCATGCATGGTCCCTCGTGAGTGCACAGTGAACGAGGCATCAAAAAATGACTGTTCAGCATTTGCTCCCCCTTCCTATTTAGTCCCCAAATCCCAAGGGAACGTCAAATCCTGATGAAAATGAACAAACGGTGCAGTTTTAAGCCTTAACATATGTAAATTTATGTTCTGCACCATGCATAAAAAAATGACCAAGTCCATAATCTGCCGCCCCCCCTATTTAGCCTCAAAAATCCCCAAGGCCCTAACATATTTAAATTTGAGTTCAGCACGATGCAAAACTGCTAAATAGACATACACAGAAAAGTTTGGACAAATATGGTAAAATAGTCCCAAAAATGGAGTGTTTTTATTAGCCCTAAAAGTGTCCTTGGGGCACACCCAAGAGTTATCACGAAGTATAGACAAACAAAATTATATAGAAATCAATTAGTTACAACTTTTCGGAAAGTTTTATAAAAATCCAAGGCATCAATTTTTTTTTTTTTTTTTAATAAGCACAAAAGTGTCAATTTTAGCCATTTTAACCCGAAAGGCACCCCTGGGGAGATGGGTGGGCGACAACCCGAGTTTTTCCGGAAAATCTGTTCCTTTACTTTTTTTTTTACTCATATCATGTTTAATGTTTGTGCAAAATTTCAAACACTTCAAGGCCTAATTGAGAAAAGTGCAGATAGACGAACAGACAAGGGTGAATTTACAGGTCCACCCTCCTTTTTTTGGGCGACCAAAAAGATCACTTTCAACATAAAGCCCTGCCTTATAATGTTGAGTGTTTTGCAAAGAGGTAACAAGTACGATGTTTATATATTTTGATATGGTTGAGGTTATCAAATCAGGCTGTCTGAAGATATCGGCTTCCTGACATATTCACTAAATATTAATATTGCTTTTTTTTCATTTCTCTTGCAAAACTCAATCATGCTGTGCAAAGCCAAAAACAACTATATTTTTTCTACAAAACAACTAAACCAAACACTATGAATATATATTTAAAAATAAAATTTGAGACAGAAATCAGAGGCGTTTTTTGAAATTGCTAGGGTTGGATAAAATAATGGAAACACCTTGTGAATCTTGCATCAATTAATAGTTTTTTTAAGCCTATAAAAATACCAAAATGTTGGTATCATACTTGCAGCAAGATACGAGTCTTTCTGACATGGTCGCAGGGCTTTTACAGAGAGGAAAACATGTGCTGGTGAAAAACCTTTTCTGGATAAACAATTTGAAGCATAAAATCCGTTCGTTTTTGTTACAAAATTACTGGATTCAGCATTAAACAAAAAGGGTTGATACACAAAGAAACAAAACTACCAAACCTAATCTCTTTGGTACGATTCAACCAAAAATTGAACCCTGGTCTTCCTGCCTGTTACTGGTCCCCATTCTGCCAAATGGACCGGTAATAAAGATATTCAGATGCAGCGAGCCTGTCTCTGCTTTACCGTTATTTCCATGGCAAGTGCTCGTCTGAACTTCAATCTATGGTCTCCCCCGCCCTCGCCAAACTTTCACGAAAAACACTTGTCTAGCCAGAACCACTACCAATAGTTTCCCATACTCTTTATCTGTGCCTAAACCTAAATGTAGATTCCATGAGCGGAGATTCTTTCTTAGAACTTCATGTCTGGAACTCTCTTCCCTTGGGCTGCTTCCCAGCTGACTACAATCTGATTATCTTCAAGTTCAATTTAAACAAGTTCTTGATGAACTGTCCCCATATGTAATCCAACTTACAAAAATTCTACTACCTATGTTAAAAACGCTATAATCACATTGACTAAGCTATACCCATTAACCCTTATCCTCGAGTGACCTCTGGGGCTAGATAAGTGGTGATTCCTGTGTAAAAAAATAAAATAACTAAGACGGGTCCATTCACTTTGCACGTATATTGATAAAAATACAATTTAAAACGAAGACATGACGATGGTTTAAGATAATCAATCTTACATAATTGAATCTAAAACTAAATTAAATGTGTTACATTGACAAACGTTTTATAGAGGAAGCTCAGTGGCATCGTCTTAGGAATATGCCATTTGAGGGTGATATTTGAATATGGCAAAGGTAACATGATCTGGAGGTTTATAATACGTTCTCCTTGGACTAGATTTATAAGGAAGCACAAGCCTAGGAGAAAGAGGAGGTCCTCTAGGAAATAATGGATTCCATATGTTACTGTGAGTGTTTTTATTGGTTAAGGAAGACAAGAAGATAGGTGTCTCCCAACCTTCCACTCAATACCAACCAGGAAAAAGACAAAAGATAAGACAAGAATGAAGATAGAAAAGAAAGGAAAAGAAAAACAATTAACTGTCTCCTTCAACAAGTATGGCACAGGATATACCGGAAATATAGAAACAAATAGTAAATGGAAGTAAAGAATAAGCAGACTATATAAGAAGAATAGAAAAGTTGAAATAGGTTAGTTCCAAATACTTCTATTTCATTTATTTTCCAGCGAAAAATATATTATTCTCCAGGAAATATATGACCTATTGGGTAGGACGTCAACTAAGCTGAGCGCATTTTTATCCCGGGCTCCCCAAATCAACAGATGAGACCATTCGTGTAATAATCCGGTCCTTGTTGATTTTTGTGGCAGGAGTTTAGTTCAGTGCAGTTCTAGGAGGCCCACCCTCCCAAGCCTTGCCTTTTCTTTTTGAGAAGCGGATTAGTTTATTGCTTATCGCCTGAGGTGTCTTCACTGGAGAAGGCCAACAGGGCTGCCTAGGCACTTTTTGCAGGTCAGAGTGCCCCCCCCCCCACACACACACACTTCCCTGGGGCACTGACCTCTCAATCCAACTTTCCACCCCTGGTGTCTAAGTTCTTGCAGTGGAAGAGAACTAAATATCGCTCTGCTGCGTGTTTTATAGTTTCTAAACTCTATTCATATACATTCAGCTCGTTTATCTTTATTACCATGGCTGCCATTCTGTCTAACTGGTGTTTTCTTTGGTTCTTTCTACTGAGGTGTCTAGAAGTCTTGTAACATCGTGTACCCATCAGCAAAATCATTCAGATGTTCCAGGTCGTCTCTGACATGTGTAACATAATACTTCAAGGACACCAAGTTGTTTGCCATGAAAATAAACATAGAAAAAAAAAGCATGAAAAATATCAACACCAGTGTTGTCACTTGCCTTATCAGCATATCAACCCTTTTTGGAAATATTTAATACCAAATTCAGTAATTTTGGAAAACCTTTTTATTTATTTATTTATTTATTTTTTTTTTTTTTTCCATTATTTAGGCTATTATTCTCATCTTGGTTACTTTTTTTCTCCACAACGTTTCGGCCGATGACAATCTTCAGGTGTATTCACACGTTATTGGTGAATAGTGAAAAAAAAAATTTTTTTTTTTGCTTTCCCAAAGAACGTGGCCGTTAAAAACTTAAACGCAAATAGCGCCAAGCCTTTTTTTTTTTTTTTAGTGTTGGGACGAATAACCGGAATCGGAATATTCTTAAGGTATTGGAATCGGAAAATTTTGTACATATTTTCCGATGCCAAGAACGATTCTTTTAATCATCTTTTCTTTTTTTTTTAATTTGATCCTGTTTAAAATAAAACCTTCCACTGCTGGTATTTATAATAAAATAAATGTTTATTGATTTTAAACTACCAGTAATGCTAAAATCTATAGACCATCCCTCCCCCTCCCCCTCAAGTGTATTTTTACGTTTGAGAAAATATGTGCACATTCAACACTTTTTATGGTAATCAGGAAAAATAGCACCTTTATGGTTAAATATTTAGAGATTTATGAAGAATTGGAATCGGAAATTGTATCGGAATCAGGAATGTATTGGGATCGTGTCATTACTACTGTCATTACTACTGTTTATGCTTCGAGTTGTTTATATTTGCAAATAGTTATTCATGGTGTTTAGTTTGGTTGTTTTGTAGAAGAATTTTCGTTTTTTTTTTTTGGAAGAACATAATTGAGTTATGCTGATGGATAGGAAATAACAAGGTCATCAATGTTTCGTGCATTTTAGGTCAGGAAGCCAGTATCTTCAGACAGTCTGATCTGCTAGAACCAGGACCAATGAATGGAGTCTTTTAAAGAGATGGATAAGCTCATCCAATAACAAAGAATTACACATACAGACAAACCTGATTCAAAATCATATCTCTGCCTCCTCGTCTAGTGTTTTTCTGCGTACACGCATGCACTCTGAAAGTTTATCAGGCGATTGGATTATATATTTATTTTAATGACCGATCGATTGGATTATATATTTATTTTAATGACCGATCGATTGGATTATATTTTAATGACCGATCGATTGGATTATATTTTAATGACCGATCGATTGGATTATATTTTAATGACCGATCGATTGGATTATATTTTAATGACCGATCGATTGGATTATATTTTAATGACCGATCGATTGGATTATATTTTAATGACCAATCGATTGGATTATATTTTAATGACCGATCGATTGGATTATATTTTAATGACCAATCGATTGGATTATATTTTAATGACCAATCGATTGGATTATATTTTAATGACCGATCGATTGGATTATATTTTTATTTTAATGACCGATCGATTGGATTATATATTTATTTTAATGACCGATCGATTGGATTATATATTTATTTTAATGACCGATCGATTGGATTATATATTTATTTTAATGACCGATCGATTGGATTATATATTTATTTTAATGACCGATCGATTGGATTATATATTTATTTTAATGACCGATCGATTGGATTATATATTTAATTTAATGACCGATCGATTGGATTATATATTTATTTTAATGACCGATCGATTGGATTATATTTTTATTTTAATGACCGATCGATTGGATTATATATTTATTTTAATGACCGATCGATTGGATTATATTTTTATTTTAATGACCGATCGATTGGATTATATTTTTATTTTAATGACCGATCGATTGGATTATATATTTATTTTAATGACCGATCGATTGGATTATATTTTTATTTTAATGACCGATCGATTGGATTATATTTTTATTTTAATGACCGATCGATTGGATTATATATTTATTTTAATGACCGATCGATTGGATTATATTTTTATTTTAATGACCGATCGATTGGATTATATTTTTATTTTAATGACCGATCGATTGGATTATATTTTTATTTTAATGACCGATCGATTGGATTATATATTTATTTTAATGACCGATCGATTGGATTATATTTTTATTTTAATGACCGATCGATTGGATTATATTTTTATTTTAATGACCGATCGATTGGATTATATTTTTATTTTAATGACCGATCGATTGGATTATATTTTTATTTTAATGACCGATCGATTGGATTATATATTTATTTTAATGACCGATCGATTGGATTATATATTTATTTTAATGACCGATCGATTGGATTATATATTTATTTTAATGACCGATCGATTGGATTATATTTTTATTTTAATGACCGATCGATTGGATTATATATTTATTTAAATGACCGATCGATTGGATTATATTTTTATTTTAATGACCGATCGATTGGATTATATTTTTATTTTAATGACCGATCGATTGGATTATATTTTTATTTTAATGACCGATCGATTGGATTATATTTTTATTTTAATGACCGATCGATTGGATTATATATTTATTTTAATGACCGATCGATTGGATTATATTTTTATTTTAATGACCGATCGATTGGATTATATATTTATTTTAATGACCGATCGATTGGATTATATTTTTATTTTAATGACCGATCGATTGGATTATATTTTTATTTTAATGACCGATCGATTGGATTATATATTTATTTTAATGACCGATCGATTGGATTATATTTTTATTTTAATGACCGATCGATTGGATTATATATTTATTTAAATGACCGATCGATTGGATTATATTTTTATTTTAATGACCGATCGATTGGATTATATATTTAATTTAATGACCGATCGATTGGTTTCTATATTTATTTTAATGACCGATCGATTGGATTATATTTTTATTTTAATGACCGATCGATTGGATTATATTTTTATTTTAATGACCGATCGATTGGATTATATATTTATTTTAATGACCGATCGATTGGATTATATTTTTATTTTAATGACCGATCGATTGGATTATATATTTAATTTAATGTCCGATCGATTGGATTATATTTTTATTTCTATGACCGATCGATTGGATTATATTTTTATTTTAATGACCGATCGATTGGATTATATATTTATTTTAATGACCGATCGATTGGATTATATTTTTATTTTAATGACCGATCGATTGGATTATATTTTTATTTTAATGACCGATTAATTGGATTATATATTTAATTAGTATCTTCATAGTTGTTGTTTCACCACGTTTTGGCCAACTATTCCTCAGGCTTTCTTCTTTTGCCTTTTGGGGCTCCATCGCGCAGTGGATAGAGTCGTTGAATCTCTACGGTTCCAGGTGAGCATTGTCTGAAGTTAGCAGTTTCAGTCCTACCAAAAGCAGCCAGAGGATTAATTGGCTAAAAACGTGAGGAGACAACAACAACTATGGAAGGCAGTAATTACTGAGGAGGCTCGCCATTCCCGTCGTGGTTAACCACTTGAAGAAAATCAGAGGAATAGTTGGCCGAAATGTGAAACAACAACTACTATAAAGATGAGAATAACAGCCTCAAATAATTAAAGATACAAATTGATCATCTCAAAGGATTCCAATAAAATATACAGTTCGACTATCTTTAACAATATAAGTGTTAGCCACTATATCTGATGATTCTAACTTACAAATCGGACATCAGTTTTAATTTCCTGCAAAGAATTTTCTTCCATATTCAATTTGTCAGCTGAAGCAAAAGACTTGCTCAGGTTCCATCTTATAGGTATCCGCTATATAGTATTCGTGTTCTTCCTAAGCTAATCATTAATCCCTTGAGACGTGATGGACAACTAGTCCGACTAAATTAAAATCGATTGCTACTTGTTCTTGACATAAGAATCCCAGAAAAGTATTTATTTGATGCAAAGTTGTTATTATGTCAAAAAAAAAAAAAAAAAAACAACCTAAAAACCTCACGATTCCATATACCGTACATTTCAGCATATAAGACGATTTTTAAAGTAAAAAAAAATCATCTTTAAAAAACCAATATTTCATAAGATACCGGATGTTGCAATTTCTAACCTAGGCTAAAAAAACATGTTTTCGTGATTTAGCAATCGTCTTATACAACTGATATATGATAAATTTATTAAAATTTGCTCCAATTTCATACCTCGTCTTATTCTGGCACTATATTGTAGTGCCATGGTTAGTGGTTGCTTATGCACCCTCCCCCTGCAGGGCCAGGTGATAATTTGGCTGTAGGCGGAGGGATACATAGAAATGCAGCCTAGATTTCCCTTCCCGTTTTCGGTCTCTTTTCGTCTGGACACCATGAGGTGAGCACGTATTTTTCTGTCCCTCTATAGATGAGAGGAAGGGGAGTCCCCCCTCCTCTCATGATTAGTTAGTTTTAAGGAGTTTATTGTATTTAGTTTATTGTATGAAACAATTGGACAATAAAATAGTTAAGATCTTCTATATACCATTGTGTTGTGCATTGTTTGTGCTGTATTGAATGTCTGCCTAAGGTCAAAGGAAACGGTCTTGAAGATGAAAAAGACCCAATACAGAATGACGCCACCAGAGGGGAGTGCAGCCCTGAGTGGGGGAGATGGCCACACCCAACATTTCAGGTATGCTTTTGATTTTACCTCTGACAAAAGACGTTTAATCGACAGATCTTCATAGGCAGACTGTTTCCAGAACATTTAGTGTAACACGTGGTCGGTCACACACCAGCGACCGGGCAGATCTTGTTATATGCCGAAAGATACAGTAATTTTTTTGCCTGAATATTGTGACCAAGTACGTTTTATTGCTTCCATGCCGAGATTGCTTGAATATGAAACCAGTAGTCATGCCTGGTGGCCTGTCCTCACAGGTTGCTTGAATGAGGTGCTTAAGTAGCGCAAATAAAGAATCATCAGAAGCAGTTGTCTTGCATTTGTCATGCCTTAATTTGTCGTATATAAATAGTAAAAGCATGGATAAGAACACATACTGAAAATCTTTCAATTATGGATGTGTGCAACCTTCATGCAATTTCTCTTTTTGTTGTTGTCGTATGGCATTCACCCAAGGTGGGTTGAACCGGTTTCCTCTGGTGGAGGATGTGTAAAGGGAATATTAAATTCATAAGCAGTTCCAAATTGCCTCTAATGTTTGGTGCATATTGGTTCAGAAAACCAGTATCTTCAGACAGCCTGATCTAGTAAACACAGATGCTTATAACAGGTATTAACACTATGAGCCAAAGTGGTCCTGGGAGCGATGGTAACCAAGGGGCAACTTCACATTCCTCACATGGGACCTCACCACTCGATGCCTTCTAAAGTCATACCTCTTATTAGTACCTGATTCTAGAAAAAAAAATAGGGGAAACGAATGTCAATAGAATCAAGCTGGTCAAAAATGGTTATACATTGCTGATACAAATTTATTTTCACATGGGGTGTTAGCGTTGTGGAAGAAGGAGAAATTTGTAAGTTACAGATTTATGACCAACAGATAAGCCTTTTTGTCTTTTTCAATAACCTTCTGTCAAACTTAGTTGCAGATGTCAATGACCATCCCTCTTGAAAAAGCCGACATAAATCGGGCAAAGCGTTCAGCATTCAGATCCCTTCACCTCCAATCTATTTTTCATATCGTCAAATTTCATTCATCTTAATCATAAACTAAATATAAAATAACTAGAAAATCAAGTTAAAGTGATGTAAAAAAAACAAAAAACAAAAAAAACTACATAGATACAAAATAAAATTGTAAATCCAATCGAAGAGAAAGAAACATATCGATTTTTTCTTAAACACTGAGAGCACAGTTCTAGTGAAAATGTTCAGGTTAAATTAAGTTCTTTGATGTGTGTGTATATATATATATATATATATATATATATATATATATATATATACATACATACACACACTGATTGAAATTTTGAAATACTTTCAGACTACAGCTTGCATAATAATACTGTAAAAATCAAAATCCATCTAAATATTAGTATCAATATTTATAAGACAATCCCAATTAGATACAAAAAATGCTCAATATATGAGATAAAGCAATAGTATGAATACAAATTTGGAAATTAGATTCAATAAATTAAAACATTTACAACAAACTGATGTATACGATGTGCCTTCGATAAGTTTCCAGACTTTTGTACAGACATTTAAATTGTCGTAGACTCTTGAAAATTCAGTATGTTATTGCTACACATGTTAGGAGATGACTGACCAATTTTTATGATTTCAGATTCAAATGAACAGCTACAACAGGAATTGGAATACATTGTATTAAAGCCTGATTGTAATAGCTGGTGAATTTCAAAAATGCAATCTGGACGTGAGGACACTTTAGAAGGATGACATACAAATAAAATTCTGTTTTAAACTTGGAAAAAAAAATGTCACAGAAACGTATGGAATGCTTAAGACTGCTTTGGGGTCATCTTGCATGAATCCAGCATCAGTTTTTGAGTGGCATAAGAGATTCAAGGAAGGCAGGGAGTGTTAGGGACGATGAGAAGTGTGTGAAGAGTGAGAAAGTCAGAACACCAGAGTTGATTGCCTAAAAGAAAAAAAGGAAGAAAGATGTAGAAAAAAAGATAGAAGTTTAAATATAAATATGCTCCATTTTTGCCCTCATACCCCAACACAAGACAACGCTGGGCAACCCTGCTGGTTATATAGAAGAGAAGAAAAAGAGCGGCTGTTAAACAATTACTGCCATTCTTCATCAAAGGTTATGTCGTCTTTAAAAATTGGTTGACTGAAGATGGTTCATGGCTATAAATAACAGCATTATTATCTTTTCGTGACAGTGGAGATACTAATTTGCATAGCAATGGTCGTACTTCGTTGTTAAGCAACCATAATTAATTTGGCCATGGATATATACTGTTGATATTTGTCAGCCAGAGACAAACTGCTCGTCTTGTGAGCCTTAAAGAACAGAACTGAAGACGATTACAGGGAAATGGAAGAGAAAAGTAATATCAATAACCAGTAAACAAAATCTAGCTTGGGTCAGACATACCGTAAGATTGACCCTAGAGAGAGTTGTCAATCAAGCGCTCCAATCGAACCCTGATGGTAAAAGACCAGTAATGAACTGGAAGCAGAGAGAGATTTTATTGTAATGAGAAGAAACTGGAGAAACGCTGTGGATATGGTTTCAGATCAAAACGATGGTATACTTTTACTGCCTCGTGTTGCGAGATGCGTGAGCTCCTAAGTCTATATTTTTGTGGGCAACGTAAACAGAAGTGCTTAATGTTGGTGGGTTGGGGGAAATCTGTACGATTTGAGAGCTCACCAGCTGTGCAGGTGCTTTTTTTTTTTGCCTCCGAAGTAGTAACTATCTTTGAAGCTTTGTTGTAATTAAGCAGGAAGAGATATTAAAGCTTAACCAGAGACATTGAAGAACTCTCAAGGGTCAGGTGCTGCTGCTGCTGCTGCTGCATCATCATCATCATCAGTGATGTATTTTCTTATTGAAAAAGAGTAAATATTTTCTTAGAAAACAGTACAAGTTATTTTATTTAGGGAGTTAAAAAAAATTTTGTGCAAACAATTTCTTTTGCTCCAACAATACTCAATTCTGATCAAGATAAAGAGGGAGGTGGGAGGGAGAAAGGCAGAAAGAAAGATGAGAAACAGGCAGTAAGAAAGGGGGTGAAAGAGAGAAAAGGGAAGGTAAAAGTGGTGTTTAGTTGAGCAAAAAAAAAAAAAAAAAGTAAATTGAGTTTTTCACTATCAAGCTAGCAAAGGTATGGTGAATTTTATGAAATTGCAAACTTTGGGCAGATAATCAAGTATCCAGGTTTATACAATAACGGGCAGATTACACACGAAATTCTTATCATGACCTTAGAATTTCTATCTCTACCTATATAGAAAAAGTGTATATGTGTGTGTATGTATGCGAGTTCATTTTTCAAAGTCTCCAAAACGGCTGGGCCGATTTGGGGGGGGGGGGCGGTGGATTTTACACAAATGTACTGTGTGGAAGTGTCCTCATATAGGTTTTGTATTGAAAAAAAAAAAAAAAAAAAAAAAAATTAAAGGAAGCCAGATTTGGACCAAATTTAACACGTTCTACAGCCCAACATCATAACTGCATTCAAGAAAGGGCCCAGCATTTAAACTTAAGTCCTTTGATAAGACAGGAAGATGTTCGAAGTGAATGTTTCTGTTTAGAGGTCAATTGAACCATGATACTTGACTGTTGCATTTTAAACTTTAAAGCCAATACATAAAAACATTTTTTTAAATCAACTATGATACTTGACATTTAATTAAACTTTAATTCAAGCCAATATATAAACATAATTTTATAAAATCAACGGCAGGTTCTCTACAGTGCAATGTAGACTACAAGGTATTGTGGACTAATTCGGTGTGGGGAAGTATAAGAATCTTCCTCCCGGTATACCACAATGGGTCCCCGACTAGAGCGAGCAATCAATTTGATTTAAAAATGGGTGATTTCACTAATTTTAATGAAAATAAATGTATGGAATGCTGAAACATTTGATCTTCATTCAATTTTGGGCAATATTGAGTCTCCCTGCTAGTTTTCCATAAGTGAAAAAAATCAAGCCCTTCAACCTTTAAAGCAATGAACGAATTTCTATAATAAAAATTTAATTAATACAGATTATGAAACTGAATTTATGGGCTTAAAAATGTTATTCGGCATAAAGTCAGCTTTATATGCTGGCATGCTTTGAACAGCTTTAAAAAATTTACCTTCAAATAAACCTATATAACCAGGCCTGTCTTTATACTGGCAATCTATTTTATCATTTCCTCTCAAGTTGTCCTTAGCCTCCATTGTTATCTAAACTTGCTACCTCGGCTGTTCTAACTCAAGAACTGATATCCATTCTTTCAATGTGACTATACCAACAGAATCTCCTGTTCTGCATACATCTCTCTGTATTGCCTAGATTTAATCTGGTACTTGTGATTATATCGAGTGAGCAAAAAGAGATGCAAACGAGCAGACGGTAAAAATTGGAGGAAAAAAAAGGAAAGAGTTTAAAGGGGGGGAAAAAAAGAAAGGACAGAGTATCATTGCGCTTACTCAAGCAACAAGTCTTGTGACAAAGGAAACGAATAAACACCCCAAACCTCCAATGTTAAGAACAGAAGTTGAAGGTGTTTATACTACGCTGTGGCAGATTGTAAAAAAATAAAAAATAAAAATAAAAAAAATACCAAAATAAATTTCCATACACAAACAAAATATATTTGTTCACTAATTCAAAGAAACAAAACATATTACCCTCCCTCCCAATAAAAAAAAGTTTCCATGAAAAAAGAAAAACAAAAAAACCGAGTTGCCATGAAAAAAAAAAAACAGTTGCCATGACAAAACAAAAAAACAGTTGCCATGACAAAAAACAAAAAAAAACAGTTGCCATGACAAAAAACAAAAAAAAAACAGTTGCCATGACAAAAAACAAAAAAAAAAACAGTTGCCATGACAAAAACAAAAAAAAAACAGTTGCCATGACAAAAAACAAAAAAACAGTTGCCATGACAAAAAACAAAAAAACAGTTGCCATGAAAAAAAAAACAGTTGCGATGAAAAAAAAAACAGTTGCCATGAAAATAACAAAAAAAAAAAACAGTTGCCATGAAAAAGAAAAAAAAAACAGTTGCCATGAAAAAAAAAACAGTAAAATGTATGAAATTATTACGGTAGGTTGTTCGTTTTATTTATTTTTTGTTCGTTTTTTATTTTTTATTCTATTTTATTATTTTATTTTACTTCCGTTCGCTCGGTATAATCCGTCGGTTTCTGTCGTCTGCCAGACTCACGGAAAAACGGGCTTTAAACTGCCGAAGTACCCTTAATTTTTTTGAGGTCATCAAAACTAAGGCTGTCATAAAAACTCATTTAATATCCACTGTATTATTCTCGTATGATTTGTCTACATGCAAGGTAGGTCCTCCATCCTTATTGGTCAGGTTACAATTTCATACACCATCACGTTGTGTACATATGATTATAGTGTGAAATTCTTATTAGGAAGTCTTCAAAGAGAAAAATTGGCTAATTTTTATTTAAATCGATATTACATTTCTGTTAGGTTTTACAGATTATGAGAAGTTATATATAAAAAAATTCAATGAGCGTTTTATCCTTTAAGTTCCAAACCACTGTTAGTGTGACGCAGAATAATTACTGGTGCTGCGAAGAGATTATAGGTGGAAGTTACAAGTTGTTTTAGGTGAAAAACAGCTTTCATATCGTTATATGTTTGTATTAATAAATGCTAAATCGCACATTATTACTTAATTACAAGATGTTAACACTAAAATATCCAAAAATAAAATGTGTAATTCATCGTTTGTTTAAATTCTTAGGTATTTTGAATTTTTCGATAATAAACATTGGTAAGCGTAGATTTATGCTTTGTATCATCGATGTATATCGTTTACAATATTAATTCTTTGATATTTATTATTTAATGCTAGCATTTCAGCCCGGCGTTGCCCGGGTGTTTGGAGGTGTATGTTGAGCAAAATAAAAAACCAAAAAGAAGCGGTCAATTTTTGTAACTTTACCCCCTATAATGATCCTTTAACATTTGTTTTGGGCTCAAATCAAGTTATTAAGTTAGATCCATGTCCAAGGAACCTATATCTAAAATTTCAAGTGTTTGGACCCAAAATTGTCGGAGGAGTTTGGTAGGGTTCTCAAAGGTCAAATCGTTGAACTTTGACCGCATAACAGCCAAATTTCTGGTCGAAAACCGATCAAAGATTTTCCCAAATCTCAGTACCCTGTAGATCAAATTTCGAGTCTGTAGACTTAAAATTGACAGTTATTGCGTCGAGAAATGTACACACACACGTTCACTTATACATATATGTTTTGTAAATTAAGGTTTTGATAGGAAAAATAAAAAACAAGATTAAATATGATAAAAAGTCTGATTTGATGTATTTTTTAAATTTTAGATTCGATTCATCCTTAATTATGGACAAGTTTCTTAAAAGAAAAGGTGACAACAATAATTCTACAACTTCAATTAAAAAAAAAATCGAAACTTCAGTTGTAGGATGACGGTTACTTGAAATGTGGATTGCACTGGACTAGAGATACCGATTCCTTCTCCGCTGTGTGTCGTGTGCGGCCTAACGCTGTCTAGTGAAACAATTGTTCCAAGCAAGATGAAAAGACACCTTAGTATTAATCATCCTAACGTTCAAACTAAAAATTTTGATTTTTTCCAAAGGTTGTTAGAATTTAATGGAATGCAAAGTCAAACATTTAAGAAACCAATAACTGTGACCGAAAAGGCTTAATTAGCTTCAAATGACGTGGCAGAAATGGCGGTTTCATGTTCTTGCAGAATCAGTGATCCTTCCAGCACGTAAAGATGGTGAAAATTGTGCTTGGTGATAAGAACGAACAAAAAATTATCAAGATCCCTCTTTCTTTCTGTTGCTTTTTTTTTTTTATTCAACCAAATTGAATGTAAATGAAAACGTGAAAGTCACGTAGAGACGAGAAATGCAAAAGCACGAGCAGAAAAAAAAAACGGCCATGTAATTTTGTTAATATAAAAATATCTACGTCTGCCCTTTCAAATTTAACGTTCAAATCTTCATAAAGAAAGTGTTTTTATTCTTTTCGATCTTGGCATTTAAATTTTATATTCGCACTAAAAGTAAAAAAAAAAACAAAAACAATAATACATAAATAAATCGCTGTGATGATTTACATGAAGCATTCATTTGTGTCCCCCCCCCCTTTCAATTGGTACGTCGAAAGTTTAGGGCAGTTTTTTTTTTTTTTTTTTTTTTTGTGAAAGCTGGACTTAAACGACTGATTAGCACATAAAATTGATACTGAAATCAAGGCAAGTTTACACTGGTGAGGGTCACCGAAGTGTTGTGTTCGACATTCCTAAGCCCTTGAGCACATGTCAAGCTGTGCACTTCTAAAAGGTATTCATTAAATATCCACACCTGTCATTTTACACGGACATGAAAGGTATTTAAATGTCGAAATGCCTATAATTACTTATATTTTGTCTGGTGGATTACTTTATATCATTTTTACTACAGAATTATAATTATTACTTACTAGGATCGTTTAATTAAATATGATAAAAACAATCTTGTGTTTAGATGTACTACTTAGCGAGATATTTATATATATATATATATATATATATATATATATATATATATATATATATATATATATATATATATATAGATAAGTAAAGTTATGTAATCGTATTACTGTATGGGAGGTGAAAATGGTCAAGTAGTTAACTACACGGACTAACGACCCGAGTGTTCCAAATTCGAATCCAGTTTGTTCCACATAAATGACTTTTACTTAGGATGTTGGCAATTTTCTTATGGTCTCTTTCGTAAGTACTGGATGTCTTTCTAAAAAGAATTCTGACTACAAAAATACTGGCCAAACCAATGCTAACAATAGAATCATTGGATTCATAAGATATGAAATGACTTATTGTGGGTGTGTATATATATATATATATATATATATATATATATATATATATATATAAAATAAAAATTACAATTAAATTTACCAATATGATCCAAGATGGTAAAATTAAAGTATATTATAAATATTAAATAATTAATATTTATTAAGTTATCTCAGCCAGATGTAAAAGTTCGATAAAACCAAATAGGAGATAGAGCTTATAAGAGCAAACAGTTAAAACACTTTGAAAAAGAGTTAAAAACATTTAATCTGAAAAGGAAACATTAGATAAATGGATAGTCCTTAATCCGTGGAGTTTCGAAGAAATATTTTCCTTATCATCAGAGGGTAGGCATTTTGCTAATTCCTACACTCTGATGAGAAGGAAAGTATTTCTTCGAAACTCCGCGGATTAAGGACTATCCCTTTATCTAGTGTTTCCTTTTCAGATTAAATATGTTTTAACTCTTTTTCAAAGTGTTTAACATGTTGTATTAACTGTTTGCTCATATATATATATATATATATATATATATATATATAGTCTTAGTTTTTTTTTAAACCTCTAAAACTATATATAAAAAAAATTAATATTTTGTCAGTAAGTCATTTAATCTCCTGCAATTGCTAAATCCACTTGCTTTCTCAAACTCAATAGTCCTAAGTTTTCAAAGATCAGTTGTTTACCATGAAACACTGATTATCTATAATTTTAGAATTTGTGTGTGTGTTGATATTCATAAAAAAACACTCTTCTATTTATTTAAAAAGAAATTACAACTTATATATGGGTCATGAAATTGCATTCATCTGCAAAAGACTTAGCTAATTTGCATATTCTTTTAAACATTCATTTTAATTAATTCCATTAGTTTTCTGGTTTTCTTATGGGATGATCATCTTAAGTTAACTATTATGTGTAATTATATTCATGCAGATATTCTACATGTTTATACTTGCGTAATATTTGCGTAAAAAACGTTACAGTAAACACAAAACTCTTGCCATGTGTATATTATTGTTTAAAATATTTTACCTATCAAACTCCTCCTAGAATTTGAGATTTACAAACATGAAACTTCATATATAAGGTATTTGAACCCATGCGAAACTTTATATTTGGGGTTTAGCTCGGGTGAATCGGTACAAAAGTGAAAAAAAAAAAAAAAATGAAATTTGCCAGGTGATGGTCGAACGCCGGCATTACGATTATGCATGCATAACGTAGTAGCTATTGGTTCATGTTTTTAATTTTTACCCTTGTAGAAAACCTGTCTTCATAGCTCAGCCATTAATGGCAAAGGATAAAATAAATCGTAAGCTAGACGTTTTGGTTTCGATTCTCGGTGGTGGCACACGAGTCATTTTTGTTTTAACTTTTTAAATCATTGCTACATATTGGCTCCAATATGATATAATACGAAATCTGCTTTAAATAAAAGTATTATATTTAAGCGTATTTTATGATCGGCAATGATAGGGCGCCTTGCTAGTATATATATATTAGCGATGGGACGATTCCAATGATACGATTACCGATTCAATATTAAATTCCAGATTCTGATTATAAAGAAATGTCTATATATTTAACTATAGAGATGTTATTTTTCCCAAATTACAGTAAGAAACATATGTTAAATGTGCAACTGTAAAACTAAACATTTGTGAGGGATAATCTATAAATGTTAGTTTTACTGCTAGTTTTACTGCTAGTTTCAAAATCAATAAATATTTATTTTAACCTTATGAATAGCAGTGGAAGAATAAAAAAAAATCGAATTTAAACAAAACAAAAAGAAAATCGTTTTCGGCATCGGAAAATATGCACAATTTTTTTTCTGATTCAGATTCCGATACTCCCAAAAGTTCCGATTTTTTCGATTTCGATTAAGCATCCCAACATTCATATATACACACGCACGAAAAATATGCGATTGAAATGGTGTATATTTTTGCTTAACTAGGAAGGTAATCGGACTACTGTTCTCATCTTGAGCGTGATTTTCACTACGTTTCGGTCGATATAACCTCCGACCTTCTTCAGGAGTATCTTGTCGAACTCAGGAATGTTTCTGTCGAACTCGGGAATTTGGACGGAATTTCGAGTGGAACCCTTTATTTACTTCACAGGGGTAACGTGCTCTTGTGAAAATCACACTCAAGGTAAGAACAGTAGTCCGATGAATAATAATACAAATAACCAATCCTCATCTAAAAAATTCAGAAAGGTAGGAAGGGAATATCGTGGTGAACGAACATAATAAAAAAGGAGGAGATAATAAAAAAGAAGAAGATTATCAATGAACGAACACTACCTTCCACTCCCAAAAGGTGAAGTTAATGTTTAGGAAGATATGAGAACAGAACAAAATATACCCACCCTTCAAAAAAAAAAAAAAAAAAGAATATAATCCTGGAAGAATGGCATCATGAGAAACGAATATCTATTGTGTCTGAAAAGAGGAGGTAATACCTAGGATTTCCTTATAAAAGGGAGAAGGTGATGTTTGAGTATAATATCATGGCAAGAGATCGAATACTGCATTATCTTGTTTCCTTCAGTGCTCAAGACACGAGTAGAGTGCAGTTGTAATAAAAAAATATACTTATGACAATCCAATTACGCAGAAATACGAGTTTTGCTTCTTGAAATTTCATCACCCTGAAGAGTTCAAAAAAAAGCGAAACAGGCTAAAATGTATTATAGATGAAACAAGTGGAGCATGCATGGTCCCCCCGCTAGTGCACAGTGAACGAGGCATAAAAAATGACTACGTTTAGCACCCCCCCACCATTTAGCCCCAAAAGTCCCCAGAGGATGTCAAATCCTGGTAAAAATTAACAAACGGTGCATTTTTAGGCCTTAACATATGTAAATTTGAGTTCAGCACCATGGAAAAAAAAAAAGAAATAACTAAGTCCACCATTTGCACGCCCTGCCGCCATTTAGCCCCAAAAGTCTCAAAGGCCTTAACATATTTAAATTTGAGTTTAGCACCATGCAAAACTGCTAAATAGACATACACAGGACATTTTGGACGAATATGGTAAAATAGTCCGAAAAATGGAGTGTTTTTATTAGCGCTAAAAAGAGCATCTGGGGCACATACAAGAGTTATCGTGAAATATAAACAAACAAAATTATATAGAAATCAGTTTGTTACAATTTTTCAGAAAGGCATCAATTTTTTTTTAATAAGCACAAAAGTGTCAATTTTAGCCATTTTAACCTGAAAGGTTCCACTAAGGGGCAACCGGAGTTTTCCCGGAAAATCCGTTCTGTTAGTTTTTTTTTACTCATATCATGTTTAATGTTTGCGCAAATTTTAAAAAATTCCAAGGCGGAGTTATTGAGAAAGGTGCAGACAGACAAACGGGCAAAGGTCCACCCTCCTTTTGTCGGGGAGGGGGGGGGGGGCAATGTAACCATCCAAAATATGCCCATTATGTAAATGTAAAATGCCGGTTTCATACCAGTATAAATCACGTGATGCACACGTGATGTGAGCGTAATATATTTCTCAAGTCCTGGTATTTTTGTGTAAGCCAAAGGATTTAAGCCGAAATAACCGTCTTCCTCCCACTCCCTCAGGCTTCTGATTACATAAACATTTTTCTGTCGTAATCCTTTTCGGCGAATGAGACATTTACTTACTGTAATTTGATGCCTTTTCTCCCGGATAAAAGAAACGGATTATTTAATGGCTGAAAACGGAAGAGAAAATTCAAACATGTTGGTCCTTCAAATAACATACTAATAGGAACGCCTAATCTCAAAAGGCGGCATAGTGATATAACCGTAAATATAAAAACCTTGATGAGAATAACAATCTAAAACATCTCTATTATATAAAAAGTAGCTTTATTTGTATGGAGTTCGTTCCCTATGAACTCTAAAACGGTCAATATTTCACACGAATGTACTTGATGTGTCTGGGAGTTTTCTTATGTAGGCTTTGTATCGGAATGCATTTGATAAATATCGAAAAAGAAAATCCGATTAAAGAAGGATTGGTTGGTTGGTTTTGTTTTACAGCATATCAACCCTTTTTAGGTTATTTAATGCCGAATCCAAAGATTTTGAAGAAATTTTTTTTAATAATAGAATATATTTGTTTTTTTTTTTTGTTTTTTTTTTCAAGTCGGTTTCTATTTAATCCATAGTTGGGACCCTAACAGGCACTACCACTTCGAGTCAGAGTGGACCTGGAAGCAATGGCAATCAAAGGGTGGCTCCACACTCCCCAAAGTCCGCAAGCTGGGGCCTTATCATCGGATATAGTTTAAAGTCATATCCAGGACAGATTAAAGAAGGAAGTCCGATTTTGACTAAAGTTAAAACTTTTATACAACCTGACACCACACGTTCATAGAGTTTTATCCTCGCACAAATAGAAATGCCCAGCATATGAAGTCAACTGTAGATTCTTTGATAAGATAGGGGAGCGTTCGAAGTGGATGATTTTTTTAGAGCACAACTGAACCATAATACTTGATTTTTGCATTTCAACTTTTAAGTGAATTGCTTGACAGATGCTTTGTCTCTAGAGCAATAGCTCTTGACATATCAAAGGCTGTTGATATAGAGTGACAAAGGTTTACTTTACAAGATTGCCACCTATGCAATAGCTGGGAATGTCCTCTGTTATAAAATTCTTTCTCTCTTATAGGCTTAGAAAAGAGTTATTAATGGGCAGAAATCAGAAACTCACTGTATTAACGCTGGTGTTTCTCAGGGTTCCATCTTGGGGCCAATCCTGTTCCTGATCTTTATCCCTGATCTCCCAAATCACATTTTTAGGTCATTCGTAGACATTTATACAGATGACACGGCAATCTATGGTGACACTTCAAAAGCCAGCAACGACAAAGTTCTTTCCGATTCTCTCTCTTCTAATCTTGAGAACATGGTGCAATAGGGAAAAAAGTGGTTGATTAATTTTCATGCATCGAAAACCAAGCTTCTTTCCTTTCATCATAGTCATGATCCCCACAACGCCGCAGTTGAAATGAATGCATGTTTTGACAAGCTTCTGGAACTGAGATTCACTCCTGATCTGAAATCGGTTGCCAAAATTGCTGGAAGGATGGTTGGATCACTCTACCGCTCCAGTAAGAGTCTCACTGTTGATGCAATCTTCTATCTGTAGAAGAGCCAGGTACGCCCTACAATCGAGTACTGTCGTCACATCTGGACAGGAGCTTCTTGGCACGCCCTATCCTGCCTTGATAGAATTCAAGGCTGGCTTCGAAACCTAGTAGGTGATGCCTTTTTCCTTCCTTTCAACTTCTTTCCCACAGAAGAGATGTCGCGGGTCTGTCTCTGCTCTATCGCTATTTTCATGGTAAGTGCTCGTCTGAACTCCAATCTATGGTCCCCACTTGCCAAACTTTGACAAAAACCACTCAACTAGCTAAAACCACTATATATGATTTTCCCCACTCAGTATCTGTGCCTAAATGTAAACGCAGATTCCATGAACAAAGCTTCTTTCCTAGAACTGTCCGCCTTTGAAACACTGTTTCAGTAGTATGCTTCCTGGCTAAATACAACAGTGTAGCCTTCAAATCTAATGTAAATGTAATGTACAGTCGTCCTCATAAATAATCAAATTTTACCCAATTGACATCATTAACGATTACTTCACTACCACCTTACATTCATTAATCCTTATCCTCGAGTGGTCTTCGGGCCTTGATAAAGGTTGACTCCAAAGTAAAAAAAAAAAGCTCCTTTAAAAACACACAAGGATAGGCACTGTCTGCTGAATATTAACTAAAAGCAGTCAATTAGCGTTTATGTTATGTTCAATTTTTCAACTTGTTCGAACACTCTAGATTGTCTATGTATTAACCTGAATTTGGCGTCTAATAATTCTTAATTCCCTTAATTCCCATGGCAATTGTTTGGTGGCCCTGCAGTAGAGGCTTAGCAAATGGAGCAAAAGGTGGATTCGTAGCAGGGTTTAGATGCCATGACTGGCAGGAATTGTCACTCCTACACTTATGATTGCGTAAGCATGAAACACTAATGTCTGTAGGTATAAAGATTAATTATTATTTAATATATATATATTAGTGATGGGAAGATTCCAATATTTTTCTCTGATTCCGATACAATTACCGATTCCGATTTCTTTATAAATCTAATTATTTAACTATAAGATTGTTATTTCCCACAATTTTCGTAAAAACACATGTTAAATACGCAGATATTCTCCTAAACGTCAAAATACACTTGTGAAGGATGATCTATCGATTTTAGCTTTACTGGTAGTTTAAAAATCAATAAATATTTATTATTTTATCAGTATTACCAGCAATGGAAGATTTTGCTTTAAATAAAATCAAAGAAAAAAGACAATTAAAAGAATTGTTTTGGCATCGGAAAATAGGCATCAATTTTTCTGATTCCGATACTCCCAAATCTTCCGATTCCCGATTAATCGTCCCAACAATATATTATTAGATATTTTATGTACCGATTTTTAGTAATTACTTCAATACACGAGTAGAGCTAGGTAGTAAGTCATGAAAATATATATAGCAATTAAACTGCACATAATCTGCGTTGTATCGCCATAGGAGCTTGTCAGACTAAAGTGCCTAACGAGTCCCTATAAGAAGATTATAAAAAGTGTAATTGTCATATTTATATATATATATATATATATATATATATATATATATATATATATATATATATATATATATATAACCACACACACAATACAACCTAATATACTTTAAACTTCAAAACTGAAATATTGTCTTTACCCGTCTCCCCCTCTATTATCTCTTACCCCACCCCCTTTTTTTCGTATTCCTCCTAAAAACAATTCTTCCTAATACTAACCAACCATTTCTGTAAGGTCTGACGAGGCCGTTAGATCGTAAACACGGTCCAACATCCGAAACATATGTAACCAAACAGATAAAACGGTAATAAAAAAAATAAAACGCATATTTGCTCTACAATAGTATTGAGCACTCTCTTCAGGTTTTTACTAATTAGCAGTTTTACCATATATATATATATATAAGTTATAGAAATATATACGAGAAAGAAAGAGAGGAGGCTAGAGAGAAAATAAGAAAGACAGGTAAATGTGTTCCCAGGAGGAAAAAATGTAAGCTGGAAAAAGCTTTTGATGAATCAGGAAAAATAATATAAACAGATAAGAAAACAGAAGAGAAGAAACAAAATATGGCTTAATAAAGATACAAGAAATCTTACAAAAAAGCAATAGACACCGTTACCAATAGGAATGTACATTCAAAATTAATCTGATGCTAATCTTTTTATATATACATAAAAAAGAAACACTAAAAGTTGAACATAAATTTTGACCTCGTCGTAATGTTTTTTTTTTATTGTAAAACAAATTAAAAAAAACAAAAAAACTTGCACACTGAAGTAATTCATTTCTATACTTTTATATTATTGTATACAAAGCTTCAGTTCTATCCTTTTCTGTGCAAATATAACGTTCCATTCTTTTAACACTTCAAACTAGTTCACCGCAAGTTATTGCAACTGATAATATTCTTTTTGAGTTCATTGATGTGGATTTAATGTAAAAATTATTCCATATATTTTTCTTATTTGAAAGTATTATTAATATATAAGTTAAAATAATATTCTCTGATAAAGCTTAAAAACAGACATCTTTTTTTCTGTACAAAAAAGCCGTGGGCTTGAAATATTCAGGTGTTATCTACATTTAACCATAGCCATGTTTACCCTATAAAGTATACTAAATAAATGAACCACTTCAAAACGAATGCCTCCAACGCCGCAAAAAAAAAAAAATAAAAATAAATAAAACAATGCCTACAACACCATCAAAAATAAAACCATGCCCCCGATGTCATAAAAAAAAAAGAAGAAAAGCTTCCTACTTTCATTCGATCAAAAGTTTTAGCTAGTTCAAAGCTATTTAATTTAAGGGTTTCTCAAAAAAAAAATTTTTTTTTTAAAGTTGAAATTTTGGTCTGCATTGAAACTAATGGGTTTCACTCCCATTTGAGCATTTTTAAGTGAGAGACGAATAATCTTTTTATATCGTTCATTAATAACGTATCTAACGCCTGAAGATAACTCAGGGAACACGTGATAGAGGGGAAGCACATGCTTGCATGCACTCAAAAAAGAGTAATTGAGTAGCAGAGAGAGAGAGAGAGAGAGAGAAAGAGAGAGAAAGAGAGAGAGAGAGAAAGAGAGAGAGAGAACTGTTGTATATGCATGGTGTATTTAAAGGAGAGTAGAATATATGACAAAAAGTCTATATATTTCAAATTTCAATATGTTCTTTCAGCATTGTAATGTTCAATCCTTGACCGCACCTGTTTTGTAGTGCAGAATCATTCATGTATTTCAATTTTTGAATTTATTCTACGATTAACTCATCAACTAAAGATAATGGAACATTGGTATGAATACAAAATCAGAAAATCGGAAGAGAAGTTGTAGCTGCATTTTCTTTTAGTAACGCTATATTTGAATTTATATATATAAGTTTCGTGGTTACATTTTAAATTCTGAAAAAAAAAAAAAAAAACAGACATGTTCGATTTAAGAATTTATTGTTTGACAAAACGAATATATAGAAGGGGTTATTTTAATTTCCTTAATCCATGGATTTTAAACAATGGCTCATATCAGTGTTGAAAATCCATGGATTAAGGAAATTAAAATAACGCTTTCTATATATTCCTTTTGTCAAGCAATAAATTATTAAATCGAATATATGTCTCTTTATGTTGTTGTTGTTTTTTTTTTGTCAGAATTTAAAATTTAACCACGAAACTTATATATTGCTCTATTCTTAAATATAGAGCTTTTCCTTTTTGGCTAGGATCAGCTTGAAAGTATTACTACAAGTAATATCTATCAGGATTTTTCATCTGAATTCTATCAGTGCCTTAGCTCTCTCTCGTGTATATATATATATATATATATATATATATATATATATATATATATATATATATATATATATATATATATATATATATGATAGATAGATAGAGAGAGAGGGGGGGAGAGATTAAAATCTTGACTTTTCTAATCATCACCCCTGAACTTTGAACATTGAAAATAAATAAATAGGAAAGTTCAAAAAGATTTCATCGAAGGCAAATATGAGCTGTTAACCCTTTCACCAAAAGATGGCTGGGCGAGATTAGCACAAAGAGCAAAATCATGAATCAGTTTGCAATGAGTAAAAACTTCAAGTAAATGAAAACGTTATGTAGGTAAAAAAAAAATAATAATAAAAGGAGAAAAAGAATATGAATTTCAAAACAAACTGAAATTATTCAAGCCATTATTTGTTCGCACCGAGTAACCTGTCGTTCAAAAGAAGTCAACTGTCAACCACTTGACGGATTGATTTATTTCGTGAAATCTAGGAACCATTTGGCTCCTTTCATTCCCGAATAGTTACTGTTAAAAAAAAAAAAGAAATAATAATAAAAACAGTTGTATTTGCGTAGTGTTTTGCTTTGGACTGGAAGAATAAAAAACTGAGGATCCTATTCTATCAGGATAAACAAAGCGAGGTTAAGCAGATCTCGTAAACCCAGTTTCGTGCCTCAGCAACAAAAACAAATGTGGTTGGTTAAAGGAATACACATCCATATTATATTTCTGTCTGCGTTTTTCTCGGAAACTACCGATCCGATTTTGCTGCAATGTTATACCTTTGCTATGATAAGGTGCAACAACCTAAGTATTATGTTATATATTCGATGCGTAGTTAGGGATCAATAGCGGTTAACATTCAATATAAAAATGACCACACATTTAACCATATTCAACCATCAATTCGATATAAAGCCTCCATTATAAGCAAACAGGCTATACCTTATGACCATTATTTAACGGACTAAAAGTTATATTTTATTAATAACTAGCCGGGGTGTCTACCTGTGCCCGGGTGTTTGGAGGTGTAAAAAGATTAAAAAAAAAAAAAAAAGCGGTAGGCAAGCTCGAACCCGTGACGCGAAGGCGGAAAAGAAAGTGAAAGAAAATCTGACGTCTTACCCCAACATCATGACTGGACCGGAAGTGTAAAGCCTTCAAATGTAACGTAGTCAATCAAAAAGATGACTTGCAGAAATGGCATTGCTTTTAAACCTTCCACGAAGGTCGTTTTTAATGGGGGGGGGGAGCTCCGCCACCAAAAGGGGACACTCTGCCATTATCCAAATAAATAGTAATTATCTCAGTATGAAGGGTTTCTCGTACATTGACCAAGGACCAATTACAGAATAGATACTACCTAGCCGGAAGGCCAGGCCCAGGCGTTTTCGTTTGAAAAGTTTGGCTTTATTTATACGAAAAAGACAAGCACTCGAAACGACGGCATGGAGGGAATTTTTTAAAACTTGGAAAAAAAAATATAGAGACGATGTCCGTTTGCGAATCTGAGATATTACGATCTAGGAAGTATACAAAAACTTCTCGGAATCTGACTCAAGAATCCCCACTGTAACAGCCTTTCGTGGACATACACAAATGCTCGCGCCCATTTTGCCTTTTTTATAATAGACTAGCGGGGGTGCCCAGATGGAAAATAAATAAGCGAAGTAATAACCCTGTTTAAATATTTTTAAAAAATGTTAAACTTTTTAAAAAACAAAAAACAAAAAAAAAATAACAGCGAAAAAAGTTTGGGGAGAGAGGTAGGCTCGAACCTGAAGCCTTTTGAGGTTAATAGTCTGATGACTTAGCATGACGCTACGAAGGTAGGGACTTGAGAACAGCCGAAAATAAACGTTTAAAAACGCAGGTGGTTGAAGGTCAAGGTATAGTTTTCTAGGTCAAATATCACGCCATAGTAATAGAGAAAACGAATTCACAGCGCGCATTTTATAAGATAAAAGTCGCTGAAATAAAATATATTTACAACGTCATTTCGTAAATCTTCGTTATTATAATCTAAGGAGTATATAAAAAGTTCTAAGACAGTACCCCCCCCCCCCCGACCGAGAACTCTCTCTCTCTCTCTAAAAAAACCTTTGCCGGGCATACAGAAAAAAATGCACACGCACACACACATTTTGCCTTTTATATATATTATATATATATATATATACATATATATTTGCTTCGCAAACATGACTTATGATCAGGAGAGGATTATAATGGCTGCACAACATCAAAACTTGATGATCAATGCTTTTTAAAAATGAGTGGTCTCAGCAATGACAGCAAATGCAGGTTCTGCTACACAGAAGTAGGGAGTGTTTGTTGCTTGACATCTAGCTGTAAGGTTCTGCTGGGTGACGGCTACTATATGATGTGGTACAATGGAGTATGTCGATATCTCGACTGGACAATCTGTAAAAAGT
Source organism: Euprymna scolopes (assembly GCF_053919585.1). Classification (NCBI taxonomy): domain Eukaryota; kingdom Metazoa; phylum Mollusca; class Cephalopoda; order Sepiida; family Sepiolidae; genus Euprymna; species Euprymna scolopes. The sequence continues at coordinate 130,853,231 of NC_136495.1, forward strand.
TGAATATCGAATGCAACAGCAAGTCCTGGGAACATCTATAATATAAATCTCACCTGCCTATTTAAATGTATCTATGTATGTAAGTATGTATGTATGTTTGCCTAAAACTTTCGACAGAGGCTACGGATTTTAACGAGATCGGTATTGTTTTGAAGCTCGACCCTTTGGGCGACACATATTGAAAAATTGGCTAAAACCATTAATTTCTTCACCCTGAACTGGGCACTTTTCTACGGGGAGGGGTCGCTGTTTTCGCCGATATTTTCGAAAGTCACCCCCTCTTTTCGATTGACAAGCCTTAATTTAAACCTACGTCACTTCCGGTTTGGCGATGGGCGCAACAGCAAAGATGTCACTTTTTTTCACATTCTTTTCCTCCTTCGTGGTATTGGTTCAAGCCTGCCTGCCTACCACCATTTTCTTTTTTCTCAATATATCACAAACACCCGGGCAACACCGGCACCCAGGCTAGTATACAAAAAAAGAACAGTTTGAAATAAATCGTACACAATCCAATATGACTATGCCATTCCTACAGCTACGTACCTAAGATAATAAAATCTGACGTAGTGATACAGAATAAGCAGAAAGAAGCAACCTTAGAAGTTAGTGTCCCCAATGATGCTTGGTTAAAGAGCTGAGAGATAAAGGTCATATGTATGGTATGAAAAGAAACTGGAATCTTGGGAAGATCTCTAGCATTCCAGTAATTATAACAGCAACTGGATTCATGAAAAAGAATTTTAAAAATTACCTAGCAAATATATCCGGTGAACCAAGTGTAAGAAATATTTAAACAATTGCATTTAAAGAGACGGTTAGAATCTTAAAAAGATCTCTTGGTTGGAATATCTGAGTTAATGGGAGAATGTTTGGCATTCAGTAGGATGCCTCATTCACGGCTTCAAGAAGCTAAGAAATATTTTTAAAAAATTAACAAAAACAGAAATTAAACATACAATGCAGTATACATTTCAAAACAACTTTGTACCACTTTGGATTGTTATCTACTTATGCATCTACATTTTGTTATACAATCTACATCTCATATTACAATCCACACGATACGAGAGCAAGGAAAACGCTTCTGATTGGTTAAAAAAATACGTGGTTACCGAACCTGGAACACTAACGTTCAACAAAGAGGGTGACACTGTTGTTAATCATTCAACAAGAAGTTGCTGAAGTCTCAGTAATCTATTCATTGTAAATGTCAAGCCAAAATAGCACCCAAATTTTTGTTGACCCCTACCCCCCCCCTATTTAAATAATCAGGTTCATCCATCGTTTCCAATCGACAACCGCATAAATCTTTATTCTTGAGTAGCTCTTAGGGCTTTTACTAGTTAAAAAAAAAAAAAAAGGAAAAAAAGAACCCGCGTTTTCAGGTCATAAAGGGTTAACGATGAATTATGATGTAGATGATTAAAAAATATATTTATTGTTAATTTTAGTTAGTTTAAAAAGGTAATGATATTATGATTGTTTTCAAACTGGAAAAATTATGAAGTTCAATAGTCAAACTACCATTGAAAACTTTTGCATTTCATAAACTTTAACTAGTGCTTAAAAAAGTGTGTGTATGACAAACAAAATCTTCCACTCTGAGACAGATGGCGGCATCCTGAATGTACGCAATGGATAGTTGCAATCTGAAGGTAACTGGCATCTACTCAGATACTGAACTAATATGCACAAGGCGTGTTTGAATCAATTCCCACTTTATGTCAATGTTTATTTATTTACGACTGATCATAAAGGGTTAACCGCGTAAGTAGACGTACCTGAAGCAAAACTAGTTCTTATTTATATAGTGAATCATACAGTTACTACCAATCATAATGCAACTGAGCATCATATTCACTTGTTATCCATGTATCAAATCTAATTTGATATGAGAATTTGCTGAAGCTCAGTAATCCATTCCAACGAAGAGCTTACGCTAATTTAAAGCAACTAAATTTTCATAATCTTGTTGATCCGAACATAAGAAATCAAAGTCATGATTTGCTGCGAAGGTCTGTATCAGAAATATATATATATATATATATATATATATATATATATATATATATATATATATATATATATATATATATATATATACACACACGACGGGAGAGTGTGGATTTAATACACACTCTAGGAGAAATATTTACAGCACCGATTCGTAGCCGAATGGTGAGAGCTGCCGACTGTCAATGCGACGGTTGTAGGTTCAATCCACGGCTGGGGAAAGGTGTTTGTCTAGCCGCACTGATGAGTTGTGATACAATGAAACAGTACTGTATGTGGATGACAATTAAAGCCCCGCTCTTTGGGTTGAGCACTTTGTAAATATATTTTCACCTGACGCGTATTTAAAATCGATTAAGCGAAGCCCACTATTAATTTGTTTGTAAACAAGCTGATGGTTCGAGCACTGTGCGACGAGAGGGTGTGGATTTAATACACACTCTAGGAGAAATATTTACCGCACTGATTCATGGCCGAATGGTGAGAGCTGCCGACTGTTAATACGACGGTTGTAGGTTCAACCCACAGCTGGGGAAAGGTGTTTGTCTAACCGCACTGATGAGTTGTGATACAACAAAACAGTACTGTATGTGGATGACATATCATATATATATATATATATAAGAAATATTTTTTCTTTCTAGGTTTATATGTAGAAGAAAAAAATATTTACATAGTACGCCTCATCAGTCACAACGACATTAACTTATTTTACATCCATTAATAATGTAAATAAGCCATCTGTCTTAAGCCAAACCTATACTATTGACTGACTTTTGTACAATGTACATAGTATTAAATAGGATAAGGATTGATAGTGTAGTATAGACAGAAATAGTATGTTGGTGTATTACTAATTTACATAAAAAATAACATTTCCTGGCAATTTAGCTACGAACAAATTGTAGTATTTTTCGGATTTCACACTTAATTCATTCTGTCCTCGGTCGGTGAAGAAGAAATCCTCAGAGAATGAAGCAATTTTTATTTTTGTTCCAGTCTAGAGTGGCTCTATTTGGGGAGCTGGATTTTCCATACATTAAAAGCCGACGCTGGTTCTAACTTTGCCCTCGTGGAAAGGCAAGGAGAGAGGAACATTAATTTTAATAGATTACCAAACGGAATAGGTTTAAATTAATTTTATGTCCCCTTGTTAAGTAAAATCAAAATATAAATGATACTAATGGAATAGTAGTTTGAATAATTTAAATGATGCAAACTTTTTTTTTCAGTTTAAATCTAGTGGGACTGAAGGAAGACCTTTAAATGTGTAACAAACATGGACACCAACACAACAGAACTCACAAAGACAAGCTTTTATACGTCACTGGCAATTGCAAAGTAATATCGTCAAACGATCGGTATATCTGCACACTAAATAAAAACACTAGCCTGGGTGCTCGGCGTTGCCCTGGTGTTTGGAGGTGTGTGTTGAGCAAAAGAAATGGTAGTAGGCAGGCAGGCTCGAACCCGTACCACGAAGGAGGAAAAGGAACGTGGAAAAAAAAAAGTGACGTCTTTGTCATTGCGTCCATCACCAAATCGAAAGTGGCGAAGGTTTAAATTAAAGCTAGTCAATCGAAAAGAGGATGACTTTCGAAAATATTAGCAAAAAAGCGACCACTCTCTGTAGAAAAGTGGCCAGTTGAGGGTGAAGAAATTAATGGTTTTAGCCAATTTTTCAATATGTCGTTCAAAGGGCCGGGCTTCAAATTGTATACCAATCTCGTGAAAATCTGTTGCTTCTGTCTAAAATTTTAGGCAGACATACATACATGATGAGGATTGCAACATCTTGTTAGACGAGAGCCACTCCTTCAATCAGTAAAAGTCTATGTGCCCGAAGATGATTTTTTAGCCCCGCCAGCGACTTGCACGCCCTCAAGCAGACATGACACTGAAAACGTTCATTGGTTTAGATGAAACTAACAGCAGCAGAACCTGCATCATCGTGCGCTTTCATGTGATTAACAAAACCTGCATTAGACAACAAAGCCCGATCACACACCTTACAGATCTAGAGATCTCCACGGTTGGGCGGCAAGGTTTGGCATTTCCTACATGCTTTGCTCGGTCTATTTTGGCTGCTTCAAAGTGTTCTGTGCCCCTGTATATCAGTGTCCACCACGGCTTGCGATCATATGCTAGGGACTCCCAACCGTTAACAGGAATATGAAAGCTCATCAGACTCTCCTTGATGCTATCATGAAAACGTTTTTTGGGCTTGTGCTGGGTTTTTTTCCAAGAAAGAGCTCACCATTAAACAACTGTTTTGGGAGTCAATAGTCTTCAAGCCGGATAAGATGACCCGCCCAACGCATCTGGTTCTTAATAACAATGGTAGCAATACTGGTTGTTTTGGCCTTATTTAAGACATACGAGGGGCGTGCAATAAGTAATGCCCCTGACCTACTTCCAGTTGTCTGATCTCACTGAAATTTTGCATGTGCAATGATTTATATCACTACGGGTTATGTGGCAAATTACAGTTCTGAACTAATTGTGGTTTCTGTTTGACAGGTCTTTGAACAGAGTCAGGTGTGAAATGGAGTCTGTTAAATTTTGAGCAGTGAGCCAGTTTTTGTATTTGAAAGGACGCACACCACAGGAGACTTTTGATGAAATGAAAGAAACTTATCGTGATAATGCCCCATCATATGACTTTGTAAAACGCTGGCATCATGAATTCAAACATGGCTGGAAGTCTGTGGAAACAGATCCCAGACCTGGTCGCCCCCCCTTCTGCCATTGATGAGGCATCTTTCCGTCAAGTTGAGGCTGCCATTTTGGAAGATCGGCGCATTACTATTCGCAAAATAGACCAAGATGTCAAGATTAGTACAGGGTCTGTGGAAACCATCATTCATGACCATTTGCATATGCATAAGGTGTCTGCCAGATGGATTCCCAGGTTGCTCACACCATTCCAGAAGCGAGAACACGTCGAGTGCTCGAGGATGAATTTGGAGATGTGCTAAGAAGATGAGTCAAAGTTTTTCAAAACACTGATTACACAGCATGAAATATGGGTCCATCACTATGATCCAGAGACCAAAAGCCAGTCAATGCAGTGGAAGCACTTGGACTCACCACCTCCAACGGAGGCAAGGGTTCAGCCCTCCGCTGGCAAGGTCATGCTCACAGTCTTCTGTGACCAGGATGGATTAGTGATGACAGATTTCCTGGCAAAGGGTACCACAATTACAGGAGCCTATTATGCTTCACTTTTGAGGAAATTAAGGGAAGCTATCAAAATCAAGAGGTGGGGCAAGATCAGCAAAGGTACCCTCCACCTGCAGGAAAACGCTCCGTCCACAACTCGCATGTCGCCAGATCAAAAGCACGGGCGTGTGGTTATGAAATCCTCCCCCATCCTCCCTACTTTCCTGACCTTGCACCCTCTGACTTTCACCTCTCCCCAGCCATGACGTTTTTTAAAGGAAAGCGTTTCTCGGATGATGCAGCCTTGATTTCTGAAGTCATATCTTGGTTAGAGGACCAACCTGGGGTGTTCTACAAAAACGGTCTCCAGAGCTGTATCAAACGATGGGAGAAATGCATAACTCGGGGTGGTTCCTATGTAGAGAAAGACTAATAACTGTGCCAAGTTTCGTTGCTCTACTGCTATGGGAAGTGGGTCAGGGGCATTACTTATTGCACACCCCTCGTATGTATCAGGGACAAAGCTATATCACTTTAACCAAAAAATATGTCTAAGGCAGTGTTGATGGAACCTCTCAAGCAATTCTATATGTGACTGGTACAAGGTCCAAGTTTCAGATGCGCAGAGTAGGGATGGTACTACACATGCTTGATATACTGAAATTTTAGTTGTCAGAGTTAGATCACAATCAGACCAGACTATCCTGTCACCTTCCAAAAGCATCTGATGCCTTGCTGATTCTTTCTTATTTCTGCATCAAGAGTGCTATCATTTGATAAGGTACTCCCAAAGTAGACAACATTTTTTACGACTTCAAGGTTCTTTCCACAGAGAAAGATATCAGGTTCCACATACAGATCATCAGGAGAGGGAGTGTACATGACTTTAGTTTTCTTAATGCTAACTGTCAGTCGGAAGCAGGTACAAGCATTTGTAAAGAGATCCATCACTAGTTGCATATCTACTGGGGAGTGTGTTACCAGGTCAGCATCATCAGCATACAACAGTTCCCTAACAAGTCCATCATTAACAAGTATTTTGGCTTGGAATCTTCTGAGATTGAACACCTTTCCAGTCGTTCGGAACCTAATATAAACACCCATATCGCAATCGTGGAAACCATACCAGAGAACAGCAGTCAGAGTGAAAACAATGTTGGTGCAGCTATATCACCCTGCTTTACACCATTATCAATGGGGAATTCTTCCGAAAGCCAACCATTGAATTGACGCAACCTTTCATACAAGCAAATGAAGTTGCTTGAACTTGTCTATAAAAGCAGGTGTACAGCCAAATTTTCAAATCTTTCATACAAGCAAATGAAGTTGCTTGAACTTCTATAAAAGCAGGTGTACAGCCAAATTTTTCCAGCACTTTCCAAAGAGCCTCATGGTTGACCGGGCAAACGCCTTGATTAAGTCCACAAACACCTGGCAAAGAGGCGTATACTGCTCCATATATTTTTCCAAAAGCTGTCTAGCAGAAAACACCATATCCACAGTTCCTTGCCCACCTATAAAACAAGACTGGGATTCCAGAAGGATATCAGGACATACATACTTTTCCAATCGGTTTCGCAAGAACCGTTCAAATACCTTTCCAACCGCACTCAGTGAGATACCTCAATAATTTTCACAATCAATCAGACCTTGTACCCTTTTCTTTGTACAACATAACCAGGATGGCATCTACCCAATCTTGGCCAACCGGGTTACCCTGCCATACTGACAGTATCAATGAGTGGACCACACAATGTACATTGACACCACCATGTTTCAGCAGCTCAACAGGGATGCCATCCAGCCCAGGGACTTTGTTCGAGTTTATCTGTTTAATGCAGTCAACTATTTCCACAAGAGTCGGTTCAACATAAAGTTCCGGAAAAAAGGGACATAGAGGGATACTTTCTATTGCAGCAACATCAACATTGGATGGGTTATGAAAAAGATCATAAAAATGTTCATGCCATCGATGCATAATTTCATCTGAGGTTTTCAGCAAGGTTTTCCATTCTTCACCAGGAGTGGTGTAGTTGAAGAGGATTTCGGACCATAAGTCTGATGAAGCAAAGTGTACAGTGTCTTGACATCTCTATAATCGTAGGCAGTTTGTATCTCCCTGGAGAGGTCAGACTACCATGTGTTTTTTTATTTGGCGCACACAACACTGAAACTCACTCCACACAGAAGAAAAGTGGGTAACGAGCGCTGGCTTGTTCAGAGGTGAAGAGTTGGGGAGTTTCAAATAAGCTTTCCGTTTTTTATCAATTTGAAGGTTAATTTGATTGAAATTATCAGCAAACCAATCACCATGTCTGGAAACCTTCAATCCAAGAGCTTCAACACCTCTTTGGTATATTGTATCTCTTACTGTCTCCTAATTACAATCAGAGAAATCCACCTGTTTGAAAGCAGATTTCAAGGAACTACGTACGACTGGATCCTTCAATTTGGAAACATCAATACGTTTAGGCACTTTGACTCCATTGAAACGGCTTTTTTGTGAACTGTATTTTTCAGTTTAGCTCTGACCATTAAATGATCAGTACCACAGTCAGCAACCACACATTACTCTAACTTTGCAAAAAATTTCAAATGACGATCGCGATGATGTTTACAATTAAATGAATCGAAACGATGAATTAAAAAAAATAACTCCAACACGCAAAACACGATCGTTATGACTATTAAGGAATTATACCGTTTTTAAACGTTTCTTTCAATTCAAAAATTAACACCGAGATTCCTGACATACATACATACATACATTTAAACAAACAGGGGAGCTTTATATTATAGATGGCTTGCATACGTCAAAAGATCTTGTCGATTCCTTTAATTTTAGTAGAGTACACCATTAATTTAAAGAGTTTTACATTATGAAATCTTGTAATTGATTTTGTGAGAAATCAGTGAACATGCAATTTCTTTTCTGGAGATCTAAAGTTGTTGAGCTATTCAAGTTACACAACAGGTTTTCTTGTTTCTAAACAATAAACAAATATATTATATTACACGGGTGAATGAATTAGAATAGAAGCATTCAACATCACATTCCCTAACATTCATTGCATAGAGTTCAAAGATAGTGTGTTAGAGTTGTCTGGTCTGCATGAAATCCTAGTTAGTTGCAGTTATTTGTTAACCTGAAGGATTGCAAGTTTTTATACCATGCCACTGAAAATAAAAAACACTCAATAATTGCATGCAAAGCAGGTACCTGAGCGTACAACAAAGTCCCACGCAAATGCAGGTATCTTTGCTAGTGTGTATATACATATATAGGTAAAATGTTTTTTCCAATTATATTTCACACTATGTGTATACTAATTTTTAAAGATGGAATCGCCCAATGAAAGACATGATTCAAACAACGGTGGGCGGTCCATTGAATTTTATATATATAAAATGAGAATATATGCGTGTGTGAGGATACTTCTCAACCTATATACTCAACTGATTCTGTATATGCAGACTTGAAATTTGGTATATACTATATTCAGATATGTGGAAAACTTAAATCGGCTTTCATCTGGAAAAACGGGCAGCTAAGGGATCAAAATTGAAAACTTGGTACGTCATGGTCGTCAGATTTTTATCTGTTTCCTAACTGTTTCATGAATGCGCATGCATGAATGATTCACATGACAGATTCATTATTTCAAAAATAAGTAGGTTTGAAAGCACTTTTCAAAGACCGTGTCAAGCCGTCCTAATGGTCATCGTACTTGACTCACGGTCTTTAGGTTTTAGTTTTCATCTCAGCCTGATTATTTTTTTTTTTATTTATTTATTTTTTTTTTTTTTTTTACTTACAAGAAATGAACTGTTTAGAACAAACATAATACTCACATGCACGCGTCTTCGTTTCTGTATGAATTAAAATATAATATTTATGCGTATTTTATGACCGGGCAATGCCAGCCGGCCTGCTAGTATAAATATATAATCACTAGGGCTATGACAACAGCATATTTTTTTCATTGTTTTACTCTCTAATGTGTATCCCTTGATATCTTATATGCTTTTATATAGAGTGATGTGGTTCTCAGTTGATTAACTGTGTCGGATATATACTCGAGAGTCAAAACAATGAAAAGAATATGCTGTTGTCATAGCCCTAGTAATTATTATGGCAGTGAATTAAAATATATAAAATTACTTAGGAAAAGTTGTCCATTTAGATTTGGGTATTATGAACTGATATCTTTTCACTAATCCAGAGATTATCAAAAACAAAAAAAAAAGGGGGGGTAGGGGAACAGGTGTATGATTATATTAAAAAAATTAATCCAAAACAGATGCATTTCATGAAATACAAAAGAAATATTATTGATCCCTTATGAGCTTTTATCATCTCAGATCAGATTATGACTTTCATATAAAAATATGATACATTTTTTTTGCCCTTCTCCCCTTTCAAGATTTAAAACAAAAACAAAAAAAAAATACGCATTGTTCTATACAGTAATCATGTTTTGCAAATACACACAGAATACCAAGCAAACGTCTCTTTATACAAGATTCCTAATCTAACCACAGAGACCCTGCTAAGTGCACATCATGCATCTTTATATTATTTGGACGACTGTTATTTTCTTTTTTAAGAAAGGAATTACCACTTATCAAACCCAGAGGCCACTCGAGGATAAGGGTTAAAGAGTGTACAGTGGTCAAATATAGTAATCGTTAGAAGTGTAAATTTGGTAAAATTGGATTACTTAAAGGGAACAGCTCATCAAGAACTTGTTTACATTGGACTTGAAGATGACTATATTGTAGTCAGCTGGAAAGCAGGTAAACGAAAGAGAGTTCCACAGGCGTGCAGTTCTTAGAAATAAGCTTTGTTCATAGAATCTGCGTTTAGGTTTAGGCACAGACAAAGAGTGGGGGAAATTATTATTTTCATCTTTAGTGGTGTTATTCTCACAATGTTTCGCCTGATGTAACTTCCAACCTTTTTCAGGTATATCTCATCAAACTCAGGAATCTGTACTGTATTTTAAATGGAACCCTTTACTTAATCCACCGGGATTAAGATGCTCTCGTTCCATCAGCCATAACTGTATGGAAGTCTTAAGTAATTCACAACAGTATTCTTAGTATCGTCTGCAAGAACCTGTGGCAGAACAGATAAATTACTAAGTAAAAAAAAAAAAAAAAAAAGTTTCTAAGTTACACTCTTCTGGAGGTTGAGTGCTGACGATATTAAGAACACAGTTACAGAATTACTTAGCACTTGTAACTTTGAAAAATCTGTACACTGGCATTTGCATGCATTGGCCCACAAAAATGCCCGATCAGCCCAGTCAACATTCCACCGTAAGGGCGCCTTAGATATCTAGCAATAAACTAAAGCCTTTTCAAAGAGAAGGTAAGGCCTGAGGAGGTTGACTTCCTGAGATTCAACAAAACCATAACTCAGTCCAACAGCAGCATTGTCACTGTTGGCTGATGTCAAGGATGTATGCAAGACTGGTAAGAACATACTTAAACAAGTATGTTTGGCGTGTAAAAATCTGAAAAGTATACAGTAAACTCCCTACCCATGCACGCATCTCAAAGAAGAATCTCAATTATCCAAAACCTGGGTTGTTCATGTTGGAAACTGTCTTTGTGGACGATTGTCATTCTTCGAATTGATAATGCCCCAAATCTGTCTGCACAAAAAATAATTTTTATTGACAACTTTATAAATAATATCTCAGAGAACGTTCTAGGTGATTGGTTGGTTGGTTGGTTGTTTTTGTTTTACGGCATATCAACCCTTTTCAGGTTATTTAATGCCGAATCCGGTGATTTTGAAGAAAATTTTTTTAATAGAATATATTTGTTTTTTTTTCAAGTCAGTTTCTATTTAACCCATAGTTGGGACCCTAACAGGTACTACCACTCCGGGTCAGAGTGGACCTGGGAGAAATGTCAATTAAAGGGTGGCTCCACACTCCCCCAGAGCCCGCAAGCTGAGGCCTCACCATCGGATATAGTTTAAGGTCATATCCAAGACCCGTTCTAGGTGAAAGAAGGTGTTTTGTCCGAAGAGAAATTGAATATACTTGTTCTTTTTATTTGTGCATTCATACATGGGATAAGCATATAGATGTGTGGATATTAGTGCGCTTATTTTATTAGGTGTGTTTATACAAACTATGTACATAAGTGGTTATCAGTGCGTATATGACGTTGCTATGCTTAGTAGTTCGTGTGTGCGTCTTGTTATATCTGTCAAGGACCCCTTGCCTCAAAAGATTGTGCTATACACATGCGTGTAATCTGGAATCAAAATAGGAAAAGAGGAATAAAGCTGCATGTTTGGATTTTTAAAGCATGCACAATTTTCAGATGCGAATATTTCTTGCATTGTGAGTGGTTAAAAAAAGTGCTGATTTGAGCGGTTGTCTATTCACTACCGTTGCTGCTTCTAAGAACATATATACTAACTTTATATTAATAGAGAAAGTTTTATATGCTGTTTTTTTTTTTGTTTTTTTGTTTTTTTTTCATAACCCAGTTACTATGATGACAGACTTGTTTTAGTTGCGAAAGCCAATAATAAATTCTAATCTTGTACGTTTCTTCAACCCCTCCGGAACACTAGTTCAGTCTAATAATACTATACCAGAAGGAAGAACAGCACATTTATATACATCTGTTGGCAACTGTCTGTCTCTGGAGAAAATGGAGAGCTGCACCTCAGATCAGTTCACTGCCGAATTGGATCGGTAGGCTCTTTTGCAGTTTTGACAAACGTAGGTGGTGCCAGTGAGTATACCGATACAGTCTTCTGTTGTCTATGCTTTCTTTTCTCCCCTTCCCCCTCCCCACAGCTGGTCTCGTCTTTCCTTGGCCCTCTCAAGGTATGTTTTCATATATAGTCTTGTTCAGCCCTATTTTCTCTTAGTTCCATGTTTCTAGACATTCTGCTCGCTTTTCTAATGTATGCGCAAACACTTAGCGCATCTATATTTTATAGTTTTTGTCTTCATGTTTAGGAGAGATGGAGTAGAAGTCCGGGTCATTTCGGTGATCAGTTACTATAAAAGTCAGATTATCATGAATGCCTGCAAGGCGTGTGCACAAACGGAGACAGTTTTTGAATATTTTCTATATAAATGGCAGCACTTTTTTTTTTCATCAGTAATAAAGTATGAACCCCGAACCCCTACCTAGACTTCACTTTGTCATAAATAAAGTGAAATTACATACCAGACTTTTTATATGTTTAGCCTATTGCTTGTTGATTCATGATCAAATTCAATAATTACATTAAAGAAAAAAACAAACAAAAACAATAAAACAACTAACAACAACCTTGGGCATGAATGGTTGGTTGTTGGTCGTTTTTGTTTTACGGCATATCAACCCTTTTCGGGATATTTAATGCCGAATCCACTGATTTTGAAGAAAAATTTTTTAATAAAATATATTTGTTTTTTTTTCAAGTCGGTTTCTATTTAACCCATAGTTGCGACCCTAACAGGTACTGCCAGAGTGGACCTGGGAGCAATGGCAATTAAAGGGCGGCTCCACACTCCCCAAAGCCCGAAAGCTGGGGCCTCACCATCAGATATAGTTTAAGGTCATATCAAGGACCGTAACAAAATTCAGAGGAAGAGGGTATTTCTATTGTCTTTGAAGCTTGAGATTACTCTTATTCGGCACCTTTCCCCACAATACCACATTCACACCATGGAGTTAATCCAACTTAAAGAATCCCAAACATTATAAAAATATAATATATTCATGTGTGTATAATTTTTTTTCTGTTTAATTATAAAATAAAGAATATGAAAAAAGTTCATTTTAATGTAAAAAATGTCGTAAAGTTTATAAAATGAAGTCCGATGATTATATGTATAATGAATGAAAGGGAAGGGAAATGTCTAGAAAAAAAATACCCTTAAAATAAATGTTGTAACCAAACAAAATGCCTATTGGGGTATGTTGGTAAGGTCCCTCCCAACCCTCGTCTGTTAGAATGTCCACTGTTTTCAGAGAAGCCTCAAACAAGCAAGTTGGTCTCTAATTGGGAGTGAGGCCTAATAGGGGACGTAAAAGATTAGGAAGGAACAATGGGTGGAAAGTGACTATCGAGAAACAGGATCTGTGAGGGAAGACCGGGGCAAAAGAAATGTCCGGGTTGAGCATCTTCAGAGTTTTTATTTTCTTTTTTTTAATTTTTTTATTTATTTATTTTATTTTATTTTTTATTTTTTTTTTTACACAGGAATCACCACTTATCAAGGCCTGGAGGCCATTCGAAGATAAGGGTTAATGGGTCTACATTAGTCAATGTGATTATAACGTAGTAAACATAAGTGAGAATTTTGTAAATTGGATTACTTAGGGGGGAGGTTCATCAAGAACTTCTTTACATTGGACTTGAAGACAATCAGATTGTAGTCAGCTGGAAAGCAGGCAAACGGAAAAAAGTTCCACAGGCGTGGAGTTCTAAGAAATAAGCTTTGTTCATGGAATCTACATTTAGCTTTAAAGAGTGTGGGAAATTATTGATAGTGGTTTTGGCTAGAAAAGTGTTCTTCGTGAAAGTTTGGCGAGGAGAGACCATATATTGAAGCACAGATGAGCACTTGCCATGAAAATAACGATAAAGCAGGGACAGGCTCGCAACATCTCTTCTGTGGGAAAGAGATTGCAGGGAAGAGAAAAGGGCATCCCCCACTAAGCTACGAAGTCTATTTTGAACTCTGTCAAGGCAGGATAAGCTACTTCTAGCAGCTCCTGCCCAGATGTGGCAACAGTATTACATCCTTGGCCATACCTGGCTTTTATATAGGTAGAGAATTGCATCAGGAGTGAGATATCTACTGGAGCGATAGAAGGATCCCATCATTTTTCCAGCGACCTTGATTTGATATACATGTTCCATTTCAGATCGGGAGTAAAAGGTCAAGCCCAGAAGCTTGTCAAAACATGAAGCCTCTCCAAGACGAGTACCATTCATTTCAATTTATCCCAGATGGGTATCAGAGCATTAATGACGTAAAGATAGAAGCTTGGTTTTAGATGCATTAAATGTAACCAGCCATGTGCTTATGATCAGAGTTCGAACACTAAAAAAACTAAACAGGACCGGGATCTCATTTGTACCACCGACTAAGTGTTTTTAAATAGATACTCTATTTCTACAGGATGGGTTCTGAAGAAACCAGAACTACGCGTGTCATGTCTATGGAGGGAACACATTTTCATACCTGGGTCCTCGATGGAGGCACAAACTATTTTAGCCAATTAGAAACAAGCAAAAGTTATAGCTAGGTAACTTACGAGTGCTTTATGGCAAACTTCTGGCATAAATGTGGTATTGTGGTAACTATTACCTATTCAACACAATTTCTAACTTTGGATTAAACAGATACTTATAATACTCAATTTGCTGCACCTTATAAAAGTCCACACAAAATTAGAGTCAGATCTGCTCAGTAGTTTCAAGGAAAAGTAGAACACACAGACTAAAAGAGATATAATACTGATATACACATACATATATGTACACGAAAAGAAGTGTTGATGCTTATAATTTCAAGCATTCGCAAATATTCAATGTGAAAAGATAAAACTCCTCTTATTTATAAGTCAGATCTCGGTTTATTAGTTTTTTTTCTAATGGAGCCCGGTTCAAAGCAGGACACCACTTGATGTAAAGTAAAAAGGTCAAAAACTTGCCAATGATAAGTGTTAGATGGAATAGATCCCACCCCAGAAAACAATTCTTCTCCCTTTGTCAGAAACCTTGCTTATGGAATGTGAGGATTAAGCGACAAAATAAATCAGGAGGCTGCTAACAGTAAAATAAAGTCTTCTTTCTACTCCATTTTATTAAATAAATTGAATTTATTTAATAAATCAGAAAGCTATACAGATACCAGAGATTCGTTTACCCCGGTTTATTTGTCTTCCCACGAGCAAATGAGGGATTCTAATGAATGTGGGGTTGAATAGTCCAGTAAAAGAACGCATATGTTTTATATCATTCAACGGAGAAGACAAGAGGATTCAAACACCAACATCAGAAAGGATGACTCATAATATCTTTATTTTAGCATCCAGGTTAATGAGTTCAGAGATGTAGTTATGCAAATGAAATCAAGAAGAAAATTATTTTCATTTTATGTTGGAGACTTATTTTGAACTTCGTGTGAAGAAAGACACAAAAAGCTTTGATAACGTTTACAGCAGGTGTTGAATGATAATGTAATGGTTAGAAGTGCCAATTGTCAGCAAAGTTTCAATCCAGGCTTAGCTTGTGACACTTCCTTGTCTAGCTGTCGTGAAGAGATGAGATACAGCAAAACAGCGTCTATGGATGACTATGTATATTCTCGGGTATTTCATATCATTTCAGTCGAAGTTTTCAAAAATCAAGGGATTCTTTTTTTGGGGGGGGGTTAACACTTGATCTCTATACGAGATACATAGATATTCGAATATTTCATTAAAGTTCTCATTTACATCTCAAACACGATTATGAATTAGAAAAGAAGTTAACATCATTTTTCTCTCTCAATTGACCATTTAAATGTGTCATAGTATATTCTTCTAGTCTGGTGGAGTATGTATAGAAAAAAAGAAAAAAAAACAGTGTAGGTTGGCCATAGTGAGGAGATCTTATTTGTGCTTTGAATACTATGTGATTTTGAGAGTTTAGTCAGGATTTACTTTCAGGAAAAGTATCCTTATGCCAGATTGTCCAGACAAACTCCTATACAGAGAACCCCCAAGGATATTGTCTAGTAGGTATTCAGTCTGTCTCTCATATATATTATATATATATATATTTCATGATTTCTTGGGGGTACAAAATTTTAAGGCAATCATGAAAGGAAGACGTAGTCCTTTGGAATTCTTTTTATATAAAAAAAATCCGAGGAGAAAAGGAAAATGGATAGCGACTAAAAATAAAAGTAGGGAAATAGAAAGAAAAAAAATCAAAACGAGTCAATTGACATGTTTCGCTCTCACTCATCAAAATTGGAGTCGAGGGATTTATTTTTTAGTAATTTGTTTTCCTTAATGATAAAATCTAAAAAAAGAGAGAGCAAGAGCAATCGTATGGGGATGAAATATATATATATATATATATATATATATATATATATATATATACACACACACAAGCAGGCTGCCTTACATTACCTGGGGAATCTTAATTTTACCCTCCCCATATATGGAATCATATGACGTCATACATGATGTCATAACTAGGGCTATGACAACAGAATATTCTTTTTATTTTTTTGACTAGTTTTTATCCGACACAGTTAGACATGGTTAATCAACTGAGAACCAAATCACTCTATATAAAAGCATATAAGATATCAATGGATACACACTCGAGAGTCAAAACAATGAAAAGAGCATGTTGTTATAGTCCTAGTCATAACATATGCTATAGCGTCATTGTGAACAAATAGACAGGAATACAGATTTATTATATATGTGTGTGTGTATTTATGTAGCATTCTTTCATTTAAGCAAACATTGTTAATTTTCTGCTTTATTATAACTTTTATTTTTTCAATTTTTCTAATATTTTTTTGGTGTCAAAATGCAAGTTACACATAATTCATTTACATCCTTATTCTATGTTCTGTGTGCTAAAAGGTAAAGGCTATTGGGTAACACCACAGGTAATACCTAAATTCTAATGTGAGACATTGATATGGGTTTTTAATGGTTAGATGACTGTACCCCACAGTCGACCATGTATGTATGTATATATATATCTAATATATATATCTACTAATAACAAAATACTTGACTTTGATTAAAGCTTGTCCTCAACTTGACAGATTGGACAAAGAGTAGGAGCAGCATGGTCTGCCTTTTGTCTCAAATAGTCTGTGATTCCAACGAGAAATACACTTGAACATGAAGGGATGCAACTATCAAGTGATGGGGGAGGACCATTCTTCTGTGGTTGCAAGATGTAGCCTATGAGAGCAGCAGATCCAGAAGTCTTAGAGAACGACCATCTTCACAGCATTTACCGTGGAGATCGTGCTCCAGTTTCTACTCTCTAAAGACTTCACTTATATTCCCTGTCATCCTTCAACAACGTCTGCACAGTGGTCTGGACATGCAACTTGTCAACCAGAAAGCTTATTCACAAGATCCTCTTTCCACTTTGCCCAGCAAGCGCAAATCTGTCGATGGGTAGCTGAAGGTCTAGGCGACGACAATTAGGACGACCTGGCGGTACTACCATGTTCACAAATAGTTTGTCTTAGGTGATGGGATCAGAAATGTTTAAGCATTCTGTGAGCTAACATCCCACCCACCCCAAGGTAAACAAAAATGGACTGTGATGATTGGAGATGCTGTTCATGCTCCAGATGAAGGTGGCTCAATGCAGCCAGGATGACAGCTGATAACAAGACAAGTAATTTAAACTCTACTCTTTGTGCATTAATTATTATCTAAATTCAACTACTTTGAAGAGTATTTAGATATAACATGAAATTTGGTACACTAATTCTAAAATATCAATTTCATAAATAAAAATAACAAATGTAACCTACGTAAACACTACTGATAACAATGCTAATACACCTTAAGGCAAAAAAAAAAAAAACACACACACATCATTCATGCAGTGTAATTAACAGCCGAAAAATTAAAACGCACACAGCAAAAAAATGACTTATCAAACGCATTAAAATTGTATTTTCTATCGACCTGTATAGTTTTAAAGTTCTGAAAATAAGTTATCTTATTTCAAAACTGGTTTCATTATTTTCAGTAAATGAAACATGAATCAAAGATGACGATCATTGGGGATGGAGACTCTTTAATTTCATCAACCTTTCTTTTAACTATCTTTTAAGCCTGAAATTAAGAGCAATCTTAAGAAAGTAATTAAACTAAACAAAAATAAATGTACATATTTGTTTATCGTGTGTTTGGCTAAGTGAAAGTAAGAAAACAAATTGAAATAACAGAAAATTAAACTTCAATGCATAAAATTTGTTATGTTGTTTCTTTTAGATTTCCTGACAGTTAACTGTATTGAATGACTAGCAAATTGTCCGGCGTTGCCCAGTCATAAAATATGAATAAATATATTTTAATCAATGCAGATTTCTTATTATAAACAGAAATACTGTAGGTATTAAATGTAACGTTAAATTTCTAAAATAAAAAAAATTTAAAAATAAAAAGGTACGAAACTGACATGTGTATCACTTTTTTTTTTTTTTTTTTTTTTTAAACAATTCACTTCTTGTAAGTTAAAAAAAAAAAAAAAGAGAGCCGAGATCGAAATCAAAACCTAAAAACAGCAAGTCAAGTACGATAACCATTACGCCAGGTTGACATGATCTTTAAAAAGTGTTTTCTAATCTACTTATTCTGAACATAATGTAAACAATTCAGCAGTCGTGAAACAGTTGACAAACAGATAAGAAAAAATCTGATGACCCCCCCCCCCACCACCACCACCAAGTACCAATTTCTTTTTTCAATTTTGACCCTTTAGCAAGGAGTTCATCTCAGATGATTTTGCAGGCGGATAGCACATGAGATTGACAGTCTGCCCAGCACCTGCCATAGAAATCCCCATAGTGTAGAGGAACACTAGTAACGTCAATCAGCACTACTGTTAAACTGTGTGTGGGGGGGGGGAAGAGGCAGCTTGAAAACCAACAAAAACAGTGCACAGTTTCCCAAGCATTTGGGGTGGGGGGACGAGACTAGAACCGCTTTTGTGGGGGGAAGGGGGGGGAAGAAGCCGAGTGCACAGTTTCCCAAGCATTACCTCCTACTAAAAAAAGATGCACACTTTATATTTACTTAGTGGGGTGGGGGGGAAGAGAATGACACCGCTTTTGTGGGGGAGGGGGGGAATAGGCCGAGTGCACAGTTTCCCAAGCATTACCTCCTATTAAAAAAAGATGCACACTTAACATGCTGACAAAGAGACAAAGCTTTTATAAAGATGTGAAGACGCAGTTGTTATTTGTGTCTGGATGAAAACAGATTAAAGTTTTCCACATGTCTGAATACCCTATATACCAAACTTCAAGTTTGTAGATCAAAAATTCGTTAGTATATAGGTTGAGAAGTGTCCTCACATGCACATTCTCACTTTTATAGATTTGTGTGTGTATATTAACCGAAACATTGCTGTTCAAATCACTTCCTGACTGGACTTGCATTTCGCCCTCTGACGACAGTACATAGGAATAAACATAAAATGAAATACAAAATTACGAGCAGCAATAAAATAGGTGGAATTTATGCTTGTGGATTCTTTACAAAAAATAAAAATAAAAAAACGGAAAAGCGAGCATTCGTTTTTATTATCCAATTGTGTGCACTTATAAAGAAAAAAAAAAACTATTAACACAGATACAGCTACTATGACTATCATGAGAGGAAAGGTTTTAGTTTGCTCCCATGCAAGAACTTAGACACCAAAATCGGAAAGTTGTATTGAGAAATCAGCGCTCCCCCGCCTCCCGAAGAGGGGGGCACTAACCAGAAAAAAAAAGTGTCTGGGCAGCCCCGTCGACATTCCCAGGCGATTAGCAGCAAATTAACCCCTTCTCAAAGAGAGAAGGTAAGGCCTGGGAAGGTGGACCTCTTAGAACTACACAGAACTAAACTTCCAATGCAAAAATCAACAAGGAATTGTATGCTCTTTTAATTTTTGGGGCCCAAGGATAAAAAATGCCTAGCCGAGAAAATTCAACTAGATTAAAAATAACAATAATACACTCAAGCAATTTCATGTTCATATGTATTGGAATTTATCCTCCTCTAGTTTATGTTTTACAACGTTTCGGCCAACTATTTCTAGAGTCTTTGAACTATATCCTCACTAATTACTGTCTTCCATAGTTGTATAATTATATAAATATGAATAATTGCTCATCACAAAAGGATTCCAACAACAAAAATAATGTAACATTCGGTACAGACCTGATGATGGCAGACTAGATAAAAACAAAAAAAAACTTTGATACATAAGACCAAAAAATTCAACCTTGGTTGCCCTGCAGTGGTGTAGAGGACAAAGATGTTGAATCTCTACAGTTCTACGTAAGCATTATCTGAAGATAGCGGTTTCAATCCTACCCAAAACCGGCCAGAGACTTAGTTGGTCAAAAGGTGATGAGACGACAACAACTATGGAAGGCAGTAATTACTGAAGATACTGTTAAGAGACTTAGTATTCCTATCCTGTAGTGGTTTTCCACCTGATGAAGGCCAGAGGGATAGTTGGCCGAAACGTGGTGAAATAACTAGAAGATGAAGATAACAATAATAGTCTGCAAATAAATCTACCATCTATAAAAGACGAGAATAATAGTCCGCAAATAAATAAATATATACTTGCTTATTTCCAAATAATTCCAATAGTAAAAATAATAAAAATAATGGATATTTATCTCTACTTGGCACAGTCTTAGGCGAAGATGAAGGTCAAGTTTACAGAGATCATTGTGCAGAGCTTCTGCCCATCTCAAATGTTTGCTTCTCTAAAAAAAGTTTTGGAAGCGGTGGTCTTCAACGCATGCCTGAATCATCATCTATTCTCTTATCTTTCCCTTGATTGACACAAGGTCATAGTATCTCTAGACGTTGTCATTACAGACCTGGTTGAGCAGTTTCTTTCCAAAAATCTACCAGAACATTTTAAGTTTTCATAATCGCAAATATTTATGCTGTCTCCATCTTTGTCACCAGGCACTTATCAATTTTTACTCTTAATTTGATTCTGCAACATTTTATAAACAAAAACATATTACTCTAATAGTGTGTGTGGGAGGGAGGGTGTCGCCCGGCCTTACTCGGTCATAAAATACGATTAAATATATTTTAATTCATTCAAAGCCAATTCTCTATTGATTATAATATTGTATCTTTAATCTCAGAAGAATTTTTAAAAATGACTTGGATGCCATCAGCAAGAATCGAAACTAAAACATTTAACACTCCAGCTGCATTCCTTACCATTTTAGCTACCGACAGATAAGAAAGATTTACAATTAAATCACTTCAAGCTATGAACGAATTTGCACATGCGCATAATAAATTTTTTGCGAGTTGAAATGAACATGTTGCATTTAAAATTTCCAACATATTTCTGTAAACGTTATTCATCGATCCAAACATAGATTTTATTCTTTATGAACCAGCCTTGGTGTAGGATTACTATTTCCTGCTTATTTCAGTGTAGTTTTAATAGTTTATCAGTTAAATATTTTCATAGGCACATCTATGTTATTTATAGATTAGCAAAAAAAAAAAAAAAAAAAAGGAGGGGTTAATAGATGTAGTTTATTGAAATTGGCGTTTATAGTTACAAAACTCGATCTCAAATTGATATGCACATTTTGCGAATAGGTATGAATTTTATTGAGATGTTTTGAACTGCTGTGCTCCTATTGATTCGTATGTTCACAAACGTCATGTCCAATTGTGCAGGTCATGCTGTAGTAAGATTCAATGCTGGAAAAAGATCGAAAAACTAAAGGAAAAAAGGACAATAAAAAGCAAGCATGGCTGACCATGTGTGGAGAGGTCACCAATTTGTGGTTTGGATCTATATTAACAAGGTTTTCTTTTTCATGAGTTAACCTGAAGCTTTAGGATCAAAAGTGCACTTCAAATGAAAAATATAAGGATGAAAGAGGTGAAGGAGGCAACCCCTGCACCTGAATTGGAGTAGAGGGGGAAATATTAATAGGTGCATATATATCTCTCAATCGCAATCCGATGAAAATTATAAACTGTAAATTAAATACGTAGCAGGTTTCAGAAAGAATAAATTCCAACGCATATATTTGTCTCTCACTTCAAAATGTCTATTGCCATAAATTCAAATGCAGTAGGTGTTTGACTCACCAGAAGTTGTTGCTTTTCTTTTAGTTTGTCCTTTTGTGTTTGCTGATTAACTTGACACAGAAAAAAAAACATTCTCTTTGAAGCATTCTATAGTTTTAGTTTCCACCTTTTTTGATGGCCAAGCTAATTTGTTTGAAAAGAATAAATTTAAAGACGTATACTGTTTCCCGCTCGCAGAGTTAAATTTAGTGCTTCAAAATAAAAAGGTGGGACGATAAAATTGTTACCCTAGAAAAGACATGATTCCATTTCCGTTTGATGAAAACAATTTTTTTTCGTTTTTTTTTTTTTTTTTTTTTTTTTGCGCCAAACCATTTACTAGTTGGCCACTTTTGTATAAATCCCAAAAGCAATAACTACAACTCATGCTCTCTATCGATCTAAGTTATGACAACAGGACCATTACCAAAATGCATCGCTGGATTGCCAGAAATAACAGGGATGAGCCCAGGGTGATGAAAACAGTTTCTGCTCATGGTTATGATCTTTGATGTGGTTTTAAGTAAGGGCCACATCATGCCACCTCAAATCTTCAAAGTCAACTTGAAAGTCAACACTAAAGTGTACCTGGATGTGCTGAAGAGTGTGATGAGCCCCTGGTGCAATCAGGTCGCTACTGGCAAACTCTGGGGGTAGCAACAGGACTCGGTGCTGGTCCACAAGTCCACAGAGGCCCAGGCTAGGCTTCAGAAGGAGTGCTACGACTTTGTACCCTTCTTTCACCAACACCCTCCCATTCTTTTCCAACCTGAACCTGCTGGACTACTATGTTTGGTCATACGTCGAGAACATCACCAACATGACTTCACACAACACCAAAGCCAGCCTGATCATTGCCATCCGCCAAGTATTCACAGAGCTCCCACTGGCGCTGGTGGAAAAGGCATACTTCCAGTTCCGGATGTGTATCGAGGTGGGGGATTGAGGCTGAAGGCGGCTGCATTGAAGATGTCAGTTTTATTCCATAGCTTTTTAGCTAGCTGAATTGATTTTTTTTCAATAAAACTTGAAGCTGTAGTGTTGTTTTCTTTAGGGAGACAATTTTATCGTTCCACCCTGTAGAACCAGTCATACGCAATGAGAAACTTTACAAAGTTGCTGTTAGAAATTTCTAAGATTTTTTTTTTTATTTGTCTCTTTTGTAACAGTTTTATTTTATTTTTTTTTTGCTATTGTCAAGGACAGTTTTTTTTTTGTTTTTTTTAACCTTTTATTTTTAACTTGACGATACACCTGTAGAATAATTAACATAATTTATAAAGAAACGCATTCATTTGTATAAAGACCTCACAATCTGTGTGTATATGGATTTAGTTCAACAGCATGGCTAAGTTCACTGCTTAGGAAGACTTGGGAGCCACCCGAGGATAACGATTTAAAATACGATTTGAAATATTTGGACTACTTTTCTCATCTTTTGTGTTATTTCCATAACGTTTCGGTCGATATAACGGTCGATCTTCAGGTGTATTTTGTCAAACTCGGGAATTTGGACGAAATTTCGAAAGGAACCCTTTCTTTAAAACACACGGGTAGCATGGTCTCGTTCACTCAGCCATGATTGGATAGAGGTTCAAATTAATATGCAATAAGGCCTCTATCCCATCATAGCCGATAGAATGAGAGCACGCTACCCCAGTGAAGGTTCCATTCGAAATTCCGTCCAAATTCCAGAGTTCGACAAGATACACTTGAAGATCGGAGGTTACATCGATCGGAAAATTGTGAAAATGACACTGAGGATGAGAACAGTTGTCTGAAGAACCCAAATAATATAAATGAAATATGCTTGAATGAACGAATGCTGCCTATTGTCTCCCCACCCCCAGCAAAAAAAAAAGAAAAAAAAAAGATGTTGAAGACTGAACAGACGTTGATTTCCGGGTGTGAAGACAATTGCAAAACGTTTGTTACATTTATAAAGACTCGCCCTCCTCCTCCTTCTATCCCTCCTCCCACAAAACAAATCTTACCAGGTTACCTAGCTACTTTATGAAAGTAGGTAGAACAACAAGTTGACAAATTAAAAAAAGAAAAGATAATAATATAAAAAAAAAAAAAAGCTACAGGAGACAGTTAAACGCGTTTCTTTTTATTTACTACATAATAAATGAAGTAGTTTAAAAAAAGAAATGTTTTAAAATTGATGGAGGGAAAAAAGCTAAAGCAGGAGTGGGAAAACTACCACCCACAGCTACATGTGGCTCTGAAAAAAAAAAAAAAATGTTACTCATGAAGCCCGCCAAAATTTTACCTGGCACAGCGTGAGTAGGTTAGATTAATACCAGTTGACTATACGTCCTTGACAGTCTTGGTTATTTTTGAGTAGGGAATTACCTTGCTTGCATCTGTCGGGCTTAGGTGTCGCTCTTTATAATCCTAGGGAGGTACACCTTTCCAGGTCATTGCCTCCTATCTTTTAAGCGGAGTATATTGCTAATTGGCTATATGAGAATGCTGGCTGGGATCCCCCAGACAATGCTTTTAGAAGGCCGGAATGCTCTTGTTAATAGTTGCTTGCTTGACTCTTTCCACCGTGTATCACATTTTCCTGCGACAAGAAGGAAGTAAATATCAGCTAAACCGTTTCAGTATTTTGTATTTGTTTGCGGACTATTATCCTCATTTTGTAGTTGTTTCACGATGTTTCGCCCAACTGTTCCTGTGGCCTTCGTCAGATGGTTAAGCGTGACGTGGTAGGAATACTGAATCTTAACTGTATCTTCAGTAATTACTGCCCTGAAACAACTATGAAGATGAGGATAACAATCCACAAATAAATATTTTCAATTTTTGGTACATCTTCTATAATATAAATCTCACCTGCATGTTTAAATGTATATATGTATGCATGTATGTATGTTTGTACGCCTGCTTAAAACTTTCGACAGAGGCGACGGATTTTCACAAAATCGGTATCGTTTTGAAGCTCGCCTTTCGGATGATAAATATCGAAAAATTGGTTAAAAACATTAATTCCTTCACCCTCAAGTGGGCACATTTCTACAGGGAAAAGTCGCTTTTTTCGCCGAGATTTTCGAAAGTCATCCCCTCTTTTCGATTGACTAGCCTTGATTTAAACCTACGTCACTTCCGATTTGACGATGGGCCCAACAGCAAAGACGTCATGTTTTTTGTTTTTTTCACGTTCTTTTTCTCCTTCGCGGAACGGGTGCGAGCCTGCCTGCCTACTACCACTTTTTTTTCCCTCAACACACCTCCAAACACCCGGGCAACGCCGGGCACCCAGGCTAGTATTAAAATAGAACAGAATATATTATGTACAAGTAAAATGATTCTAAAGAACAAAAGTTAAGGACCGTAGAATCTGATATGCGAAAAGATTAAAGAGACAAGAAAGGCTCATAATCTCTATCTCGTCATCAACATCCGAGAGATGAAGATGGCTGAGTAGTTAATGACACAGACAGACAACGTGGGTGTGCCAATTTCGAGCCCAGTTCGTTCCGGAGAAACACTTTCACTTCAGGAAGTTGGCAATTTTAATCTGGTTCCTCTCGTAAGTATCCAATGTTTTTCTTAAAAAAAAAAATCAAATTAGAAAGATATCAGCGAAGCGAATGCCAACGATATATGCCGATTCATAAGAAATGAATGAATGTTCCTACTTGCCTCCCCACGAGGGAAGAGTTAGACACAAAATTGGGTTTTAATGTGGGGAGAAATCCAGCTCCCAAAAAAGGGGCACTCAGGATAGGAATAAAAATAAAAAAATTGCCTCAGTCTAGGAGGATTTGTCCTCTACTAATCGAGGACCGAGAAAGTGAATTGTAGTATCAGAACAGATACTACACTTTGTGGTATATATAGTTTATTTTGTGGAAAATTTTACAAAAATAAAAAATTAGGCGGAAAGCCGCTAACAATTTTTTTTTTTGGAGGGGGGAGTCATCCTCGTCACTGTATCTTTGGGTAGTCTATGCTAATGCAAGCTAGAGTTCTCATTCACCATAATACCACAAACACACCGGGGTTGTCCTACTTAATATTCCCAGATAGTTTTTTTTTTTTTATTATTGTACTTTATAAATTATTTTTGAAATCGCAACTTTATAAAATATAAAAATAGATAGAACATTAACTCTATAATAATATATACGGAATCTGCAAGAATTAAAATATCATATTTAAGCGTACTTTACGACCAGGCTTTACCAGGCGTTCGTGCCAGCTTAGACAAATAATTTTGCAGTTTTAACAAACGCTACTATAATATCAGAGCGTCTCCATTTACAAGGAACATCTACAGAATGCTATCATCAATATATTACATATGAATGAGTCCCCTGTGGAATTTCCACAAGTCCCGCTAGTTTGTATATTATTGGAAAAAATAAAATGTTGTAAAAAAAGTCGTTTAATTATTTCATTGGCGTGGGTGTAGATGTTCACACTTTATTCCGAGCCAAAGGCCAAGAATCACAAGCAGAAATGAATGTTGCTCAACAACAATCATCATTCTTGTATTACATAGGTTTTTTTTTTCTTCGTTTTTTTTTTCTTATACTATCACTCATTAAGGCCTAAGCACTACTTAAGTATAAGGGTTACTTTTTTTGTATCGGATGAATAATGAGAAATACTTTGGCGACTGTCGACCATGGTTTGATATAGGTTGAATTTGATTACTTAATGATACGTCTCATCAAGATTTATAATTTTTAAATCAAACCTGCTGCAATCAACTGGAAAGCAGCTCCGTGGTATTGTCTTCCACAGATGTGTAGTTCTCGGAAAGAAACTCTGCTCATGGAAGTTCCATTCAGTTTTAGATATACAACAAGAAAAGAATTATTGTCAATGGTTGCAACTAAACGAGGTTGTGTTGTGAATATTTTACTGGGGGTAAACCAGAGATTGCAGCCGAGTTGAACATCTATGAAAATAAGGATAGAGTAGAGAAAAACTATCACATCCTTTCCCCAACCTCAGTAGTTCTGATGCCATGATCTCTCCGTGCCGAAATAGCTTGTGGTTAAAACAATCAAGTGTTACCTGTTCTACACTTGCCTTGATGGATTGTTAACTATGCTGCGCTATTATGTAACAATTTTGGGGGTGTTAAATTCAATATGCCGCTGTAAAAAAAATCACTACTCCCAAACTCGTTGCTCTGCTACCAAAAACTACTTCAACATGCAAGTTCAAAATCAACCAGGTCTCTGAAAAATCAGGCGTTTTATTCCAAACCAAAAGCTAATTTGCATATTAAATGACAACGTCGCAAGCATATAAAGAGAAAAAAAAAAACGAACTTTTTTTCTTCATTCTTTTTGTCTGCACAAGACCCTATAAGACGCACAAAAATATGTTTGAATCCATTTTTAAGGCGTTTAATCATAGAAGATAAACTTATGCTTTTGATAGCATTTTTGACCACAATTTCGATTTGAAATCCAATTCGAATTACGCACGTAAATTTAAGAAAACACGCTTGAAATGTGTCAACGTTATATTAAGCGAAATCATAACATAAGGTCAAAATCGGTCGCCATCTTGTTTTGACTTTACTTATTCACATAATGTCGAGACATTTCATGCGTGATTTTTCTCAAGTACACATGCATAATGCTAAATGGATTTTAAATCAAAATTATCCCTCGTTAATGATAATAGAAAAAACATGGTAACACCATTTTTAATGCATATATAGAAGGGTTTCTCTTTTCTGGGCGTAACCTTTAACGTTTGCCAGGCGTCCCCTGAACAAGTGTCGTCGAAATGCTTTAAACTAAGCAGATGCTTTATTAAAAGTATTTGTTGAGATTGATATGGTGATTTCGGTTTTTGTCGATTGAATGAGATTTAAATGAGAGAAAAACACATGAACAAATACAAAATTGTAAGACATGAAAACATGCATAAATTACACGAATGTCGAGTGCATTTTAAGGTTTTAGCCAGATTGCGGAATTGTATACATTGGTGAAGCCTCCCCACGAATATCAGTGGTATTTTATTTATTATAAAAAGATGTCATTGGAATAGACGGAAACAATTGTCTTTAAGTAAAGTATTTTTAATTGAAATATGGAACTTTTTTTTCTGCATTGAAATTTAGACTACAATGTAGGAGACTCCTTGCACTGACAGTCTACAATGTTTACTAAGTCAGTGCAGGGAGGAATGAGAAGCTTCCTCCCGGTACTCTGGGGGGGGGGAAGTTCGTAACTAAAGCAGGCAATTAATAGATTTGATTAAAAACAAAAAAGTTTCGATTTCGATGACAACAAAAGTATGGGAGGGGTAGAACATTTGTTGATTCTCATTCAATCCCAGACAACGCCGGGTCCCCCTGCTAGTATCTAATATTATATGAAATGTTCACCATGTTTGTGGGAAATATGAATGTGGCTATGAAACATACTACTATTACTACTACAGAATTTAAATCTAACTTTCTTTTTAACTCAACAAAATGTTAGGTTTAGTTTGGCAATTGTCTGGTTGGGTTCAAATTCTGTTAATGCACCTTGAAGCCATTTCGACGTCAATTCGGAACTAAGTTTTTTTAATGAAAATTGCACCAGACCACTTGATATAAGCTGACAAAAAATATACCACTTCAAGTTTAAAACTAGCCAATGTGTTATATGAATGGATTACAACGTAGAAAACAAATTCTCCCCCCTTTGTCAGAAACATTGTTCATGGAATGCGATGACTTAAAGGACAAAGAGAATTTCTGGCTAGAATGAAACCGTACAGTAAACGTAAAAACAATTGTGTGCTGAACTGATCAATAGATTTTAGTTTTGCTGGAAGTTTAAAATCAATAAATATTTTATCATTACTACTAACAATTGAAGATTTAAAAACACAATCAAATAAAAGATAAAGGAATCGGTTTTGGCATCGGAAAATAGGTACAAATTTTTCCGATAACAATATCCCAAAATGTTCCGATTTCCCCGATTAATCGTCCCAACACTAATACTTATGCAGATTGCGGACCGTGCTCTTTTTTTTTTTTTTTTTTTCATTTATTTATTTTTTTGGATACTATTTTCGAATTAAATTTTTACAGTATTTTTTTATTATTATTAAATTGTTAGGTGAAAGTACAGAATAGTTAAACAGTTCCCCCTCCCGGTATTAAGAATGGGTTTCTAAATAACGTTATTATTTCAGCACTGTCAGTAACCTGCACAGGTACCAAAAATTGCCTAAATCGGGCCTGTCAGCAAATTCCCGGTCGAGGCACTACTGACGATTTGCAGTAGACTCCCATTAACAACGAGGAAAGGTAACCCTTCGTCGCCCCCAAAAGGAAAATATAATCCCTGGTAGTATACCCCATTCCCCTGCGCATCGAGCAGAACCAACAAATCTAATCGTAGTTAAAAGGGATGGCGTAAAGGTAATTATACGTTGTTAAGGTTCTTAATCGGCAAATTAATTAATATATACTTGAAAGAAACGTGTGTGCGTGTGGGAGGAGCCTTCCGTATAATAACAAAACACCGACAGTTTTCAAATTGACACCCAACAAAGCAAAGAATAAAAGGCGCCAGTTTATCTGTACTTCACTCCGTTGTAAGCCAATGTCAGCGAACTCAGGTGATAGCTAATAAATAAAATCAGTCGACCTATATTTCATCAATTAGAAAAGGCCGTTCCTCATAATTTCGATCGCAAACGAGTCGAGAGTCCCACGAATTTAGGTTAAATAAGTAGGTGCTTGTGACGTACGTAGTTTCACCGGTTTCCCCTTTTTAGTAAAATCCATTTCAAACAACTTTTGATTTTATTTGTATAAATTACACGTTCAAACTTTCAGTTGTCTGTTGTAGCGGAATATCGACCATTTATATGATGAGGAAATAGAATACTACGTGTATTGTTTTTAATTAACTGAACAAGAGTAGCTCTTTTAACCGTATAACTGGAGGGGGATGGGGGTTCATACATTTCTTGTTACTTGTAAGGAACGACGGAGTCAGTTGCAAATATTGACGTAGAATTCAGAGTCGGTCCTGGAAATGACCGAAGCAGTTTGCGATTTGAAAGCCGTGAGTAAAAAAAAAAAAAAAAATGTAAATAAAAGCAGACGACAGTGAGCATGCTAAGGGTTAGAGTGCTTATGCAAAATACAGATCGTGTTGACATAACGTTATTTAAAAAGCCATTCTCGACATAGAAAGGGGGGGGTAACTATTTTGCCCTCTCACCTAACAATCTAATAAACAAATAAATACCGTAAAAATTTAACATGAAAATCCCAGCTAAATTGTCCATATTTTGCATAAGTACCATGGTAGACCTCCGATTAAAAAAACAAAACACGACGCCTTTCAAATGGTGATTTGATTTGCTTAGTCAATTTCCGAGATCAACTCGGAATTCTGTCAATAACCATTACTCTAGAACTGAAATCCATTGTTCAAAAGTATTCATATGTGTATTTGTTTTTAATGTGTGCGTGTGCGGAGGTGGGGATCAAACTCCTAAGACGGCGATGGATTAGGACAAAAATTAAAAATGCCTTGGTCTAGGAGGATTTCTCTTCCTCTGATCAAGAACGTCAGTTGCGTGCAGAGGTAGCAGGGCGAAACTATGCCGCTTTCTCATAATATTTCTAAGCACTAGGACCTACACTAAAGTTTTTGGTGCAATACAATCAAGTTGGCCCCGGATATCACTTTTTTTGATGCAACACAATCAAGTAGGCCCCGGACATCACTAGACAACTGCACGTTACTGGAACAGATTTTGATGCCGGCTTGAAGGACGAGTATGTTGATTGTGGCAGTGTAGTCCGGTAGTCGTGCTACCACCTGTAGATCTAAGCATGATGGGTTCGAATTTCAAAAAGGCAAAAGAATATTGTTGCAGTTTTATTTACTCGCCTTAGGTCGGTTTTAAGGTGGAGAAAAATCGGTGCTAATGCAGAGAGTGATCCGCGTTATTTTTTAAATCGTATTTCCAAGTTTGATTAAAGTTTTATGGTTTTTTTTTTATTCAATTGTAAGATTAAAGTACAGAATAGGTACAAAACACCTTCCCCTCCCCATGTTAAGAATGGCTTTTAAAATAATAACGTTATTATTTCAGCACGGATCACTCCCTGCATGAGTACCGAAAGTTCAACCCCCCCCCCCAAAAAAAAGCGTACTTTGGGTTGGGACAAAAATTAAAGTTGCCCCAATCTAAAAAATACTCACCTCTTTCATTGGCCGGGGACAGAAAAGGGTACTAGTACACTTATTGATCCGTGCTGAAATAATAACGTTATTATTTAAAATGCCATTCTTAATATGGGGAGGGGAGGCTGTTTTGTAACTATTCTATTCTTTAACCTTACAATTGAATAAAAAAAAAAAAAAAAAAACATAAGAAAACTTTAATTAAACTTGGAAATACGATTTAAAAAAATAGCGCGGACCAGTAAGTGCACTAGCACCCAGAAAAGATTAAGTACAGTATCAGAACAGGTACTACACTTTTCCCCTGTGCAGGTATTACTGCTACCGCCACAGATGTGACACAAAGTCGTAAGGTGGGGATCGGAAAGCTAGTGCTCAAAAAGAAGTGTACCCTGGCTCACAAAATGCCTAAGCAGCCCCGTCGGTAATCTGTGGGGGTGGGGGCAGAGGACAAATATGAAACTAATTCCCTCTCACAGAAGGGTGGACTTACTAGAATTGCCAAAGAACATACCTCAACAAATACAATATAATCGTATTTTCGACTGGTATGAATATAAACTCATCCCGGTTGTGTCAAGGTAGTAGTATTTACTTCGTTCCCATCGCAGGAAGAAGTGGGAGCTGGCATTCTCCGGCAGAAGCGGCTCAGGCTATTAGCAATAAATTAAAACCTTCTCAAACAGAGAAGGCAAAGCTTGCGAGGGTGAACATCCTAGAACTGCACAGGACGAGCACTACGCCGCGTACAGGAAACCGATAATTACAGGAATGATCCAAACTTCATTAATCGGCGGGGGTGGGGGTAAGGAGAAAAAAAAAACATCCCCTGACCACGGTAGTGATAACGATAGAGACGTCAAAAAACAAAAAAAAAAAAAAAAAAAAAAAAAAAAAAACGTTTCGGCACTTCTTAATACAAGCCGAACTGTTTATTGTTTGTTCATTTTAACTCACCTAACCCAAGTTTAAGTTTGTATCGAGCAAAGACGGCTTAGTTTGGTTCGTATTATGCAGAAGCACCATTGTTTCTATTACAAAAATATTTTTTTTTTTTAAATCTTGAACACAACAAATTAATAACGCTTGGTGGTACTACTACAGAAGACGGGCCGTGCTGAAATACTAACATT
Source organism: Euprymna scolopes (assembly GCF_053919585.1). NCBI lineage: Eukaryota > Metazoa > Mollusca > Cephalopoda > Sepiida > Sepiolidae > Euprymna > Euprymna scolopes. Next base: position 130,885,581 of record NC_136495.1, read on the forward strand.
ATTTAGAAACTCAAGAAGAGGGAGTTTTGAAACTATTCTGTACTTTCACCTAACAAAAATAAAAAGATATCTTAAAAACTGAATTCCCAGAAATAAAATAATAATAGCACAGTACGTATTCTACATAAGTACCCGTTTTTTTTAACCGTTGAGGATTTCAAATAAAATATTAAAAGGGCTTATGTCGTAGGTTTTAGTTAAGTAAGCTCGTATTAGTCTAAATATAAGTTCTTGTCGATGTTCTATTTTAAATACAATAATGCGATTTCAAAATAAGGTAAAAAAGAAACTAAACGTATTTTAACAAAACAAGTGAACACTTCCGTCTCTTGATTTACCTGTTGATTACGACCTACTTGATCGAAAACTACTACAAAATGACACACCTGAGTTTTTTTGTTTTTTGTCCTTTTAAATGAAAAAGAAAGCAAACTGAAGTTTTGATTAAAGTATATGCGCATATATACACTTTTTTTTAAAAAATGTAAATAAAGCTTCAAATTGACTTACCATGTTTGCATAGCCGTCCGCAGGTTGACGACGGATGTTACCTTGTCGGTTATTGTGAGAGATTAAATTTGAACCGGTGATAATGCAACAGTCGAGGACGGCCCGCACAGGTGCGAATGTGCGGGATTGCCGGCCATTTTAAATGTAGATGTCGTTTATCAATTCGAAAGTGGAGCATGGTTTAGCTATTGGAAAACATAGTTCGACTTTTTGTTGTCGATTTTATTTTTTTTTTTGTAGCCCTTAGTCCGTCCAACAAAAAAAAGAGTTAAAACTGGACAGCTTATATTCCGTTTGTTCCGGTGGTTACGTAAAACAAAAAGTAGAGCGATTTTTGTTTGTTTATTTGTTTTCCCAACCAGGTGGGTCTTCTTAGTTGGATACTCTTTTAACCGACCCCTTCGTTTATTTTTTAAACATTTATTATAGCAAACAATATCAAAGAAAAACAAATAACGTTGAATGTAAGAATTGTTTTGGTTATTTTTTTTTTTTGTTCGTTTGTTTCTTTTTAAAAACTTTAGGACAGCATTAGTACTTTTAAAAAAATATTTTTTTGTCGAAATTTCAAAAAAGGAAGAAGACTAGTGGTCTTATTTAAACTTGTATCTATTTATTTATGTTCTTGTGTAAAACTAGGTGTTAAACAAAAGGCCACGGAACAGGAATCGCACTTTCTCTTTTTTGAGAGAGAGAGAGAGGGAAAGAGTTTTAAGAGCAAAGCTTTAAACGCACAACTTACTTAAAAGACGGCTGGGAATATTTAAACAAACAATTATATCTTGTTATTTTAAAACGAAACACAAGACAAAAATGCATCAATTCAATTTTTTCTTAAAACTGAAATAACATTAAAACAAAATCCAGTCTTTCTGCGTCCATTTCTTGTTGTAACATACCGTTTTGTTTTTATCCGCCTTTAAAGGAGTATCAATCCTCGGATATTCCTAAGCGCACTTGTTCCGAAAACGCGGGTATCGTCTCGAAGAAGAAGAAGAAGAAAGGTAGACATGCTGTCTTGTTGGTAATAGAAAGGTCCCCCTTTCCAAAACTAACAGCAGTAAACACTTGCACGCGTTAACATATTTTCTCACTGGTGAGTTGGTTGCTAGCTAAGTTTTCTTCTTCTTTTTTTTTTTTAACTTCCCCCAACCTCTGCCTTGCTGTCTTATGCGAGCTTGGGAGAGGAACGGGAGACACGCAGCAACAGCAGCAGCTGGTTGTAGCAGTAGTAATCAGAGACGCACTTGTCGTCAGGGGCAGTTGGAAAGTTCTTCCAACTACATGACAACGACGGCGAGGACTGAAATCGGTACACGCAAGTTAGAAGAGCAGAGGTTATCTCAACAGTGGTGACGCGTCCGTAAGAAGCGCTATGCAACTGCAGTAATCCTGCCTCAATTTGGCACTTAGGCAGAATACCGACCGTGCTATTTTTTTCTTAAAATATAATTTACACGTTTTGCGGTATCTTTTGTTTATTAAATTAGTTGGTGAAAATACAGAATAGTTACAAAACACCTTCCTCTCCCCCATGTGAGGAATGAGTTTGCAACGTTATTATTTCCGCACCATCCGTATTCTGCTTAAGTACTCCCAATTTATATAACTCATTTTAATTTACTATGAATCAGTACTTATCTAAATAAAAAATCACACTCGGAAGAAGAATACCGCCCCCTCCCGTCTGCAAAAAGGAACTGACGTATAGACAATGACACCCAGCCTCCGGGTTAGCATCAAGTTAGTTGAATTAGTGAGTTCTTCAGAACCCCCACCGCCCACCACCACATTTATTTAATTTATTTTCAGCAAAAGAAAATCACTCCCCAATTTTATGTTTTTTTAATCATTGGCCACGTCAACTTGTTGCTTCGCATATTGGAATAACGCAAATCCACTCTCAAGTCCGATGTTATTACTTTTGCTTCCACTTAAGTTTCCACTCCCAATAGAGACCGACAAGCTTGTTTTTGGTTTTAAAAACGCGTAAAATAGTGGACGGTATACTCTTTGAATGCGATGGGAGTGTCTTACTAGCCAATTCCTGAATTTAATTTATTTATTGTTTTTACTTTTTTTTAGTTAATGTTTTTGTTGTATCATTAATCTTTTTTTAAATCCAATTGTAGATATATTTTGTAAAAATAAATAAATAAATAAATAAATAATTTTAACTATCAGGGACTTTTTTTGCGAACCTGTCTCTTTTCTATCGTTATTTTCACGGCAAGTGCTCGTCTGAGCTTTAATCTATGCCCCCTCCAATGCTAAACTTTCATAGAAAGCACTCGTCTAGCTACAACCACTACCAACAATTTCCCCCACTCTCTATCTTTACCTAAATCTGAACGCAGATTCCATGAATAAGTTTCTTTCCTAGAATTTCCCGCCTTTGGAACTCGGTTCCACTGGCATGCTTTCCGGCTGGCTATATCATGGTCGTCTTCAAGTCTAATGTAAACAAGTTTTTGATGTCTCTCCCCACTTAAATAATCACATTCTAGCGAACTTTCACCGCCAACGATCACTAGGAAGTTGTCTCAGTAACCAACTTACACTCATTAGCATTTATCCTTGAGTGGCCTTCGAGCCTTGATGAGTGGCGAATCCCGTGTAAAAAAAAAAAAAATAATGAAGATAGTCCATATATGGCTCTCATGCACGGAGAGAATTGCGCCAGAAATGAGGTATTTTCTGGAGCAATAGAATGATCCAACATTTATTTCAAAAAACCTTTTGTTTGTATATTTATTTTATAGAATGTTAAACTCGGGGTGTGACATTAATAGCAATACATGAACCATCGTACACGAATCCAAACCTAGTACAGCCAACCAGAATATGACCCATGGAATCGTTAATAAAATTTACAACCCATTCTGTAATCTAATCATATTTAGTAAAAATAAAACTCATTTTATCCCTTACCTGTCCACAGTCTTTGATTTATCGCCGTTCAATGATATACGGACACTTTGGAGATCGTCTCATCAGTAGACGTGATACTGAATCGCCTGCACATTCGCCCTATAGATTTTATCTATGAGATTATTTCAAAGATATCATAAGAAGCCCAAGATTATTCATGAATTGAATATTTAGAAGAAAAAGAATTCAAGACACTGTTAGTCCACAAGTTATTGACACATTTTCACGTCATATCCAAATGAGGCTATATATTATTTTTTTCTTTTTTTTTTTAGAATCCTTTGAGATGAGGCTTTATAATTTGTGTCATCATTTTATTGCGGACTGTTATTCTTATCTTCATTGTTGCAATTGTTAAACCACGTTTCGGCCGACAAATCCTTTGGCCTGCTTTGGGTAGAATTCAAACCTTTATCTTCAGACAATGCACACCTGTAACTGTAGAGACTCAACGCCTCTATCCACTGCGCCCCCCCTGAAGAAGGCCATAGGATGAGTCAGCCGAAATGTGGTGTACCAACAACAATTATGAAGATGAGGATAACAGTTCGCAATAAAATGTATAAACTAAATGAGATTATCTTTGAACAGTGATAAAACAAAGACTGTTGCACATTCATGATGAAGCTTGATGAGCAAGTCAGGTGAAGACTAAAGTTTATTTCTACCTAACCCAACGAATGCAGAAAATATTGTAAATTTTATCAACGATCCAATACATGGCATTGTATTAGGGTGGGAGTGGGGGACTCTGCATTTCAAAAGATTTACTAAATAAACATTTCACTATTTGCGTCCGCGAAAATCCTCCATCAAAGAGTGTTTATATTTTTGTTGAAGTATACTTCAATTTTGTTTGCATTGCTGCGAATATATATATATATATATATATATATATATGTGTGTGTGTGTGTGTGTGTGTGTGTGTGTGTGTGTGTGTTGAATATGAAAATTAGTAGTTACACATATGCAAATATGTTTCAGTGACCACCCTGCTAGGGAAAATCTCATCACATCAGCAGGCCAAGATATCCTTTGAAACATATTTGCATATGTGTTGCCACTAATTTTCATAGTCAACATATTCATATTGCTTTGTTTAAACATTGAACACTCTTTGGTAGACACATTGTGTTTTTTTGTTTTTGTTTACATTAATTTAGCAATACTACCAATAATATATATATATATATATATATATATATATATATATATATATATATATATATATATATATATATATATATATAAACTTCTGTATGTATGTACTTCAATTTTGTTTTGCAACGGATATATATCTCTTCTTTCTATATATAAAGTTCAGTATATATGTACTCCAATTTTGTTTTGCAGTAAATATATATCTCTTCTTTCTATATATAAACTTCTGTATGTATGTACTTCAATTTTGTTTTGCAATAAATATATATCTCGTCTCTCTATATATAAAGTTCAGTATGTATGTACTTCAATTTTGTTTAGCAACGGATATATATCTCTTCTTTCTATATATGAATCTTTTCTTGTTGTTGTAACTGGATTTACGCAGGAATATACGTTTTCACTTTGTTCTAAAAATAAACGCGAAAGCTTCATGCGTGTTTTATATTTTTCCTTCGCTTGAGGTAAGCTTGCTTTTCTATTTCTACCACATCATTCTACAATAAATTAAGAAACACAATGTTATCTACCGCGTTTAAAGTTCTACACACGTCCTTGAGTATTAAAAGACTGGATGTTGTGAAAACTATTAGCATCCAACAATTTGAGAAATAGATATGAAAAGAACATTTACTTCATACAGTTATGGTTTAATAAGAATTTGGCTCAATTAATAATTTTATCATTACACGATATGGTAAGAATTAAATTTAGCATTTTAAATCCTAGAAGCGCGGGGGTGGGGACAGTCGTAAAATACGCAAAAATATGATATTTTAATTCATCCAGATTTCGTAAATATTATTATAGAGTTGTGATTTCAAAAGTAAAAAAAAAAAAAATTTTAGGTGCCATCAGCTAGAATCGAAACTGAAACTGTAGTAATTAAAGGTAGCGATGTTACCACTGCACCAACGTGACACCCATATAAACCAATTAAAAATTAAAAATAAATAATAAACTAAGATGAATGTACAAAATGCTTAACAATTTTTTCAACCCTGACTCATTTTTGACCCCTTAAAAATAATTTTATCCGGATAAAGACTTATAAAAGAACGGTCTGTAAAATAAAAAAAAATCCAATTATGTGAGACTCCTAGCGCCGCTCTGCGACTTTTAGTTTCGGAGGAGATATATTTTGAAAATATGGAAACAGTCAGACTGAAAGACAGACAGGCATATAGCCTTTTATATATTAGATTTAAAACCAATAACGAAGTAAATAAGATAAACGAACAAAAATACAAAATCTTTCTTTATGATTAAGGCGGATGTCACAAAAAGTCTCAGAAAAATAAATAAGAAAATTACTTTTTGCTTGAAAAGTCAGCGGCCTGGAGGCACATTCCGGCCTGGAAAATCCTAAATTTTCTCGTTGACATTACCCGGTAGGAGCGCCTCGTGCGATTAGTGACACATTAATCCGTTCTCAAAGGGAGAAGGCAATGAAATAAACAACCAACCTTTTATATAATTTCATGCATACAAATTTATTTTATTGTTTAAAACACACACGCACAATATGATTTGGGAATCTTAGCTAAGATGACTGCGATGTTTGAGGTATTGTGTTGAATGAGAACTTTAGTTAGGATCAGCATAGACTAGCAAACGTACAGTGACGAGGATGACCATAGACACACCTCCCCAATTTTTGAGTGGCTTGTGTCTAATTTTTTGTTTTGTTTTAAACATTTCAAGATAATAATATATATATATATATATATATATATATATATATATATATATATATAACTTAAAGAGAGAAGTCAAAACCTGGAAAGGTGGGCCTCATATAACTGCATAAGATATGGGACATACCCCAGGGCAATAGAAAAGAACAATGGCTAAGACTCTGTTGGGTTTGATGCCGAGGGAAAGTTGGATTACAGTTGTCACATGCTCTTATTTAGGGTCCAAAATATATACGTAGAACTGTTTTTTTTTTGTGTGTGTGTGTGTGTGTGTGTGTGTGTGTGTGTGTGTGTGTGTGTGTGTGTGTGTGTGTGTGTGTGTAATGAGCAGAGAAACATGTTGAGTGTAACCTAGGTTACCATTAATGATGAGACCCTAGGCTATTTTAGATAAAGTAGTGATGACCTTTTCATCATGAGTTTGATTTTTTGCTTGGCTTTCAGTACCTCATATTTTTATCTTCTATAATATAAATCTCACCTATTTGTTTAAATGTATGTATGTTTTTTTTATTTTTAGTTTTTATTACATTTTCACCCCAAACAAGGCACATTGCCACTTTGTTGTAGGGGGCTATATCAGGGACAAGCATGAGGGGTACTGTGTAGGAAGTTGGGCAGCAAGATGTCGGTTCACGTTGCACTTGAACTTCTGCATGTCAGTACAGTCGGGGAAGCAGGGACCCGGAAGGGAATTCTAAAGTTTAGCTGTTCTGGGGGAGAAACTATTGGAGTAGAAGGCTCTCTTGCATCTAGCGATCTCTACTGTGAAGGGGTGGGATTTAGCTGCTTGTCGGGTTTGTCGGGGGTATTTACGTCGGGGGGAGCACAAGTGCTTGCAGTTCGTGGGAACATTCACCGTTAAAATACTTGTAGAACAGGCAGAGAGATGCAACATTTCGTCGATGTGACAAAGGCTGAAGTTTATCTGATAGTTTAGGACCTATCAGGTTGGCGACTCTCTTTTGAACCTTGTCTAGGAGCGAGAGACTAGTGGCAGATGCACCAGCCCAAATATGACAACAATACTCCATACATGGGCGAATGGTGGCCTTATAGAGGTATAGGATACTTTCAGGCGTTAATAGCTTTCTAGCACGGTAAAGAGAACCCACATTCTTCGCAGCGGTCCTGGCAATATTCTCAATGTAATTGTTCCAACTCATGTTTCATGTGAAGGTTAGGCCGAGGAGTTTAAACGATGTACTTTCAGATAAAGAGTCTTTGGCTATTGCTATTGGCGGTAGGGAAGGGTTCTTGTAATTATTGAAGGAAACAAGTTTAGTCTTGGTAGCATTGAAGGTGACCATCCATTTTTGTCCCCATTCCACTACGGACTGGAGGTCTTCCTCTAGTGTTTCTGCCATTTCTTTAGATATGTATTCATTTGTTTTCCTGCCGTGTCTGTTATAGAGCGTGGTGTCGTCAGCATACATACCCATCTCACAGAAAATTTTGTCAGGGAGGTCATTTATGAATATTAGGAATAACAGAGGCCCAAGGATAGACCCCTGAGGCACTCCCGCATTTATATCATATTGTTTAGATGTATGACCGTCAAGGACAACCTGGATTTTTCTCTTATCTAAGAAGGATCTAATTATGTTATGTATTCTTCCAGTGATGCCGTATGATCTGATTTTCTTGAGAAGACCCTCATGCCTTACCCTGTCAAAAGCCTTAGATATATCTATAGCTACCGCTCTACCCTCCCCCCGCTTTGTCCAGTGACTGGTATATACGTTCTGAGATTACAATTAGGATGTCTGCTGTGGAACGGGCTTGCCTAAATCCATATTGTTGGTGAGTCAGAAGTTTAGCATATATAAAGTGATGGACTAGAGCTTGGTTAATTATTGTCTCAAATATTTTGGCGAAAAGTGGGAGGAGGCTAATGGGGCGATAATTTACTGGGTCAGTTCTTTCTTCAGAATTCTTGAAAACTGGCACTACAGAAGCAGTTTTCCAGCAGGCAGGAAAGCAAGATTTATTAAGGCATTTGTTGTAAAGTTTGGAGAGAACTGGAGCTACTTCGGCTGAGCACTTTTTTAATAGCACAGCTGGGATGAGATCAGGTCCACATGCTTTTGCAGTGACAAGCTTTCTTATGATAGCATGCATCTGAGCAGGGGTGATTTTCAGATCGTCTAGTGTGGCGTCTGTCTGCAAAGGAAAGCCAGGGAGGGGGTTGTTAGCAGAGTCCAGTGTGGAGTTGGAGGCAAACCGTCTAGCAAGTATGTTAGCTTCTCAGTTGCTGAGCAAGCAACCTCATGATTGTTGGATAATGGGGGAATAGTTGATTACCCATTATTTACTACACTGTTGTAGATTTTCCAGAAGTCACAGGTTGTTAATTTCTGTGCTTCCTTGCGTTTGTGGGTGGTTTCAGTAAATTCTCTCTTAGCTGTCACTATTTCTTTCTTACAGTTATTTCTGGCTTCTATGCACTTCTGTCCGTTTGAACTGGACTTATGTCGGTTAAATTTGCGGTACGCATGCTGCCTTTGTGCTATGACAGCTGCACAAGTTGAAGTGAACCATTGAGAAGAGTGGGGTTTGCTATAGAATTTGCGTGGGGGAACATGTGCTTCAATTGCAGTTTCGAACCATTCATTGGTCTCATTTGCGCAATGTTCAGCAGGAAGTGAAAAGATATTTTGCCATGGGGTGTCCCTGATGAGGTCCCTGATCGCTTCCCAGTCAGCCTTTTTTATAATATCTCGTTGTTTTGAGCAGTGGCTCTTCAATTTTGGTTCTAGAGTTTATGGCGATTTCAACCATTACCACTGCATGATCGGCGTTCCCAAGAGGGCTGTGGGCATTCTTAACGCAGTCATCGGGAATTGTGGTCAGAAACAGATCTAAAAGCGATGCATGTTGTTCTTACTGGTCTGGGAAAGGGGTTGGAAACGTAACCATTTGGGATAGGGAATGAGATATAGAGAAGTTATGTGTTGTGGTACCAGCTGCGTCAAATGTATGTATGTCTAAAACTTTCGACGGAGACAACGAATTTTCACGAGATCGGTATTATTTTGAAATCGGCGTCTTGGAACGACAAATATCGAAAAAATGGACAAAAACATTAATTTATTCACCCTCAACTGGCTGTTTTCTACAAGGAGAGATTGATTTTTTGCGAGCTATTTTTGCAAGTCATCGTATCGGTTGGATTGACTTTGCCTAATGTTAACGTTCCGAACTCCCGGTCGCGTCATGGAGTAGGAGTAAGACGTCAGATTTTATTTCATTTACTTTTCCGTCTTTGCGTCACAGGTTCGAGCCTGCCTGCCTTCTAGCACTTTTATTGTGCTCAACACACACCATAAACACCCGGGCAACGCCAGATATACAAGCTAATTTGATATAATCTAACAATTCTTTTATTTTCTTTTATTTTTTATTATTTTTTATTTATTTATTATTATTACGATTTTCGTTTGGTCGATGGTGAATGTTTTGCTTGTAAAGTTTTATAAAAATGATTTCCAAAATATAATTATATTTTTATAATATCGTTTGACCATTAAAGTTTTTAATTGCACCAGATTGCTATAAAACTATACGGTAAATTTGTAGTTTTTCACTTAAAATGGCGGACAACTCTAGCATTGATTAATCGTCTGCTATTTTAAAGTATTATATTTTGTTATATTTTGTTATATTTTGTTATATTTTGTTATATTTCTGTTTTTCGTTTCACAATGAAATACAAAAAGAAATATTTTTTATTATTAGGTTGGTGCAAAAACAATATCGTTTTCTCACATAAGTTAGTTTTATATATGATTTCTGAATTAGTTCATTGAAATATATAGCCATTGTCATATATCATTTTGAAGCACGTTTTTCGCTCTATAGAATCGTGTTATTCGTTACTGTTCTCAATTTCTTCATTAATTCTTTCATTGCAGGCTTTGTGACAGCATGGACAAAATTCAAATCTGCACGATTTTCTTGTTCCAGCTCAAACTAGGCCGAAAAGCTGCCGAGACAGTCCGTGAAATCAATGACGTGTTTGGCCCAATAAACACTAACGAACGTTTAGCACAACGGTGGTTCAAGAAATTTCGCAATGGTGACGAGAGCCTCGAAGATGAAAGCCGGTCGAGGCCGGCCGACTGCGGTTGACAACGAATATTTGAAAGCCTTAATTGAAACCGATCCTTGCAAAATCACACGAGAAGTTGCTGTTAAAGTCGAAGTCAACCACTCAACAGTTGTTCGCCAGTGAAAGTAAATAGGGAAGTAAAAAAAGTTGGATCAATGGGTGCCGCATGAATTGAACGATAATCCAAAACACCGTCGTTTTGAGGTGTTTCATACGTTCCTTCTGTGCAGCAAAAACGACTTATTTCTCGAGCGGATTGTGACGGGTGATGAGAAGTGGATCCTCTACGACAACCGGTGACGTTCGGCACAATGGTTGGACGGAGAAGAAGCTCTATAACACTTCTCAAAGCAAAAATTGCAACAAAAACGTTTATGGCGACTGTTTGGTGGTCTGTGGCCGATCTCATTCCTCACAACTTCTTGAATCCGGGCCAAACGATTACAGCAAACAAGTACTGCCGACAAACTGACGAAATACACTAGCAGCTCAAACGTATGTGTCCGAGATTGGTCAATATAAAGGGACCCATTCTCTACCATTACAACGCTCGCCCTCATGTTGCTCAACTAATTGGGCTACAAGACTCTGCCTCATCCGCCATATTCATCGGATCTTTCGCTCACCAATTATCGCTTTTTCAAGCATCTTGACAACTTCCTGCGCGAAAAATGCTTCAAAAGCCGAGATGATGCCGAATCGGCCTTTAATGACTTCATCGCTTCCAAAACTCCAGATTTCTAGGCTAATGGGATGAATAAAGTTGTTTTTCGTTGGTAAAAATGTGTCACTTCTAATGGTTTTTATTTCGGTTAATAAAGTTTATTATGAAAGGAGTTATGATCTTTTGAAGTTGAACGTCACAAACGATATTATTTTTGCACCAATTAAGGTGTCGTTTTTATATATATATAATATATATATATAATATATATATATATAATATATATATATATATATATATATATATATATATATATATATATATATATATATATATATATATATATATATATATATATATATATATATAACTGGATCTGAAATATGATTGAATATAACCCTGTGAAATATCAGAAATATCACAATCGTTCGCCATTTTAGGTGAAAAACTAAAGAAATTACCAGCTATAATTTTATTCTTGTTAAGATAATGTTGTTTTAATCTCTAACTTTATCAAATTATTGGATGTAAAAAGTTTCCAAGTTTTCATCTTTTCATAATACGGATTTGCTTAGAATAATTTTCTAAACGACTCACGTCTCATTGAAATCCCGAAGCGTCACAAAGTAATTTAAACTATTATGAAAGTGTTTTTTTTTTAATTTTTATTTATTTATTTATTTATTTTTTGCAATAAAACACCATCGCATAAAAAGAGGATGCTGGAAAGTATCATATTTACTATCTTCCCCACGAGAGTAAGGTTAGACACAAGCTCTGTTTTAATGAGGGGCAATTTAAGTTCTCTAAAATGGTGTATGTTGGCTGAGAACAAATATGCGTTTAAAGTCTGGTCGGCACTTCTACACGATTAAAGCAAAAAAACAAAACAAAAAAAAAACCCTTTCATTTAACTAAACACTTAGGAGGTAATTCTTGATATTCTTACATTTTTATTATTAAACTTATTGCCCGGTTTTAAAATACGCTTAAACATATTTTAATTCGTGCAGTTTTCATATTTACAACCAATTCTCTATTGAATATTATATTGCGCCTAAATAGTGATTTCAAAAGTTTTTAAAACACGACTTGGTTGCCATCAGATAGAATCGAAACCAAAACATTTAACTCTCCCGCCGAGTTCCTTACCGTTACAGCTAATCACACATAGATAAGAAAGATTTAAAATTAAACTACTTCAAGTCATGAATGATTTTGCGCATGCACAAAAGTAATAGAAATATGTCGGCACGTTGAAATGAACAGTTTACATTTATACTTACTGAAATATTTCTATACACGTTAGTTATCCATCCAAAGAAAAATTTTACTCTTCATAAACCATCCTTGATGTTTGATTTCCTGTTTCAATGTTATGTGGCCAGTAGTTAAAGAGTTTATCGGTTACATATTTACATACACATGCATGCATCTACTGTTTTTTTATATAGATTTTGTTATACCGGCCTTCCTTGAACAGAGGAATTTACACCGATCAGCACTATAAATAGCGCTAGTAATTCCAACATCGGTAAGAGAGATGCGACTGTACTTCAACTGCTAGTCGAGTGCCCAGCAGATATACACGCTTTCCTATTTTTGTACATTATTGGTAATACACTTGTTCCTTAACCGAACCTCGACTTGATTGTTTTTATTTTCATTGTTGTTCCACTACACAAAAGATTTCCACAAAATATTTAAACTAAGACTGATTAAACAATAATAATATTATTTTTAATTTCTCGAAATATAACGTGTTAAAAAAAAGGTATGAAGACTTATGATGTATTAAAGAAAGGGCAAGAGAATAATTATGATTATATATACATATAGAATCTATATACTTATAAAACTCAAATGACCTTGTAACGGGTGATGTAATCCACTTTCCGGTTTACGACATCCGGTTGCGCATGCGCGCATAAACATTAACCCATAACAACGTAATTAAATAGACACAAATCGCTTCTTTTGCAGATTTTGACCTGCGCATTGAAATATTAAGTTATTATTTCGAAATTATTATTTAACTATTCTTTATTACAACTATACTGTCGCTATTTTCTTACAACTAAACAACTTTAACCCGTTGACAAACATAAGAACAATTGTAGTAAAGCCAAGAATACTACTACTACTACTACTACTACTACTACTACTACTACTACTACTACTACTCTCTATCCGTCCCTTTTCCTTCCTTCCTTCCTTCCTTCCTTCTTTTTTATTTTTTGTTTACATTTCTAGATACAAAATAGTTGTGTGAAAACGGTGAATTTGTTGACATATTTATTAATCTGTTTCAATATTAGTTTCATTTTATTTTATTTATTTATGTTTTATTTTTTTGCTTCAGGTTTTATTAATTATTTTTTTTTTTTTTAGATTTTAAGTTTCTATAACTTGGTTGAAGGATTCCAATATGGGTTTTTCATTCTTATATTTCTCACCGGTAGATTCATATGCGTTTTTGCTGCTAAATGGCTTCCGTCGGCGTTCGATTCGTAGGAAAATCATGTTTAATTTTCGATTTTTGAGCGATTATTCAGAAATTAGGTAACTTTACACGAATAGGGAGGATTTCTTTTTTTTCATGTTTGAGTTATCCGTCCGTGATTTTTCATTTTAATATACTTTGATAGAAATGTTTCTGTTATGTCAAAAAAAAATCTATTTTCTTTACGTCACAAGTGTCACGCTCATACATGAATTCCATACCTAATATAACATACTGACCCAACGGGTCACGGGTAGTTTAGTACAATTATAAAATTATCTATCTTATAACTAGGGCTATGACAAGAGAATATTCTTTTCATTATTTTGACTCTCGAGTATATATCAGTTAATATCTTATATGTTTTTAGACAGAGTGACTGATGTGGTTCTCGATTGATTAACTGCGTCTGTGTCGGATATATACTCGAGAGTTAAAACAATGATAAGAATATTCTCTTGTCATAGTTCTACATATAACTAGTATATTATTCTTGTGGATATGTAATTTACATGAGTTCAGCTAGCAAGTATATGAAATTTGGCTTATAGACAGAAAAGGACACACTTGATTTCATTTTGATGCTTATCTTTATTTGTTTTTTTTTGTTTTCTTTTTCAGCCAATTCGGAATGTATAGTAAAAATGAACGATTTACAAGACGAAGATTATACTTAAACGCTTAGAAGACTTTAAAAAAGAGCGAAGCGAATACTACAAAATTAAAAAAAAAATAATAATACCTTTTGTGAAAACATTTTTTTTCTGCTATTATGGAAACAAATATTTCTCAACATACAACTTGTGTTAAAAATGTCTGGTGACTTATGGTGTATTAAGAAGATATTAACGTACATTCTATTTATAAAATCGGAGATGCGTCTCAAAAGTAACGATACTGATTATATCTATATAATAAAGCTCAACGTATGTGTGAGTCTTTCTGTAATACGAATAGGCTCTAATATGGTTCACTAGTATACTAAACTGACCACATATAATGATAGAACAGATATCAATAAGCAAAAAACGAGCATAATAAAGCCCCCTCCCTCACCAACGGTGGAAAGACCCCAGAGGACAAACCCTATGCATGCTCACGCTATTGCAGGTAAAGCTACCAAATTTGGCAGGATGACCGATCATGAGGAGGGAAAGGTTTTGACGGGTTACACCGCTCACCCCCCCCCCCCCCAACCACCCACGAGAATGGGGTCCCACGAGGTGACACTTATAACTGGAAACCCTGCACACGCTCATACCGTTGGATTTGCACCCGTAGAGTTATTAAATATGGCAGGATAACTCACCGCTCACCCTCACCAACAGGGTGGATACCTCAGGGGTATCAATTATAAATGGGAACCCTATGCACGCTCACACCGTTTGATGTAGAGCTACCGAACTTGCTACGTCAACCCATAATTGGAAGGAGGGCTTTTTATGGATTCTTTTTACGGATTACCTTACTCACTCACATCAACGAAGGTGGGGCTCCATGTATATATGAACCAATAACTATTACGTTACGTATACATATTTGTAATACCGTCGTTTGATCTTCACCTGCCAATTCCATTTTTTTAATTTTCACACTTTTGTACCGATTTTCCCAGGCTAAAACCCAAATATATAGTTTCGCATAGGTTCGAATACCCTATATATTAAGTTTCATGTCTGTCAAAAACTCACAGAGGAGTTTGGTAGGGAACATTTTTAAACAAATATGTATATGCATACTTAAATATATATAGAAAATATAAATCATGTAGAACATCTGCATGAATAGATAAGTAAAAATCATGTAGAATATCTGAATAAATATAATTAAACGTGATAGTTAACTAAAAATGATCATCCCATAAAAAACTGGGAAAAAATCTAATAGGGAATTAATTAAAATGAATGTTTTAAATAATATACAAATTAGTTAGATCTTTTGCAGATGAATGCAATTCCACGAGTTATACATAACAAAGTTGTATTTTCTTTTTAAATAAATGAAAATAAAGGCTATCTAATATGAATATCAATACACAAAAAGCAAATATATATATATATATATATATATATATATATATATATATATATATTGAAGGAGATTAGAAAAATAGTCTAAAGAGCAGAGTGTATTTTAATGTAATAGTAAAATTACTAATTTAATTAAAATACAGGAAAAGAAAAAGTGCTCGTTTCTTCAGGTGGGTGATATAATTTATAAATTATCAATCACATTACTGAATATATATATATATATATATATATATATATATATATATATATATATATATATATATATATATATATACGAGCGTGTTCCGAAATACATGTCTCCTATTTTTATTCCGCCTGAATGCAGCAGAGAGGTTGCAAATTTCATTGTTATGATGATTTAACTTATGCATTCATGACCTGAAAGTCTCATCTTTCTTTTGCAGATAATGACGATGTGAAACTTTAAGAAAGCAAGAAGTAATACAATTTGCGATTCCCTCATCGATTTGAGCGGAAAAAATAGGAGGCATTACTTTCGGAAGACACCTCATACTTATATTTATATATATGCGCATGCGTGTGTGTGAGTATGAGTGTGAGCGTGTGTGTTAGTTTGTACGTGTATGACAACGTAAATAAGTAATAACCTCAACTTGAATCATAAATATGTGCCACCATTGGAGGACAATAGCGTTAATAAACAGCTTGTTATCAATTATACAAGCACAGGTGCTCGTGTACGGGTGAATTGTGTTTGACGTGCGTGTGCGTGTGCGTACTGACAAGCGTGCGTGGGTGATGTAGATAATCAACCATCAGAAACTAAGAACTCGAAATAAAGAATACAAGATTAACAATAAGAAGAAGAATTGGTGGCAGGTGGGGACAAAACGAACGAAATAATGAAGGGAAGAAAGAAGGTCGTGAAATTTGAATATAAGGAAATGGAAATAAAGATAGGTAAAAACAAAGAAACAAAATCGTTAGTTGTTTAACTAATTATATACGACAAATTACGGCACGACAAATGCAGGTTATAGTCAGTTTAAGTCTTCCCGTATTTTCCGCGTTACTGCTACTGAAACTGGTGCCGAGGGATAATAATCCATTTGCTTTTATTTGTTTCTCAGTATCTGTATTTTGAAGCGATTTAATGAATCTCATCTTATCTCATCTCCGTCGTCTTTCAGGATGATTCTCCAGCGGATCTACATGACTTCTGCAGTTCTCTCGATCTCGCATGAGAGTTTGCAGGTCCCAAACACTTTCCAATCCTGTGTCCTGTAGTAGGTTGTCAATGTAAGTCATTCTTCTTTTACCAGGGTTTGGGTGTCCATCTGTTGGTATCCAGAAAAATAGCTTGCTGGCTTCCTCTTTGCTGTGTCTCATACAGTGACCGGCTACTCTCACCTTTCTCTGCTATACTTTCAGTGATACTGGTGGTAGGTCACCATAAAGCTCTTGGTTTGTTGCGTGGCTCTTACATGATGTATTGAGAGCTATTCTGAGCATCTGTGTATAATAGCCATCCAGTCACCTCTTCAGCGACTGGATTTATTGAAATTAGATGTTTTATAGCACATTATTGAAACGTATACAATAAAAATTAAATTATACAGATACGAATAACAAAATCAGTTAATTTACACTTAAAAAAAATATGAGAATAAAAGTTTTTTATTTGAAATTTTATAGTAATCGTATGTTTCTGAAATTTTAAAAATAAATATATTTTTCTGAAATTATAAAATAAACGTTTTTTATTTGAAATTTTATCTATCTTCTATCTCTCTCTCTCTCTCTCTCTCTCTCTCTCTCTCTATATATATATATATATATATATATATATATATATATATTTACATTGACGTGAACACTAGAATATTTCAATTAAAAATCAAATATGAACATGTAAAATTATAGAAGAATAAAAGACCAATCAAATGAGGTATCGTTTGTTTAAACAGTTACATTAAATTTAGCTTAAATTGGCAGTTTTTGAAAAAAAAAAACCTACAATTGCGGACTTTCCTTCTGCCGCCTATGTATATCAGCAAGTTGAAATGCGAACTGTTCATTTCAACTGACCGACATGGTTTATTTATTGTGGTGGATACTCAAATTCAATTCCTTTCCTCAATTCTAGCTGATGACACCAAGTCATTTAAAAAAAAAACCTTTGGAAATCATGTCTTTCCATTAATAAATACGAAATCTGCATGAATTTAAATATATTTAAACGTAGTTTACGGCAAGAGACAATTCAAAATGGTCATTCAGAGGCTGGGATAATTAAACATTTTTTTTTAATCCTTACAGATTTTTTTTTACAATCTTTTAAGACGATAAATATTTTTTGACAACAATTATGTTTTTTGTCGGGAATCTGTCAGGACTGAAGACAACATTCTATTAAAAAAAAAGTCATATTTTTCCTAAAAAAATCTTGCACGACAAGGGACAAATTCTCAGTATAAGTTTTGATAGAAAAGCTTACTTGGGTTAATTAATTTAGACGGACTGTCATGCTGTTTTGTTTCCGCTAGAAATTTAGTAAAAATAAACAAGTTTTTTTTTCAGGCCGACATCGTGTGAATTAAATAATTTGTTGATATATTCACTTTCATTGTCAGATAATTTGGTAAACATTTAATATTAAAACATTATAAAAAATAAAATTAAGAAAAACATGAACAATTTAAAAAAGTAAACACATATTTTTGTATTTTAACTTAGAACACTTTTGTTAATGTTTTATTCGTATTTAAACCTTCCCCCATCCCCACCCACGAAGTCTGGGAAAAAAACTTGTTTATTTTTTACAAAGATTTTTAGCGGAGAGAAAAAAAACACAGCAGGAGCAATTTTTTTATTCCTTATCGTGCCCAAATTTGTCGTGCCTAAATATCACACGAATAGAGAATTAGTAGGAGCAGTAGTCGTGTTTCGTCGTACATTTGCCGTGTCTTAATTTGTCGTACATAAGTAGTAAAGACAGAGTTTGTGTTATAAAAGAAGAAAGAAGATCTGAAAAATGTAAAGGAAAAAACAAATAATGTATAAAAAAAGAACAGAAAGGGGAAAAATAGCAAAGAAAGAAAAGAAAATAAAATAAAAAAGAAAAGAAAAGAAAAAGATTATTTTGAAAACGAAAGAAAATGAAAACACAAGAAAATATACAAAACGAAAATCTATGGAAAAGACAGAAAAAGCATTTCTGAATTTTTGAGATGAGCATTTGCTATTCGTGGTATTTGGATTCACCGGACTACTGTTCTCATCTTGAGTGTGATTGTCACAACATTTTGGTCACTGTATCCTCCGACCTTCTTCATATGTATCTTGTCGAACTTGGGAATGTTTCTGTCGAATTCGGGAATTTGGACGGAATTCTGAGCGGAACCCTTTATTTACTTCACGGGGGTGGCGTGCTCTTGTTCCGCCCAAATTCCCGAGTTCGACAGAAACATTCTCAAGTTCGACAAAAACATTCCCAAGTTCGACAAGATACACCTGAAGAAGGTCGGAGGTTACAGCGACCGAAACGTTTCGAAAATCACACTCAAGATGAGAACAGTAGCCCGATGATCCAAATAATACAAAGAAAAGAAAAGGAAAACAGAAAAGGGAAAAACAAAATATTACGAAAACCGGATAAAGTTTCTTTTCCTCGCAAGAAAGAAAAAGTTTACAAAAATGAAGAAGAAAGAAATAAAGACAGAAAAGAACTAGGGTTAACTATAAAACAAGGAAGAGGAAAATAATTACACAAAAGATGCTGATGCAATCCTCTATCTCTATAAGAGCCAAGTACGTCCTAAAATGGAGTACTGCTTCCACATCTTGGCAGGAGCTGTTCAGCCTCCCTATTCTGCCTTGATAGAGTTAAAAACCGGCTCCCAAACCTAGTAGGTGATGGTCTTTTCTGTCCTCTGCAAGCTCTTTCCCACAGAAGAGTCATTGCGAGCTTGTCTCAGTTATATCGGTAGGGTAAGTGCTCGTCCGAGCTCGAATCAATGCCCTCTTGACAAACTTTCACAAAACTCCACTAGCTATAACCACTATCAACGATTTCACACACTCTCTATATGTGTCTGAATCTAAACACAGATCCCATAAATAAAGCTTTTTCCTAGAACTGCACGAGGTCATGGTAAATATTCGTTGTGCTTATTTAAGTAAAGCACGACTTAATGAGGTTGCTTTTTTTGTTTTATTTTTCAGTCTTTTTCTTTACTCTTAATTAAAAACAAAATAGAACGAAGAAAGTTACGTCATTAAGTCGTGCTTTCAACGAATACTTGCATTTTTAAGTTTCATGATTCAATTTAAAGCAACAAGGAACACGGACAATCGCTGAAGATGACTTCTCACATCTCCATGTTTCAATCTGTGGTGCGGTTTGTTTTATTATAACGTTTGAATTGTTAAGTCCTTTAATTCGATCACATACAATCCCCCATCAATTAATCAAATGATCAAACGAACGTTAAAACGAACAGGTTAATAAACAAACGCACATTCAGATATCGTTGGTTTGTCATGCTTAATTTTTAAATAACATTACCTTAATTTAGAAATAGCATTCTCGTTGGTTTGTCATGTTCATCATTTAAGCAGCTAAAGATAATTCTTTATTTAGAAATAGCATTATCGTTGGTTTGTCATGCTTAATTTTAAAAATAGTTTGCGTAACTGTGTAAACAGCATTATCTTAATTTCGCAATAGCATTTCGTTTGTCTTTCAAGTGTAAATTTTGAAACAAAATTATCATGATTTTTAAGCATCATTACTGTTGCTTTTTTGTGCTTAATTTAGAAATTACATTTTCATGAATTCGTCAACCTTAAGTTTGGGAAATCTTTTACGACAGTCTGTCTTACTTATGTTAGGTAGCATTATCCTGTCAGTATTAATTTTGAAATGGCAAAATCGTTGGTAGGTCACGCTTTATTTTGAAACGGCATTATTATCGGTTTGTGAAAATTTAGATTTACATAACATTTTCGTTTGTCATGCTTCATAGCATTATCGTTAGTTTATCACTCATTTTCGGAATGGTCTCGCTCAATGCATCCATCCCTCTCTATATGTTGAATCAATACTAATCTATCGGCTAAGTTTAAATTTAAGTTTTAAACAACGTTTCCAGCGTTAAATATGTAATTGGAATGGTCGCATGTTAATGATCTTGTTTTTTTGTTTTTTTGTTTTTTTTTTAGACAAAAATGTAGTAAAGAAAGAAAAAATGGAGGATGCATTACCATCGCTTTATCCGTTTATAGCAATGGCGATTTTAGAATAGAAATCTCGGTAATTATTTTCAGAAATTTTCTTGCATTACCGAGCGACCTTTTGTCGCACTGTTGGAGTGGGAAATCATCATCATCATCATCATCATCATCACCATCATCACCACCACCACCATTTTTATTTTTTATTTATTTTTTTTTTATATATATTTATTTATCAATTTATTTTTTTACTACTGTTCTCATTAACGTTGATGGTTGCACTCCGGAACGAACAAAATTGGATTACTTATGAGTTTATTTACGTCCTCTCCCGGAAGTGAGACACCCCGGCATCCTTTAGATCTATGCTTCATTAGCGTTGATGTTTTTTTTCCAGCATTTATTATAATTGTTGCTGATTACTTGTGTATGTTCCTAAACATGAACACACGTTACTTAGTACATAGAAACATGAACGAACGTTACTAATCACATAGAAACATGAACGAACGTTACTAAATGCATAGAAAAATGAACGCGCGTTACTAAGTACACAGAAGCATGAACGCACGCTACTAAGTACACAGAAACATGAACTCACGTTACTAATCACATAGAACCATGAACGAACGTTACTAAATGCATAGAAAAATGAACGCGCGTTACTAAGTACACAGAAGCATGAACGCACGCTACTAAGTACACAGAAACATGAACGCACGTTACTAATCACATAGAAACATGAATGAACGTTACTAAATGCATAGAAAAATGAACGCGCATTACTAAGTACACAGAAGCATGAACGCACGCTACTAAGTACACAGAAACATGAACGCAATTACTAATAACATAGAAACATGAACGAACGTTACTAAATGCATAGAAAAATGAGCGCCCGTTACTAAGTACACAGAAGCATGAACGCACGCTACTAAGTACACAGAAACATGAACGCACGTTAATAATCACATAAAAACATGAACGAACGTTACTAAATGCGTAGAAAAATGAACGCACGTTACTTAGTACACAGAAGCATGAACGCACGCTACTAAGTACACAGAAACATGAACGCACGTTATTAATAACATAGAAACATGAACGAACGTTACTAAATGCATAGAAAAATGAACGCGCGTTACTAAGTACACAGAAGCATGAACGCACGCTACTAAGTACGCAGAAACATAAACGCACGTTACTAATCACATAGAAACATGAACGAACGTTACTAAATGCATAGAAAAATGAACGCGCGTTACTAAGTACACAGAAGCATGAACGCACGCTACTAATCACATAGAAACATGAAAGCACGTTACTAAGTACATAGAAACGTTAATGCACGTTTCTAAGTACATAGAAAAATGAACGCACGTTACTAAGTACATTGAAACATGAATGCACACAAATGACCACTTTCAAATATATTTAAATACGAAAACGAACATAACCGTAAACGGACAATACATTCGAAAAAATTGAAGTTCGGCTGAGTTATTTTTACTCACGCATCACTACTTATCAAGTGCCAAAAGCCACTCAAATATAAGAAGTAAATTAGTGTCAGATGGGCGGTGAAACACTACTATGATGACTGGTAATGATGGAAGTTGTTGGATAGGATTTTATTATTTAAGAGGGTGGCTCAACAAGAATTTATTTACATTGAACGTGAAAACGATCTTGTTGTAGTATACTGAGAAAAAAAGAAAGAGAGAGAGAAAGAGAAAGAAAGAGAGGGAGAGGGAAGACAACGAGAAGGAAACAGTGCTGTAGTTAGATAAGTGTCTGTTGTGTAAGTTTTACGGGGGGATCATAGACTGAAGCTCAGTCGAGCACCTGCCATGAAAATAACGACAGTGAAAGACTACCAACGTCTCTTCTGTGAGAAAGCGATAGTAGGGAGAAGAAAATGATTTAGTTCACTAGATTGTGAAGTCGATGTTGCACTCTGTAAAGATAGGAAGGAGTGCTCTGAGCAACACCTCCCCAGATGTGTCTACAATATTTCATCTTAGGACGTATTTGGCCCTTGAACAGGTAGATGATTGTACCAGGAAAAATGAACTATAAATATAGATACCAACGTCGATGAAGACAATAGTTAATAGAAATGATACATTTTCCAGTTGAGTCGACGTACATTTACAGCAAGAACTCGTCTCCATACCACAATTGCAATGGAATTTCCTTTATTTTCCATGTATGTAGTGTCAAGCGAAATTTCCATGATTAGAGTTTTTGTTCAAAACTGCTCATTTGTGGAGCACTACTTTTCTGCAGATGGTCGTCTCCTAAACAAGTGTCAAGAAATGCTTGTTATAATTTGAATAGGTATCGTTCATATTAATCGAAAACAACTAGTCAAACAGTGATTTTATTGCTGCTGGGCTGAGATATGGTTCTCGTCAATTTTATATGGTTAACTTTCCTAGGCTTAATCATCTCTCTTTGAAAACGCATTAGTTTATAGGTAATCTCCTGAGGTGTACTCCACCTGGAAATGCCGACAGAGTGCTCTCGTATTTGTTATAGGCCAGAATACTCTTCTAATAGGCTAGTTTTTCAAAACCTCGTCTGATTTTGAATGTAACTGCATAGAGAGTAGATAAATAAACGCATAAGCAATCCAATTTCGTTTATTTCAATCATCATTGTTAATACATTCATAATATGCTTTATCATTTCACCAGAAAATTGATATGGCTCCTTAATTCTAATACTCGAGTAGGTTATAACCTTCACAATTTTGATTTATTATTAACAAACAAGAACAAAAGATAATCTAACGTAAACTGGTAGCTCAGCTAGTACTGTATAATATCCCCAAATCGAGTTATTCTTTCCTTTATCAGGAAACGACGCTGCACAATGGCGGGAAGACAAAACTGCTTTTCTTTTTGGATACCTTTATTCGTGATCAGCTTGACGCAGGCGCACATGCATTCAAGGTCACGAACAAAAAGATCGACATCAATTGTTTAGGTTGAAGCTTTATAAAACGTTGTTCAATTCAGCGATCAGCAGTCACCGTTCGTATGTGAATAAACCAATCTACTTGTTTAAAAAAGTAATCCTTATAGAAATATCTAGTCTGCTAATTGCCTTATTGATATGAAGAATCTCTAACTTTTTTATGGTAGAAATAGCGAAGATTAGCACCGTCTGTTTTGAGAGGATACAGAATCCGATTCGAAGAGACAACAAAGAAAACACATGTAAACAAATGCAACGCTACATGTTTAATGGGTTGCTTAGTAATAATGCATGCAGAATACATTTCATTGCTGTCGGAGAGATATTTAACTCAAAGAAAAGAAACCATCTAAGAAATAGAGAAATATGCTTGCTTTGGTGTTTCAGTCACCGACAATTTGATTTCATCTCAAAGAAAAAAAAACTATAGCCTCTTTAAGCTCGACTGATCTCCAATCTATGGTTCCCCTCGCCAATCTTTCACGAAAAACACTCATCTATTTGAAACCACTATCAATAATTTCCCTCACTCTTTATTTGTGCCTAAACCTAAATGTAGATTCCATGAACAAAGCTTTCTTCTTAGAACCACACGCCCGTGGACCTCTCTTCTGTTTCACTGCTTTCCAGCTGACTACAATATGGTCGGCTTCATGTCCAACCTAAACAAGTTCTTTATGAGCCGTCACCTTAATTAATCCAGTTTACCAAATTTACACTAGTATAGATTACTACGATATTGTTCCACTGACTACTATACACTCATTGGCCCTTATTCTCGAGTGGTCTCTGGGCCTTGATAAGCGGTGACACCTTTGTAAAAAAAGTGATCATTTGTGTACGCTCATGTTTTTATGTATTGGAAAATGCCTGAAAATAATTTCTAAGATTTCTATTTAAAAATGACCATTACTATCTCTATATCTAATATTTTTATTGCAGAAATTCCCCTCTGGACTAAAGAACTGTAGGTTTGAAGCAACAGATGCCACATACACATTTATTATGTCTAGACTATTAGACACTATCTTCTGTAGATTTAGAATGCCATTTTAGACACATTTAGTCGTTATATGAAACGCCTACATTTCATCCTAGTAGCAACAACATCACAATCGCAACTATCTTTAGAAGAAGTAGTTTCTAATTTTTTCCTCTAAATAACAAGTCCTCCTACCGCTCCTAGTAATCACAGGGAGGAAATGTATGTAAAAAACTGCAATGTACTGTATGCTCTGTCTTGTGGCAGCCATTGCACTGATAAGATTAGCAGTAATACGAAAAGTGTGGTTGGTTCTACACAAAGCTTTCACCACTATAAACAAATCATCTGTGTGGATTTTCGAACAACTTAGTTGTTGTAGCGGAACATCATTCGTCGAAATCGACGGGAGCGTCACTATATATATATACAGGGTTTTTTGCAATTATGTTTGTTGTTCCTTTGTTATTTATTTTTTCTAAAATCCGATTGCTGCATCGGAAAGGCCAGTTAAAAATACATAATATACTTTGTTATTTTCTTTAATTTAATCCCTTTTTTAGAATTTATTAGACAAAATTTAACTTTTATTTTACCGTGCCAATAAATATGATCATCACTGTATATATATATATATATATATATATATATTATTTATTTATTTATTAATTATTGATTAATAATTAATACGTGCATAAAAATAAGTCATCTATATACATGCATGTTTCAGAGTTTACTACTCATCAGTATAGCTAGACTTTATTGACAAGGATCGAACCTACAACGGTCCGATAAGTAGTCTGGTGCTTTACCACGGGACCACCGGACCCTTGCCAATTTTATGCACGATTTTCATCGCTTATAAATGTAAGATTGTTCACTTTTGATTTATTTTTTGTTAGCGATTAATTTGATTTACTTTTATTAGCAATTAAATAAAAAAAAAATCAACAGTCATATAATAATATTTAAATAAAATAAAAAATGTAAATGGGTCCTAAAATTGTGACGAAGAAAAATATAAACAAAGGGCAAATAACTCCTTTCTTATAATAAGAAACGCTCAGGGAGCGGAAAAAATAAAGAAAGAAAATTAATCGCTAATAAAAAAATAAATTATTCAACAATCTTATAGGTATATATATATATATATATATATATATATATAAATGGTTAGTACAAGATAGGGGACCATTTGGGAATACTAGGCGCTGTATGTGTTCTCTGCTTATCTCGGCCTTTGTTTCCAGTCGTCCTGTACTTCACTTGCCACTGGTATTTAACAATCTCGTCCCAGGAGAGGTGTGGTTGGAGATTACGCATCTCCTGTCACAAAAAAAATCTCGCACGCAATCAACCCTTCGTGGGTATCCATAGTCTGTTCAAGACTGAAGGAGGAGCCTGCTCTCTCTCTCTCTCTCTCTCTCTCTCTCTCTCTCTATATATATATATATATATATATATATATATATATATATATATATATATACAGTCATCCACATACAGTACTGTTTCACTGTTTCACAGTTCATCAGTGCGACTAGACAGGCAACTATCTCAAGCCAGGATTGAGACCCGACCGTCTGTACGACAGTCAAGGCTCCTAAGCATTACGCTGTGTGAGTCATGAGTTTAACGATGTTTTGACATCGTCCGAACTACCTAAGCTCGATTTGTTTACACAAAGAGCATCGCTTATACGCTAATGGTAATTCGTGTATCACTTCTCAATATGCTCAACTCAAGATGAGGAGCATTATAGTCATCCACATACAGTACTGTTTCGCTGTAAATAAACACACACACACACACACACACACACACACACACACATATATATATAAATACATATATATATATATTTTTGTCACTCTCGCTTCCTTATCTCTCTATTTTTTTCTATTGGTTTATTATCAGTCGAAGGTAATAAAGACATAAAAACATTTTTTAAAGTCAGAATAGTCTATCATAAGCACACGGAAATATAGCCACAATTTGTAATACTATTTAATCCATTTGCTGTAGAGAGAAAGAGAAAAAAAAGAGGGAGGGTGTATAAACAAAAGGTAGATTAATTTAGAATTTTGTAATTTTTTATTTTTATATTGAACTGGCTTTGCAAACTCACTTTTTCGTGATTCGACCATTCTTGCCCAAGATTAATCGGTGACCCAGCTAAATAGGCATTCAATCCTGTTAATCCTTGTCCTTGAGTGGCTTTAGGTCAAATATTAAAGAAAAACGTACGTCTCACGTTATTATACAATTCTTTACAAAGGTTTATATTTTATCCCCTTCCCCACGGTCTCATTCGCGCACAAAAGAAAATTGAATGTCAATGCAAAAGGTTTGGATCAAAAGTCACAGACATTACGACGTAAAAACACATGAAAAAATATGAATGGATATTTAAATAGAAAAAAAAAAACAACATTCCCACAAAGATTATTAATGTTGGCTGGTAAGAAAATAATGTCATTTTTTGACATTTAAGTTCAAATCTTTACAAGTCAGTTTAAACTCATCTTTATCCATTGAAATAATTGGTTGGTTACCATATCAACTCCCTTCGACAAATCAACTCCCTTCAAGTTTTTTAATACCGAATTCAGTGATTTTGAAAAAAAAAAGAAGGTTTTAAGCTTCAAGTTCTTTATATCTTCAAACCAGCAGGGAGACTAGACATTGTTCGGGATTAAATAAGGATCAATAAATGCCACACCCTCTCATACTTTTATTGCCACTGAAATCAATGAAATCGCCCATATTTTTTTTAATCAAATCGATTGATTGTTTGCTCTAGTTAGGGACCCTTCCCGAAAAGAAATATTACTATCAAAAGGTTTGTTTTTTGTTGATTCACAGAGAAACACGTTTACGTATTAGAATTGGATAAAACCATCGATTACTTTCTGTCGAATCATTTTACTTGGCTTCCCAACGAGGGAAGAGTCAGACACAAGGAGGCGTTTCAATGTAGGTTAAATCCAGTTCCCCAAATGGGGCACAATGGATTCGAACAAAAATTGTCTATAAGTCAATAAGTGCTGTATCTGCTATGATAACTCCACTTAAGCGATAGTCAAAAGGCCAAAGGTTAAGGTCATTTCGATGTTTATCTTCCTCTTCAGATAGGAATATTTGACACAAGTTCGGAAAAGTTGGATTTGAAAACCTAGCGAATTAAAGGAGGAGCACCCTGGAAAGCAAAACATGTCTGTACTTCCCGGTAAAAGTGCCTCAAGCGATTAGCGATAAAGTTGCTCTTTTTTCAAAAAGTAAGAAGTCAACACCTGTGATGATGATCTCCTAGTACTGCAGAGGACTATACTTAAAAAACGCACCCCTCAACAATAGCTTAGACCCTGCTGGCTAAGGGTTTCTTGCTCAAAATGCGTTAGTCAACAGAAACCAACAGGCCACAGTATCTGTTCGAATGGTACATTTAGTCTATTTTGTCCTAAGTCAGTAAAGAAGTACTTCTAAACCGAGGAAACTCTTACCTTTGTTCCAATCTAGTGCCCCTTTTGAGGGAGCTGTATTTTCCCTACATAAAAAACCGAACGTGTCTAACTTTGCCCTTATGGGGGGAAACAAGTAAATAGGAACGAACATATCCCTGGCTATATAAGTGTAGTATCTGTTCTGTCTTAGTCTATTCTGTCCTAGGTCAGTGAAGGAGAAGTGCTTCTAGATTGAAGCAGTTCTTTTTTTTATTATTGTTGTTCCAATCCAGCGTACCACTTTTGGGGAGCCGGATTCACCCACATTGAAAACTGACCTTGTGTGAAAATTTGCCTTCGTGGAGAGGCAAGCAAATAGGAACGGGGCATGTGAAACCTCTCCACCATCTCCTGAAATATGTCTGTTATTCCGCCCTCCCCTCCAATTAAATACCTACTATTATATAAACAGACCTTTTTCTGTGTATGTGTGTGTGAGTTTGTTTCCTATGGATTCGACACGGCTGGACTGATGTTATGAAATTTCACACAGAAGTACTTTATGTGTTTGGCAGTGTTCTTGGCTAGGTTTTGTATCGGTATGTCTTCAATAAGTATCGATAATTGAAATAATCCGATGAAAAAAGAAACAGGCGATTTTGAATAAAATTAACACCTTACACAACTTAACATCACAAGTGCATTTTAGAAATTTTTTTTACAATACAAGTCAAAAGGCCCGACATATAAAACCAACAGTGCGCTCCTTGATATGACAGGAGCGTATTCGAAATGAATGTTTCTGTTTAAGCCACTATTGCACTATGATACGTGACTTTTTCATTTTAAACTTTAATTCAAGCCATCATATATAACAATAATTTTATAAAATCAGTAGTAGGTTCTCTACAGTGCAATGTAGACTACAAGATATTGTGGACTAAGTCACTGCGAGAGGTATGTGAAATTTCTTCTCGGCGCACAACGGTGGATCCCCAACTAGAGCAGGCAATGAATCGATTTGATTTTAAAATGAACGATTTCACCGATATTGATTACAATAAAAAAATATGGGTGTGTGAAACATTCGTTGATCATCATTCAATCCCGGGCAAGGTCGGGTCTCCTTGCTCGTGAAAGTATATAATACTCTACATTATTTCAGCTCATGCCTAAATCCGACTAAGATTGTAATCAATCGATGGCGTAAAAGATTATAGACGAAAAGATTGCAAAACGTGCGCTTAATATAAAGAAGGCAATTAGACGGCGAGGATTTATGGCCACGATTTATAACAGATTGTCGCTTTCTAATTTTAGTACTCGTCAGAATTGTACGATTTCTTGTTCTGTTACTATTACTAGCATGTGTTTTAGTAATCGAAAGAAAATTCGATCGTTTTCTCCCTCTTCTTTGGATTTTATCATCGATCGATATTTGAATTAGATCAGTCTGTTCGATTTTTATTGGTTCGTATTCTTTTTACGTGAGTAGAACGCGTGTTTGGCCACATCGTCACGGTCTGTTGAATCGCCTACGCATATCGGATTTATTTTAGCCTTTTACGCACTAATACTGTTGGGAAACGGTATGAACTTACTGTTTAACATGGAAGTAGTATTTATTTTATACCTGCTTACATCACGTGGTTTCATGCCTTGCCTGGAATGATTTTCATTAAAAAATGTAAACCTATTAATTAAAATTTATTTTTGAAACTTAAGATTATTTCATCGTGAATTTCACCATTTTATTCGTTCACAAAAAAAAAAAAAAAAAAAAAAAGAAATTCGTGGGTCGTAATACACATTTTTTATCGTACACGAGTCAATTTTCCAATCAATCTTTTACGAATGGTTGGTATGAAAAAAAAAATCTATAAAAGAAACGAACAGTGTTGGGTGGAGGAGTCATTCATTTTTCGATAGATCGGAAAAATGCTATGAATAATGCCAAATCGGCGGGCATAAATAGTAAACAGTCCGAGAGTATTCAACGACAGAAATTCGGAATGTTACACTTGCGCTAAAGTTGACAGCTTTGACGTAATAGCCTAAAAAGGACTCGAATTTAATTTCTGAAAGGGGATTTATAAATAAGATATTTTATTTTAAATATGAACAATTATTTTTATTGTAAAAAGTGTAAAAAAAGATAGACTACTATTGGTCACCAATTATATCTATATTTACATAAAGACGCGTTGTTTTTTAAAATATAATGAATCTTACCTTGTCTTTAATTCCACAAATACGTCATGCACTTACCTACAATAAACAACGAAAAACATAAAATTATAAAATATGAACTGACACATGCATACACAGGTACGAACGAATACAAACCTTAGAATTAAACACAAAAGAACAAGTGAAGCATGCATGGTCCCCCGTGAGTGCAAAGTGAATGAGGCATAAAAATAATGACTAAGTTCAGCATCTGCTTCCCCCCCCCCATTAAGCTCCAAAAGTTCCCAGAAGTCGTCAAATCCGGTTAAAATGAACAAACGATGCAGTTTTAGGTCTTAAAATATGCAAATTCGAGTTCTGCACTATGCAAAAAACAAAACAAAAAATATGACTAAGTCTATCATTTGCACCCCTTCCATTTAGTCCAAAAAGTCCCCCAGGCCTTAACATATCTAAATTTCAGTTCAGCACCATGCAAAATTGTTGAATAGACATAGACAGAAAATTTTGGACGAATATAGTAAAAAAGTCCTCAAAATGGAGTGTTTTTATTAGTCCAAAAAGAGGCCCTGGGGCCTACCCAAGAGTTATTGCGAAGTATAGACAAATAAAAGTATATAGAAATCAGTTAGTTACAGCTTTTCAGAAAGTTTTATAAAAATTCAAGGCATCATTTTTCTTTTAATAAGCACAAAAGTGTCAATTTTAGCCATTTTAACCCGAAAAGAAACCCGGGGTGGGGGGGGGGGGCAACTGGAGTTTTCCCAGAAAATCTGTTCTGTTACTTTTTTTTTATTCATATCATGTTTAATGTTTTTACAAAATTTCAAAACAGATCCAAGGCATAGTTATTGAGAAAAGTGCAGACAAACAAATGGACAAACGGACAAGGGTGAAGTTACAGGTCCACCCTCCTTGTGTCGGGGGGGGGGTGCACAATTTTTTTAATGTGAATCTACTAACGTCTTGTTACATGAAACAGAGAATTATGTTAACATCATCTTTCAGTTCGGTAGAAGTATACACTCTGGTCTAAAGTTGTGACAAGCTGAGAGACAATATATACGGGTGATACTTGTTAACTAATGTTTGTTTGCATCCTGTATACATATATATGCATATACATCCATATATAAGTCATGATAAAAGGAATAATTTTAAAATGATTATCTATTTATCTCTCTCTTTCTCTTTCTCTCTCTCTATTCTCTCTCTCCCCCTCTCTCTCTCTCTCTCGCTCGCTCTCTCTCTCTCTCTCTCTCTCTCTATATATATATATATATATATATATATATATATATATATGCTTTTTTCAAGTAAGATCTTTGACTTACTTATTGTTTCATCAAATATTTCTGCATGCAAAATCCAATCCCGCATTTTTCTAATTCCTACCCTCTGATGAGAAGGAAAGTATTTCTTCGAAACTCCGCGGATTAAGGACTATCCATTTATCTAGTGTTTCCGTTTCAGATTAAATATGTTTTTAACTCATTTCAAAGTGTTTTTAGCATGTTTTATTGACTGTTTGCTCATATTATATATATATATATATATATATATATATATATATATATATATATATATATATATATGTAGTAGAAATGGTAATTAATAAAAACTGAAGAAAGTGCTCAATACTGTTGTAGAGCAAATATGCGTTTTATTTTTTATTACCGTATCTTTCTGTTAAGTTACATTATTGTTTCAGCTACCCGGCCGTTTTTTAGCCGTCTGTAGCTTCCTCAGACTTTTACAGAAAAGCTTACTTAATAAGTCCGTTTGTGTCTGTTTGTCCATTTGTTTGTCTGTACCTTTCTCAATAACTACGCCTTGGATTTGTTTTGAAATTTTGTACAAACATTTACTGTAAAAGTCTGAGGATGCTACAGACGGCCAAAAAACGGCCGGGAAGCTGAAACAATAATGTAATTTAACAGAAAGATACGGTAATAAAAAATAAAACGTATATATATATATGTATATATATATATATATATACATATATATATATATATATACGTTTTATTTTATATATATATATATATATATATATATATATATATATATATATATATATATATATATCTCGAGATTCAGCCACTCTAATGAGTCATAGACGACGAAACACGTGTCGGTGGATAATTAGATTTTAAAAATAGTATATATGCTGCTCCCCATTTAGGGGGTTACAAATTGGTCAAAGGAAAAACTATTCCCAACTCGCATTTAGGTAAAAATGCACTTTCGTATCAATAATGTAATTAATTCAAAAAGTATCGCTAACAAAAACAAATAAAAACATCTCTCTCTCTCTCACTCTAATTCTCTCTCTCTCTCTCTCTCGCTATATATATATATATATATATATATATATATATATATATATATATATATATATATATATATATATATATATATTGAAAAAAATCCAATAAAGTGCTCGATCGTGGATGTGAGAGCTGAACATACAATATTTATTATGACATTGTATATACGTATTTCAAGGTCGTACCATTGGTTTCATTACGCCGAATCAACCATAAGAGTTTGGAAAGAGTCAGCGTAAATTCATCAGCACATTGAAATATGCATATATAGTGTCGTAATAAATATTGTGTGTGTATATATATATATATATATATATATATATATATATATATGTATGTATATATATATATATATATATATATATATATATATATATATATATATATATATATACATTTATCTAGTGTTTCCTTTTCAGATTAAATATGTTTTTAACTGATTTCAAAGTATTTTTTAACATATTTTATTAACTGTTTGCTCAGATATATATATATATATATATATATATATATATATATATATATTGTGCGTCAGGTCCTGTCATATGCTACTGGTACCATGTAACCCAGTACTACCTGCCTCATGGTCGGGTCACCGGCGACTAAACTGGTCCCCCCACAAGACTTGTTTGGTGAGGAGGGTGGCTAGTCTCCCTGAAGGATTAAAAACAAGATCTTCCAAAGGGCAAACGAACCCTTTTTCAGGGTCAGCGGCCAACTAGCACCATGTGTGTTTGTGTGTGTTGAGGTGGAGAGGGCTCCCGTAAGCTGTGGTGAAGGCAACCTTTCTAGGAGAAGCAAATCTCGGATTTAAAAAGCCATAAAGCGGGAGGCCAGTACCAGCATTAAGCTGGTCTGCAGTTTAACTTGTTGCTGGCTATCTTGCTCTTGCTTGTTGCTGGATCTCAACATTTTGAACCGAGAGAGAGAGAGAGAGAGAGAGAGAGAGAGAGAGAGAGAGAGAGAGAGAGAGAGAGAGAGACTTAGCTGTCGTACAAAGCTAAGACTCTTTTACATTATCTGTGTATAGATACTCCCTCAGGCATTTGTCTATTAAAATGGTCCTGTGGCGACGGAAGTCATTTTTGGGCTCATGGACCTTAAGTGTCTGAGGGAGTGGCACTCGTCTGACAAGACGTTGCAATCATTATATATATATATATATATATATATATATATATATATATATATATATATAACGAATTTTGTCTGTGTATCTGCGAGTTTCTGAGTTTGTTTCTTATGGACTCCAAAACGGCTGGGGCGATTTTTATGAAATTTAACACGAAGATTCTTTATGTGCCTGCCATGGTTCATTGATAGGTTTTATATCGGAATGTCTTCGATAAGTATCAATAATTGAAATAATCCGATAAAAGAAGGAATATGCGATTTTGACCAAATTTAACACCTTACACAGCCTAACATCACAAGTGCATTTGAGAAGTTTTATTACCACACAAGCCGAAAGGCCCGACGTAGGTTCTTTGCTATGACAGCGGCGCGTTTGAAGTGAATTTTTCTGTGTAAAGCACAATTGAAGTATGATATTTGACATTTGCATTTAAAACTTTAATTCTTATATATAAAAATAATTTTATAAACTAACAGTGTAATGTAAATTACAATGTATTGCGAACAAAGACAAAGCGGAAGGAAGCACGTGAGCTTCCTTCCGCTTCACCGCGATGTTTCCCAGCTAGAGCAGGCACTCAATCGATTTGATTGGAAAATGGGCGACTTCACCGATTTCGATGACAAGAAAATATGGGAGTATGAAACATTCGTTGATCATCATTCAATCCCGGGCAATGTCAGGTCAACCTGCTAGTATGTATATATATATATATACATATATATATATATATATATATATATATATATATATATATATATATAGGCGTTTTGTCTGTGTGTGAGTGTGAGTTCGTTCCTTATAGACTCCCAAACGGTTGGGCTTATTATTTTGAAATTTAACACAAATGCACTTTATGTGTCTGGAAATGTTCTTAGATAGGTTTAACTGAATGTCACAGATAAACATCAAAAATCGATAATCAAACGAAAAATCAATTAAAGAATGAACAGTGTGATTTTGACCAAAGTTATATAGCTTAAATTTTGTAGATGAATTCTTTATGTTGCAGTAATTTATACATAAGGGTAATAGTGACTATTAGAATGAGGAATGAGAGAGAACGGGTAGTTAAGGTTTTGACAGCCGACAGAGAACATAAACGTTTAAAGTTGGTGCCGTTGATTACAGTTTAAGTTAAGTGTAGTTGATACGAATTGTGACGTTGGGGAGAAGGAGTTATGCCATTTCCTTTCTATTTACAAGCTATTCCGATCTTCTATTATTTTAATTTTACATAAAACACTTACTTTAGCCCAGATAAGCTGTGAATAAAGCAAAAGAAAATGGACAGATTTGACATCCGCTTAATGTCAAAGTTTGATGGATCTGCCACTGGATCGTTTTACGCTGCATGGGTTGAGAAGGCTGATCGTATTTATAAATTGTTCAATATAAAGGATCCAGCAACAGTTGAGGTTAAACGGAGCTGCTACACAGTACTTTTTTTTACATGGAAGTCCCCACTTATCAAGGCCCGGAGGCCACTCGGGGATAAGGGTTGTGTGTGTACAGTAATCAATCGGACAATATCGTAGTAATCGTTAGTAATGGAGATTTGATAGAGTGTCTTACTTAAGGGGGCGGTTTATCAGGAACTTGTTTATATTGGACTTGAAGACATCCAGGCGTAGTCAGGTGGGAAACAGGCAAACGGAACAGAGTTCCACAGGCGTGCACTTCTAAGAAAGAAGATTTGTTCATGGAATTTACGTTTGGATTTAGGCACAGATAAAGAGTGGGGAAAATTACTGACAGTGGTTTCAGCTAGACGCATGTTTTTCGTGAAAGATTGGCGATGGGGGGGCAGAGACTGGAGCTCAGACGAGCACTTGCCATGGAAGTAACGATAAAACAACGATAGGCTCGCGACGTCTCTTCTGTGGGAGAGAGTTTGCAAGGAAGAGAAAAGAGCATCCCCCACTAGGCTACGATGTCTATTTTGTACTCTGTTATGGCAGGATAGACTGTTTTTAGCAGCTCCTGCCCAGATATGGCAGCGGTACTCAATCCTTTGACGTACTTGGCTTTTATATAGATAGAGAATTGAATCAGCAGTAAGATATCTCCTGGAGCGGTAGAAGAATCCCACCATCTTTCCAGCGACCTTGGCAACATTTGATGTACGTACTACGAACATCTCGGAAATTAATCAAACTTGGATGAAATTAAACACAGTCTACAGGGTGATACATAAGTAACTCCCTATTCTAAAATAACTATAATTTATTCAAATGCTGTAAGAAGTTCTGACCTAACAGACTGCGACTTTTTTCTTTGGGAGAGATTGAAAGAACAAGTCTACTCAACCAAACCAAGAAATCGGGAAGAACTTTAAGGGAGAATACGTGAAGTTATTACCCCCATCCCGCAAGAGTTTATTGTGAAATCGGTTGATGCGTTACAAGCCAGGACATGCATCACCGACAGCAGGATGACCAGCCTACCCCTACCACATCCATCGTCCAAAAGATAAGTTACGTTTACGAGCATTCATTCCTTGTCAATTCATACATACCTACAAACATTTTACGAACCTTCATTCCTCGTCAATTCATACATACCTACAAACATTTTACGAACCTTCATTCCTCGTCAATTCATACATACCTACAAACATTTTACGAACCTTCATTCCTCGTCAATTCATACATACCTACAAACATTTTACGAACCTTCATTCCTCGTCAATTCATACATACCTACAAACATTTTACGAACCTTCATTCCTCGTCAATTCATACATACCTACAAACATTTTACGAACCTTCATTCCTCGTCAATTCATACATACCTACAAACATTTTACGAACCTTCATTCCTCGTCAATTCATACGTACCTACAAACATTTTACGAACCTTCATTCCTCGTCAATTCATACATACCTACAAACATTTTACGAACCTTCATTCCTCGTCAATTCATACGTACCTACAAACATTTTACGAACCTTCATTCCTCGTCAATTCATACATACCTACAAACATTTTACGAACCTTCATTCCTCGTCAATTCATACATACCTACAAACATTTTACGAACCTTCATTCCTCGTCAATTCATACATACCTACAAACATTTTACGAACCTTCATTCCTCGTCAATTCATACATACCTACAAACATTTTACGAACCTTCATTCCTCGTCACTTCATACATACCTACAAACATTTTACGAACCTTCATTCCTCGTCAATTCATACATACCTACAAACATTTTACGAACCTTCATTCCTCGTCAATTCATACATACCTACAAACATTTTACGAACCTTCATTCCTCGTCAATTCATACATACCTACAAACATTTTACGAACCTTCATTCCTCGTCAATTCATACATACCTACAAACATTTTACGAACCTTCATTCCTCGTCAATTCATACATACCTACAAACATTTTACGAACCTTCATTCCTCGTCAATTCATACATACCTACAAACATTTTACGAACCTTCATTCCTCGTCAATTCATACATACCTACAAACATTTTACGAACCTTCATTCCTCGTCAATTCATACATACCTACAAACATTTTACGAACCTTCATTCCTCGTCAATTCATACATACCTACAAACATTTTACGAACCTTCATTCCTCGTCAATTCATACATACCTACAAACATTTTACGAACCTTCATTCCTCGTCAATTCATACATACCTACAAACATTTTACGAACCTTCATTCCTCGTCAATTCATACATACCTACAAACATTTTACGAACCTTCATTCCTCGTCAATTCATACATACCTACAAACATTTTACGAACCTTCATTCCTCGTCAATTCATACATACCTACAAACATTTTACGAACCTTCATTCCTCGTCAATTCATACATACCTACAAACATTTTACGAACCTTCATTCCTCGTCAATTCATACATACCTACAAACATTTTACGAACCTTCATTCCTCGTCAATTCATACATACCTACAAACATTTTACGAACCTTCATTCCTCGTCAATTCATACATACCTACAAACATTTTACGAACCTTCATTC
Source organism: Euprymna scolopes (assembly GCF_053919585.1). Classification (NCBI taxonomy): domain Eukaryota; kingdom Metazoa; phylum Mollusca; class Cephalopoda; order Sepiida; family Sepiolidae; genus Euprymna; species Euprymna scolopes. Next base: position 130,923,466 of record NC_136495.1, read on the forward strand.
CTCGTCAATTCATACATACCTACAAACATTTTACGAACCTTCATTCCTCGTCAATTCATACATACCTACAAACATTTTACGAACCTTCATTCCTCGTCAATTCATACATACCTACAAACATTTTACGAACCTTCATTCCTCGTCAATTCATACATACCTACAAACATTTTACGAACCTTCATTCCTCGTCAATTCATACATACCTACAAACATTTTACGAACCTTCATTCCTCGTCAATTCATACATACCTACAAACATTTTACGAACCTTCATTCCTCGTCAATTCATACATACCTACAAACATTTTACGAACATTCATTCCTTGTTAAATCGTACATACCTGCAAACATTCTACGAACATTTCACCGGAATACAAACTGTCAAATATCTCCATCGGACAATCCATTCTTCGTTAAATCACATTCCATCCTACGAAAACTTTGCCTCTTCTAATACAAGTTGTTAGTAGTAAATAAAATCTGTTCTCAACCTTCAATATTCGTCTGTCTTTAATTATATTGAGTCAGAATCTACATACTTCCAACGTTGTTCATTTCATGTATTCTTTGTTGTGACCTCTATGGCATCCTTTCCCACCCCTAATCCTTTTATAAAAATCGAGGCTATATATGTTAATGAGGACATAATATCTGCAGATGCGATTCGAATCAAACTATATTCATTCGGTTTAGTAAGCAAGAACCCTAAGCGCTAAAAGACATGTTGGATAACAATTTTCCCAAGCAAATGATGCCCGAAACGTTGACTAGGGTATGTTGGAACGGCCCTGCCTGAGGTGAGTGGTATGTATCCGGACACGAATTGAATGTATGGGTTGATGTGAGTTCTTTGGCCACAGGTATGATGTTGTAAGGATTTTATACTTTTTAGAAGTATTCTGGCTTCGTCCGACAAATGATGTTAAGTATATCAATTTGGTGAAACTTGGTGCTAGGCTAAAAGATCCTGATCTTACACTGCAGGTCACAGTCATGCATCTCCTGATTGAAGTGCATTTACCACTGTTTGACTGGCATTCTGACTGAAAAGGTGGAAAGTAAGACTAAACGCAGTTTTGTACGAAAGAAACTGGCGATAGTAAAGCATCTAGTTGACAAATACAGCTTACAGGTGGACATAACCCCAGCTCCATCTATCTGATGAGTAGACTTGAGTACCACATAGATGGATCGATAGAATAAGACACGGATATAATCAATGAACACCTGATCAGATCAGTGTAATATTCGTGAAAATTTACACCCTGGAATTTGTCGAGCCAAATATTTTTGTCCAAACCGTATACAGCATTTATGAAGACATCAATCAAGGCGCAAAGTTTGTCAACGAATTGACCCGGCACTGTCCCGGTGGCAAAAATGAAAAGCTCAAGGTGGAGGGCAACTGGTGTCGGATAGGCATCGTTGTAACGCATTATGATGACAAATATTTCATAACATGAAGAGATTGTGACTCAACGTGTTTAACAGTATGGTGTCTGTGGAAATGATGCATTGAGCATTATACGTCAATTAAGAGCCGTTTTTTTTATGTGGTCCACCGCTTGAAATCTAAAGTGATAGTGTCTTTACATTTCGATGTCAAGAATTTCAGAAATTCACTAACGAATGTGGAGTGTAAATGTATTATCGGTGCACATATTTTATGGAAGGTAACGGTATAGTAGAGTGGTGCCACTGCGTCGTCCAAAATATTCCATATATATACTGGTATAATGCGACACTCAAGGACAATGCGACGCCATTAACTGCGTCCGCCAATAGGATCTACCGTTACAAACAGCATATTAAAAGAATAGATGTCACACCATAACTGGTTAGAGTTTTTAACACCTGGTATGAAGTGGAAGGTAACCCTCCCGCCAAATACTCTGTGCACTACCAGATTTGACAGTAGAAAAATAGATGAAATAATGTCCTCAGACCATGTTGGTTGATAGTGTCCTACATCACGTGAAAAATGTACGCTCCTGTTGCGCCTCTTCAACCTCGGAGACGACGAGGCAGATATAACACTAAACCTTTACTGCCCAGAAACGCTGTCTACGAAACCAGAAGATGGAATCGACAATGGCGGTGATAGTGAGGAAGATGGAAACGAGGAAGTTACCCCTCCGATCTTATGCAAAAGTACCCGTGGAAGGCGGTCATCATCTCTCTGTCATTTGTGTAATAGTGATATCGGGGGGGGGGGGGATAATAAAAGGTATTACTCACACAAGCGGCCGCGCCTCTGTTTAGCCTGTCAGGTGACAGGATAGGGAAGGATAAAGAAGAAAAGAAAAACTTGGTTTTATAGATGGGTTCTTTATGTACATATATCATTAATTTGCATATGAGGGGAATAGTGGCTTCAAGAAGAACGAATTGCAGTGAACAGGTAGTCGGATTTTTGATAGTCGATAGTGGACAGAGGTATCGAGAGTTATTGTAGTGAATTACGGTTTAAGTTAAGAGGGGTTGTACGAATTTTGACGTTGGTTAGAAGGATTTCTGACATTTTTGCTTTTTTAATTCACACACACACACGCACGCGCGCACACGCACACACACACACACACACACACACACACACACACACACACATATATATATATATATATATAGAGAGAGAGAGAGAGAGAGAGATAGAGAGAGAGAGAGAAAGAGAGATAGATGGAGAAAGGGAGATAGAGAGTGGGAGAGAGAGAGAGAGAGGGGAATACTACAGTAACTAGGCAATTTAAGATTACTTTACAACTACAAAAAGCATAGAGATATCAAATACCAAATGTGTCTTTAATATCAATTTTCGCAACGGAATTTGTACAACAGGGCAATGCCTAATGTGAAAAGATAGTATGATTATATTTTGGAAAAATTGAAAAAGGAAAACCAAAAACTTCAAAATAGCATCAACGTTTCGCCTTCATATGCCCATGTCCATCATAAAGATAAGAAAATCAAAATGATATTAAAAAGTAGCAAAAGTAGAACAAAAATAACCAACGTCATTAATGGAAACTAAACCAAAACTCAGTATCCAATGTTTGCATAACATATTTAAAGGATGCATCGGAGTGTGTCCGTCGGTTATCATCGTCATAGTTGATGTAGGGTGTTGCGACATCAGACTCTTTCACCAGAAAAAACTACAACCTTCGTTGACCAGTCGAAAGCTTGCACCCTGGAAAACTTCACTTAATCCATACACAACTGGACACCTTCGGGCAAATCATAGCACACGTTTATGTTTCAGTAGTACCCAATTGAAAAACAGAGACATTACTGTTCCGACACCGCCGGTGAATCCTCGCCAAACGCCTAACATATTGAACAGTAAAACTCATAATTGTCTATATTTTTCTTCTGAATATGTTGATATACAAATCATCCCCAATGCAGAGAGTTTCATGAGTTTCGTTCAACGCTTAAAACCGGGATAGACAGGCGGAAATGATTCACATTTTTTTAAATATAGTTTTGCATCAAATACCGGACAATTTAAGTAATTATATTCTTACAAATGTCAATGAGAATCAATGAAAGAATGACATCTGTTGCAAAACAATTGACAAATAATGAAGTCGATAATAAAAAGAAAAAATGCGTGCTCGTGTGGAGGAATTAACATATACTAGATAGTGATATGGGCAATATATATATATCATTCAACCACGGTAGTGGTTGAATATTTGCTTAAGTCCGAAATTGAATGAATCGAGACACATTCAAACCCCCACCACTAATTCCATTCGCAACCAAATTTCAAACAGGTATACAGTTGGATAAAACAGCTCATTAGCTACATTTTGAAAAAAAATTTTCGAAAATTGGTTCAGTAGAAAAAAAGTTACAACAAAATATGTGGGTTCACAAACAGGAGAGTAAGTACATAAGTGACCAACGCTTTTTTTTTATTTTGCATAACTTTTTTTGTATATAAATATTTTTTACTGCGATCTTGCCAATATGACATGCTAGTATAACGATTAGAGTACCGGGGGTTGGTGGAAAGATTTTAGGTTCAATCCCGTGTATCGTATTTTTTTATAATTAAAAAACCGAACTTTTTTTTTAATAACTAATTTTTTTTTAACTCTCCTTATGATTTTATATTGATTTTATATTGTTTATTGTTGAGTTAGAAAGAATTAAATGATCCTAATTATGATATAATAAAATTATTAATTTTTATGTAAATTATAAAATTATTAATTCCATCTACTAACTAACTAACTAATGAATTAATTTTATTCAAACAATTTTCACTACATAAATATATGCAAATAATAGGGGGGAAATAAGTTCAATCCAGCGACTGACACCCTTTCTAACTCAACAATAAACAACAACATATGCAAATAATAAATAAAATATTTATCAATATTCAAATTTTATTTTTTGCTGCAATATTTTAAGTCTAAAAAATTCTTATTTTTTACTTTACTAGAATATCTTGTTCTTTACTTTTCCAGGTTGAATTTCTTGTCCTTTACTTTTCCAGGTTTAATAAAATCTTAAGAATATTACTTTTCATGCGCGCATTTTTCCATATAATATATATATATATATATATATATATATATATATATATAATTTTTATTTATTTATAAGCATTTGAATGTTTTTTATTCAAAAATCTATTAAATATTTTACGTGCATAAAGGTTATCCATGGACATGCATGTTTCTAAGTATCACTTGTCATCAGCATGGCTAAAATTTTGATAAGGATCGAACTCGACACCATTCAATAAGCAGCCTGGTGTTTTACCACCAGACCTTGCCAATTTTCATGTACGATTTTTATCGCTATTCTGTAGTATTTTCTTTCCACTCCCTGACCGTGTTTGAGAGAAGTTATATAGCTACAATATAAAGCTGAACGTCTGTGTGTGTGTCTGGTCACGAAGAGGCTCCGATATGGTTGACTATTATAGAAAACTGATCACATATAACGATAGAAGATGTATCGAGACACAGGAATGGGTATGTTTGATCTGACATAATGATGATTCATTAAAATTGTGGGGTCTGCGTTCGCGCCTGGTCCACAAAGTATGGAAATAAAAAATTTAAAAATTAAAAAACAAACATTTACATGTGTTTTTGATATAGATGTACATAATAATACTTTGATAAGTATGTTTTAACTTATAGAGGGATGGTATAATAAAATTGTGGGGTCTACGTTCGCGCCTGGCCGCCATAGAAGGGAAATAGGCACAAACTTTAATAAGACTTTTCATATCTATCTGCGTAAGTATACTTTGATAATTATGTTTCAGTTTGAAGAAATATGGTATAATAAAATTATGGGGTGTTCGTTGTCGCCTGACCTCCATAGAATGAAAATATGTCACAAGATTTAACAAGGTTTTTTAATATAGGTCCACAGAATATTGTAATTAGTGTTTCATTGTGAAGAGGTATGGTATAATAAATTATGGGGTTTATCTATTTTATTTTTACTTTCATCATGCTTTGGTTTTGCTACCTCCAAATTCGAAGCTATCTCTTTACAGCCCTTCCTTTTCATAACCTATCATACTTTCATAAATCAGAATTCATTTTCTGTAGGCTGTTTTGAACCCAGTCAACGACGGGTACTTTTGCTAGTATATATATATATATATATATATATATATATATATATATATATATATATATATATATATATATATATCTGTGTGTGTATTTGTGTGTGCGTGTGTAGTAAGTAATGAAAATATATGGTTATTAGAAAATAAAGGAACATGTGCATGATTACAACATCCGTAAATCAGAAGTGAAGTTGCAGTTGTGTTTACATTTAGTAACGCCATCTTTTCTTCGTTTTATTTAAAGCCGATGATATTTTCTTTTACAGTTGTTAAATCCCTACTATTCTAGTGATTGAGGGCGGAATAAATTCGAAAATTGACATAAAAATTATATGAATCATTCTGCGCTACGAAACAGGTGCTGTCAATAATTGAACATTTTTACATGCCGAAAAGAAATAAACGGTAAGATGGACAGCAAAATCTGGAATATAGACTTTTTGTCATTTATTGGTATATGCTCTGTAGTTACATCGATCTTGATATATTAAAGGTTTGGTACAAATATAAAGTGAAATATAATTGAATACGCACACTTTTCCTATATATATATATATATATATATATATATATATATATATATATATATATTGCATAGAAAAATGCGAGCATAAAAACTAATATGGTTAAGATTAGCTTAGTAAAGTAAAAGGACTAGTTGTTTAACTGGAAGAGAAAAA
>NC_136495.1:130934750-130972250 GCF_053919585.1 Euprymna scolopes
TCATCAGGTCTGCATGACAAAAGATAAAATCTTTTTGCATATTTATTCATTTATTTTTACAATATTTATTAATAAAAAAAGTTATTTACAAAAAAAAACAAAAAAACAAAAAAAAAAAACAAAAAAACAAATTGGACTGAGATGAGCTTCAAAAGATACCATGTCACATTGCTGAGCTGCAAATAAAACCCTAAAATTACTCATTCTTGTCAGAACCTTGCAAGAGGTATCAAACACATGGAACAGATGGGCGCAATAGAAAATATACTTTTTTACTTATGTATCACCAGGTATTAATGTCGAAAGGCCACTCGAGGATAAGGGTTAAATGAGAGTCTGGTGGACGGTGAAACAACAACGATGATGATGATGATGATGATGATGATTGGACAGAATTTGATTATTTAAGAAGGCGTCTCAACAGGACTTTGTTTATATTGAACTTGATAACAACTACGCGGATTCCATGAACAAAGCTTCTTTCTTAGAACTGCACGCCTGTGGAACTCTGTTCCGTCTGTCTGCTTCCCACCGGACTACAACTTGGATGTGTTCAAGTCCAACGTTAACAAATTCCTAATGAACCGCCCCCTTAAGTAAACACTTCATCAAATCTCCACACTAACGTAATGCACTTGCAATAACCCTTATCCCTGAGTGGCTTCCGGGCCTTGATAAGTGGTGGTCACTGTGTAAAAAAAAAATGTTATAGTGAGCTGGGAAGCACTGCTGCGTTATTGTGCTCCACAGACAACAGTTGTTGGAAAGAAGTCATTTGAGTTTCATTTAGTTTTAGGTAGATAGATAGATAGATAGAGAGAGAGAGGGAGAGGGAGAGAGAGAGAGAAGAGGAAGAAGAAGAAGAAGAAGAAGAAGAAGAAGAACTGAAAAAGAGAGAAAGAGAAACTATTGATAGTGTTTGTAGCAAGACAAGTTTTTAGAAGAACTACCCAGCGTTTTACGGGAGCGAGAATAAAATCCCGTATCACAGCAGAACTATATTCTGTAGAAGCACAAATTAAAATTAAAGTTTTCATTCATTTTTTTTTTCATAATAAAGCAGTTTTAATGATTTTTTTTTAATGTTTTGTTTTCACCGTTTTATTTTCCTGACTTTCAGAGAAATAACATTAATATGTCTACTCATTAAAAATTAAAATGTTTAATTGTAAACGTTAGATTTATGAGCCCATCGTGCTCAATATGATATAAGATCTTTCCACAGAAGCAATCTGATTGGGAGTAAACATAGGCGAGAAAAAATTTGTCGGCATACCGTGGTATCAGAGCCTCAGGCGACTGAGAGCCGTTCCTAAAGTAGCTGGAAAAACGGTTGGATCAATCTACCGTTCAAGAGGTAACTCGCTCCTGACGTCTGTATAGAACAAATTACATCATAAGACGGAGTACCGTTGCCACATCTGAAGAGGTGCCGCTGAAAACATCGTTTCCCACCTCGATAAAGTGCAAAAGCGACTTTGAAATCTAGTAAGAGATTTTCTATTCTCTTCCCTAAACTCGTGTTCTCACAGAATAAATATCGCGAGACTATTTTTACTTTATCGCTATTTTCATGGTAGTTGTTCGACTGAGCTACTGCTGCCATATCTGGGCAGGAGCTGATAAAAACAGCCTATCCTGCCTTGACAGAGTACAAAATAGATATCGTGGCTTAGTGGGGGATGCCTTTTTCTCCACCCTGCAACCTCTCTCCCACAGAAGAGACATTGCGAGCCTACCCTTGTTTTATCGTTATTTCCATGGCAGGTGCTCGTCTGAACTCCAATCTCTGGTCCCCTCTCACCAATCTTTTACAAAAAACACCCGTCTAGCTGAATCCATTGTCAAAAATTTCCCCCACTCTTTATCTGTGCCTAAATCAAAACGTAGATTCCATGAACAAAGGTTCTTTCTTAGAACTGCACGCCTGTGGAACTCTTTTCCGTCTGCTTGCTTCCCACCTGACTACAACCTGGATGTCTTCAAGTCCAACGTAAACAAATTCCTTATGAACCGCCCCCTTAAGTGAACACTTCATTAAATCTCCACACTAACGTACTGTACTTGCAATAACCTTTATCCCTGAATGGCTTCCGGGCCTTGATAAGTGGTGACCACCGTGTTAAAAAAAAAGCTTCAATCTATGATTCCTCACCCTGTAAAGCATTCACAACAAAACACTCGTCCTTCTACAACCTCTGTCTACCTAAATCTAAACGGAACTTCCGTGAGCAAAGTTTCTATCTAAAAACTATCCTCTGTTGAACATATTACCAGGGCACTGATTCCCAGTTGATTACAACATGATTGCCTTCAAGTGCAATGTTAAGAAGGTGTTGCTAAGCTGTCCGCTTTGATACTGAGGTTATTCCCAGTTTCAACTATCGTTACCAAATCTCATGGTCTTGTCTCGCCGTCCATCTGGTACTTATTCATCCTTATCCATGACTGACCCTTCGGCCTTGATAAGCGGTGATTTTTAAATACATAACAAAGTACTGCACAATTATCCTAAGCGAAATGATTGCCAGGAAGCAAACAAATGCAGTACGCATGAATGAACCATGAAGAAAACATCACAAAATATCCGTAAACGCCTTCTTACTTAGAGATATCTCATTTTTGTTTTGGGTATTTGGTTATCTTTTCTGAATTATTTTTTGGATTTCACTTTTTGGCAAAACATGAAACACAATTAGACATGAGAAGAAAGCAAAAAATGAATACAACAAACAAATCGAAAAGTAACGAATGAAATTGATTGTGTGGATAGATATTTTACGCTTATATTCATTCAAAGCAAGGCACAAGTCCAATGATACGTAAGACACCATTTGTGAATTAAAGACCACACTTACAGAGACACTCTAGGGAGTTGAAAAGCGAGAGGTCTGTTCACAATACGGGTAAATTTCTGCATGTTAGTACAGATGAGAAAACAGAAAACAGAGAGAGAATTCCAAAATCTAGCAGTATAACAGAACGCGTATGTTGGCTATATGCAAATACTGAGCCGTGTTCAAAATGACGTCACGGTAAAGAAAAAGAAAATACTATAGAAAGAGAGAGAGAGAGAGAGAGAGAGAGAGAAAGAGAGAAAGAAAGAGAGAGAGAGAGAGAGAGAGAGAAAGAGAGAGATCACGTTAGAGACGTGGGTGGCGTAATAGCAGTAACGAGAAGTCCCACGTGATAGAAGAATGACGAAATAAATATCGTGTTACAAAAAAGGAGTCGAGTTATTACTTGTCCTCTGTTCTTTGCGACGTACTGTGCTACAACGCGTTGGTTCTACGTGTTTAGACGTGTCGGTAACGCCACAGCAGTTCTACCTATTTACTATGCCTCCTCACGGGACAGAAACAATTAGAGCTGAACACTCACCAGAATTGGAAAAGCTCAACAGTGAAGGGGTGGGATTTTGCAGCTTGTCAGATTATTCGGGGGTATTTACTTCGAGGGTTCACCAATGCTACGAGGTCCTTGGAAGCCATTCTATTACAATTCTTGTAAAAACAAGCACAGAGATGCAACAGCGATGGGACAGGGGTTGGAGCTTGGTTGACAATTCGGGGCCTATTTGGTTGAAAACTTTTTATTGGACCTTGTCCAACAGAGAGAGATTAGTGGTTGATATACCGGCCCATGGGCGGCAACAATATTCCATGCATGGGTGAAAGGTGACTTTGTAGAGATGCAGGCTACTGTCAGTTGTTTGAGATGTCATTATTGGTGCTCGTTTAGTATTTGTAATTTTTTTTTACACCACTTATCAAGGCCCGGAGGCCACTCGAGGATAAGCGTTATAGAGTGTACAGTAGTCAATGGGATAATATTGTAGTAATCGTTAGTAATGGAAATTTGGTAAATTGAATTACTTAAGGGGGGCTCATCAAGAATTTGTTTATGTTGGACTTGAAGACAACCAAGTTGTGTAATGAGTAAAGTCTCTCCTAATTGGATAAAATCGCCTATGCGATTATTGAAGTTTTCCGCAAAAAAAACAGCCTAACCTCCACATCGCTAGAGCAATCGTCACCAAACTTGCTCAAAATAACAGTCATATCAGAACTGATTTGTAAGGCAGAGCTATTCAGGTTCACAGCTGAGTTATCTTTTAATTTTATTATTGAAACCTGCAAATACAGTTCTAGAACTGCTTTTTTTTTGTTATTCTATTTAGATTTAAAAAAAAAGGGGGAAAAAAAGAAATATTCTATTTATGGTGTAAGGCTCCGAGTAAGATAAGTTATACCATATTTAAAAGCTACAATTAGCAGCAGGCGAAGACAAAAAAAAAAAAGACAAAAACAAAATGGCTGCCAATTGTAAATCAAGAAAATATTCGTGACAGAAATGCTGTAGCAAACAACTATTTTTCACTTTGTCTATTAGAGAGTTGCTTATAAATAGGATTTAAATAAAACCACATGGAAAGACAATTCCCCTTCGGTACTACTACTACTACTACTACTACTACTACAATACAAATAACTGCTAATTCAATTAATATTAACATATATAATACTCTACTAATATAATAACGATGTTTAAAAATATAAAGAATTCTTGAACACGCTAACAACAAAAGTACTTCCTTCGTGCGTGAAATAGAAAAGGATAAGATTTTCATACTTTTAATTAAAATATTTTCTGCAAATAGAAGAGGAGGCGATGATACCATCAAATAATTACTTATTGGAGAAATAATTAACATGAGGAAAACCTAATTCGCAATACATTTAGCTTTATCTACCGATTATAGTAAATTTAATTACGAGGGGAGTGCAATAAGTAATGCCCCTGGCCCACTTCCAATTGTCTTATCTAGCTGAAATTTTGCATGTGCAATGATTTATATCTCTACGGGTTATGTGGCAAATTACAGCTCTGACCTAATTGTGGTTTCTGTTTTACATGTGTTTGAACTGAGTCAGGTGTGAAATGGAGCTTGTTGAATGTCGAGCAGTGATCCGGTTTTTGTATTTGAAAGGACGCACACCACATGAGACTTTTGATGAAATGAAAGAAACTTATGGTGATAATGCCCCATCATATGACTTTGTAAAACGATGGCATCAAGGATTTAAACATGGCCGGATGTCTGTGGAAACAGCTCCCAGACCTGGTCGTCCCCCTTCTGTCATTGATGAGGAATCTGTCCGTCAAGTTGAGGCTGCCAATTTGGAAGATCGGCGCATTACTATTCACCAAATAGCCCAAAATGTCAAGATTAGTACAGGGTCTGTGGAAATTATCATTCATGACCATTTGCATTTGCACACCATTCCAGAAGTAAGAACGCGTCGAGTGCTCGAGGATGAATTTGGAAATGTGCCAAGAAGATGAGTCAAAGTTTTTCAAAAGACTGATTACACAGGATGTAACCTGGGTCAATCACTATGATCCAGAGACCAAAGCCCAGTCAATGCAGTGGAATCACTTGGACTCACCACCTCCAAAGAAGGCAAGGGTGCAGCCCTCCGCTGGCAAGGTCATGCTCACAGTCTTCTGGGACCAGGACGGAGTAGTAATGAGAGATTTCCTGGCAAAGGGTACCACAATTACAGGAGCCTAGTATGCTTCACTTTTTAGGAAATTAAGGGAAGCTATCAAAATCAAGAGGCGGGGCAAGATCAGCAAAGGTACCCTCCTGCTGCAGGACAACGCTCCGGTCCACAACTCGCATGTCGCCAGATCAGAAGCACGGACGTATGGTTATGAAATCCTCCCCATCCCCCTACTCTCCCGACCTTGCACCCACTGACGTTCACCTCTTCCCACCCATGAAGTTGTTTTTGAAAGGAAAGCGTTTCCCAGATGGTGCAGCCTTGATTTCTGAAGTCACATCGTTGTTGGAGGACCAACCTGGGGTGTTCTACAAAAACGGTCTCCAGAGCTGCATCAAACGATGGGAGAAATGCACAACTCTGGGTGATTCCTATGTAGAGAAAGACTAATAACTGTGCCAAGTTTCGTTACTCTACTGCTGTGGGAAGTGCGTCAGGGGCATTACTTATTGCACGCCCCTCGTAAGATTGGATTTGATTCAGGATTGCCGCCGTTAGGGACAACTCAGAACGTTGTTGAAAATCGATTCAGAAATCTAGTGGTAGATCATCTAATCTCGTTTTATAGCCCCTGTATACCAGAAGAGTTGTTGCTAATCCATTCTACTATGAATTATAAAGAATGTGCAGGACTGAGTTTTAATCACTGGTCCCTCCTTTAAAAATATTCACAGCGAGAACTTTTTTATCCCAACGAAAAATTTATTTCTTTATATTCTTGTGCCCAGTGTCAGGCGCAATTTGCACAAACATTTTTCTGTGCAAGAGTTTCCTATCTGTGGGACACATTATTACGGTATTGCTTCCCTAAAAATGACATATGGTTGTCTTTAAATTCGTAATCAACAGAATTACGTTATAAATTATCCCCACAAGTATTTGACCTTGGTCCGTTCTAGCAAAAATTGTTAATCCTTTCTTAATATTCTTTATCTCTCAACTGACAGTCATTACATCTCATTAAATCTTATTCTCGAGTAACTTGTGACCTTGATAAGTGAAAACGTATTAGTTTTTAAAAAAGGAGGAGATGGGATGGTCTCAGGAACGATGATTACAGATAATTTTATTTGCAAATTTTGAATTACCTTTCCTATGTTTGCACACATCTTTATGTAACGATACGAGGTGCCTTAAATAAATTCCCAGACTTTTTTCGTATAAGCACTTTTATTGATAGTTTACACATGAAACTCTCTTCCAACAGCTTCTGGAAGACTCCATGGAAGTTCTCTTGTATGAGCATGTCAATGGCCCTCGTTACAGCCTCTTTCATCTCCTCAATTGTCTCATAACGACAGCCTCTAAGGTTTTCCTTGAGCTTAAGGAATAAATAAAAGACACAGGGAGCAAGGTCTGGACTATAAGGAGGACGGGGAACTGTTTTTATGCTCCTCATTGTCAGATAGTCTCTGACAAGGGCGGAGCTTTGGACTGGTGCATTCATGCAAATCTTCCGCATCTTCAGTTCCTCACAATAATTGTACAGTTGTTTTGTGTACAGTTCCCACACTGACATCAAACTGTACACTTAATGTCTCTTTAGACACACGACGGTCCTCATCCATTTATTTGGCCAATCAACTCTGGTGTTCTAACTTCCTTACTTCTCTCACACGTCTCATCATCAACTCTGGTGTTCTAACATCCGTACTTATTGCTATTTGATTATTTAAAAATGTTTTATCAATATAAACACTTGTCTTATTTGGACCAAGTATTTTCTTTCAAATAAATTGTGTTAAAGTGCGTTATTATGTTGTAAATAATACTATACCACAAAAATAAATTTAAAAAAAATGGCTAGTCAGAAACAAAGATTAATCTGTAAGCTTAAATGCTATCAAAATTTGTTTCGAAAATCAAATAAGGAAAGTTAAATAATTTCGTTTTATTATATACTTGATTGTTTAACTTATTGTTACACACATTTTCAGGCATATACATTATTGAAAGAGTGGCATAACGCGTACTATTATTATTTATTTTAAGGTGTGCACGTTGTCTATAGGAACGAACATGACAGGGACATTTGCGAAAATAGATTCCTTTGCGAAATGATGTCTTTTTCAATGTAGGAGATCGTTGTGGATACGGATTTTTTTATTCTGCTATCATCAATAGAATGTGGTTCTTTCATTTTAAACTAGGGAATTTACGGTGGCACAGTGGTTAACGACACTGACTGATATCCTGGAGTTAGAATCCAGTTCAGTTTTACTTAGGATACTGTGAACTTTTACATAGTTCTTCTTGTGAGTGCCTGGTTTCTTCCCAGAAAAGAATTCTGACTAAAAAGATATCGAAGAAACCAATGACAGAAATAGAATCATCAGATTCATAATGAATGAATTTTGAACCAATCTCGACTGAGATCGACATCCATCGGCCTCGTCTGATTGAATCGATAGAGCTGCATTGTTTCTACGTCCTTCGCGATGAGTCAGGCATTTTTCTGGGCTTTTTTTTTTCAATAAAACCAAGCGATGAGTCAACGTACAACTGTTATTATAAAGAAGAAGAAAATAATAAAACGCTAAATTAATTACCAAGGAATCCTTTGTATTGCAAAGCAAGAGGATATATATATATATATATATATATATATATATATATATATATATATATATATATATATATATATATTTATATGTGTGTATATATATATATTGTTGAACAAAAGAAGTGTGGTTTGGTACAACTAATAATTCTTTTACAATCCTATTCTGTCGCAGAATCTGTTCCTCTTTTCTTTAACGGATGAAATTCTCCCAGAGTTTATAAATTGATAATACACACATCTACATATTTCATATTAAATACATAAAGTTATCTTGTGAACGTTTTTAAACTCAGATACACATAGCAATCCATGAGATAACGATACTTAATTCGAACTAGCCTTAAATTTCGGTTCTCCTTTTCCACTATGTTATTGGCAGGAATACATTTTATTTTGCGCCAGCTTTTTTATAAAAATACTTATTCCGAGTAAAAAAAACACTTAGAGTGGCCATTGTTTTGCTTAGTTCATTTTAACTAAAAGGAAGCGATAAATAGTTTTCCCGAAGATTATCTTCCCTTGGAAGCATTTACAATCCTCATGCATTAAAAGATTGAAACCGTCCGAAAATATTTATACCCAATCTTATTCTAATCGAAATTAAAATATAACCATAATAAAATTATTGTTTTACAACAATTTGGTTCAGTTAACCTATTATTAATTAAACAATACAATTACATTTAATTTATAAAATTGCATTTACAAAAAAAAAAGTTTTAAAAACCTGAAATACAAATAAAATTAAGAGAAAATAAAAATATTGTTTTCTTAAGAGTAATGTCCCTTGGCAGCATTACAATTTCTAATATATTTAAATATTTGAAGTTTTAGAAGCTATTTATGTACATATTTTGTAATCATTAACTTACTCGTACAGAAAATACTTGTACAGTTTATTTAAAAATTCCCTCTACTAAGCAACGCCGGGTAATTTTTCTTGTTTGATATAAAACATTCAGAGTGGATGCTGACCTCGGGGTTAATTTCACAAATAAAGAAATCAGGCAAAAAAACAAAACAAAACAAAAAACAAAACAAAACAAAAAAACAAATAAACGTTCGGTTGCCAGTTGAAATACATTGTGCTTACTGAGCACAAATACCCCCGGGAAAAGCGTGAAACTATCTAACCCCAAAATAGGTCAGGGCAAGCATTACTGCCCGCTGTCGGATATTTGGCAGTGAGGAAGGTTGTTACTATGTATTCCCGTTAACAAGGCGAAATACCGCGAATGACGCAGCATGCTATCCCGAAAATTGAAACCTATAAATTAAAAATAGGGTGCAAAGAAAGAGGGTAATCACACCAGGATCTCGAAGTCGGGGAGGTCTGAGGTGAAGAAGTCGCCTGGAATCTCGTAAAGTTTCTGCATAGTTTGCAGACTTTTATTCATGTAACCTTTTCAACCTGACAGCTTATGACATTAAAACTTAAGGAATCAAGTCAAAGTTACTAATGCTGAAGGTAAATGTATACAATCGGCATACAATAATATTCCTATTTACTTGCCGCCCTACGAAGGCAGAGTTAGACACAAGGTCGGTTTTTAATGTGGGAAAAATCCAGCTCACCAAAAAGGGGCACTCTTGATAGAAACAGAAATAAAACAATTGCCTCAATTTAGAGAGCAGTATCAGAACAGATACTACACTTTGACCTTAGCCAAAAAGTCCATGGAGTTGGCAACCAATAATATTAGCGAAATAAAAGGAAATGTAAAGTCGATGAATTAATCAAAACAATTTATTTTGTTTTACTTACGCATTTGTGATTTATTTGAGTTAAAAAAAAAAAAAAAAAAAAAAGGATTGGGACTTGTGCATCTTATCAACCGTGCTATTTTATTAGATAAGAATTTCAAGTTAAATTCAATTTTTACGGTATTTTTTTTTGTTTATTAAATTGATAGGTGAAAGTACACAATAGTTAACAAAGTCCATGTAAATAATGGATTTTGAAATAACGTTACAGTTTCAGCTTGGGAAAAATATATATGGCAACTAGAGCATGTACCCACCGTTGCCCGGCATCAAACGTAACGTTAATTCCTTAAATAAAAATAAATAAAAATTTAAAAAAAAAAACGGAAAGAAACATGTGCACGCGAGGAGTAGGCTTTTTCTAAACAGTTCATTTCTTATAAGTAAAAAAATACTTTGTCTGAAATAGAAACCAAAACATAAAGACAGCGAGTCAAGCACGATAACCATTAAACCAGTTTGCCACGTTCTTTAAAAAAGTGTTCTCAAACCCCGTGCAACACTTGACAAACAGATAAAAATCTGATGATCCCGCCAAGTACCAATTTTTCTAATTTTGACTCCTTAGCAGCCATTTTTCTGAGAGAAAACCGATTAAAAAGTTTTCCACGTGTCTGAATACCTTACATACCAGATTTCAGATCTGTAGATCAAAAATTCGTTGAGTATATAGGTTGAGAATTTGTCCTTCCCCACAGGCATTCTCATTTCTATAGATATGTTTAGATTAAACTGATCGTCAGACTAAAATCACAATAAATTTTATTTTTTCGCTGCAAAATTCTCACAAAATTCTTATGTGTTGTGTCGTAACACAATAGTAAAAGAATAAAATTAATTCGAGGTTGGTTTAACAAAACGAAGTGTATTAACATCACAAGTACAAATGTAGGGATACAGGTATAACTGACTAGCGCTCAGTTAAGCAGTGGAGTACTGTCGCCGCGACTTACCGGTGTAGACCTTACTAGCACTATATATATATATATATATATATATATATATATATATATATATATATATATATATATATATATATATATAAATATATATATAAATATAGTGAGAACCGGTGTAATTTCCCTTATGCCTAGAAAGGCCGGTATAACATTATGTATTCAAAAGATTGATCGTTTGGAAACTATTTGTGTCTATTAATTAAATAAGTATAGATTAAAACAACATTGCCTTTTGACTAGGAACAAAGTGTAGTATATGTTCTGATGCTACGCTACATCTTTTCTGTCCTCGATCAGTGGAGGAGAAATCCCTCTAGAATGAGGCAGTTTTAATTTGTGCTCGCATCCAGAGTGTCCATTTTTGGGGGGAGCTGGATTTTCCCCACATTAAAAACCGACATTGTATCTAACTCTTCCCTCGTGGGCAGGCAAGTAAATAGGAACATTAATATCGCAAACCTTAATTACATAATATTTGGGTTCTATTCTTTAATGACAAAACGATACCGCAATGATTAAAATCTAATTTCATAAATTTCAAAAACAGCATAGTTAAAAAAAGATGCTGAAAATGAAAGTAAAAATATAAAGAATCCCGAGCGACGTCGTGTAGTTACATCTAGTAACGATAGGCAAAACGTCTCAATGATTCCTGTAGTGGAAACATTCGCCAGATTATACAACTTCACATTCCCATACAAGCAATACAACGACATCTCAGTAAAACGTGTTGTCTTTACATGGAAAATCAACAGCCGTTTAGTGGCAAACAGTTTGGTCCGAAAAGATAATATTTATAAAGTCTGCGTTTACAAACATTGTTTAATTCGCAATAGATTACGTTTCACACCCCGACTAGATGCGCAGCTAGACGATACACCTGTAAACGCCGATTTATCTCTATATAAAGTTAGGTATGTGCACATGCTTGCATTGTTTCGTGTAAATCGTTCACTCCTAAACTAATTAACTGATCATGGTGGATTTTGGAATACAACTGCGAGGTGTAAGGATGGGTAATATGGGCTATATTTACTTTCTTCATTCACCTAGAGTTAAAAAAAAGGGGGTGGACACCCTTCATAAAAATTCAGATAGCTGCGATTATTCTAACATTAGAAATTATATATCAATAAATAAATTTTCTCCAAATCTCAGTTCCTTTATAATATGTTTAAGGGGTTTCAGTAGCACAGTCTCTCCATTTAAACATTAAAACATTAAAATATTTCCGATTTGCCTTGAACTTGATTTGTAGTAATTAGACACCGATTTTTTTATGGAATCGCTTCAGACAAGGCGTTAAACCACTTAATGTAAGGAGTTAACAAGAACGAAAGATATTATCACAAAGACAGGGCATGATTATCGATCTTAATCTTGAAAAAACTAAGGTTAAAGTAAAGGGAACACAGTCAGCAGGTAGAGCGTTCGACAAACCTGTGGTTCTTGAATCAAGAAAAAGTCTACTTGAATAAGAATCTGTATAAGTAAACAAGCAGCGAATTGACGAGGAACACTAGAAAACTACTGACACCCGAAAGTATCCTGTACCTCTATAAGGCCACAATTCGCCCATGTATGGAGTATTGCTATCACATCTGGGCTGGTGCATCTGCTACTAATCTCTCGCTCCTTGACAAGGTTCAAAAGAGAGTCGCAAACCTGATAGGCCCTGAACTGGCATCTAAGCTTCAGCCTCTGTCCCATCGACGAAATGTTGAATCCCTCTGCCTTTTCTACAAGTATTTTAGTGGTGAATGCTCTGACAAACTACAATCACTTGTACCCCCACGACGTGAGCACCCTCGACAAACCCGACAGGCTGCTAAATCCCACCCCCACATTGTAGCGATCCTTAGATGTAAAAGATCTTTTTACTCCAATAGTTTCTTACTCAGAACCGCTAGACTCTGGAATTCCATTCCAGGTCCCTGCTTCCCCAACAGTACTGACGTTCAGAAGTTCAAGTGTAACGTGAACCGACATCTTGCTGCCCGAATCCCTACATAGTACCCCAGTAGTTGTTGCCCCTGATAGTAGCCCCCTACACCAAAGTGGCAATTTGCCTTGTTTTGAGGTGAAAATTGAAAAAAAAACAAACAAAAAAAAAAAAACTAGACCAACAAATCCAACGAGCTGGAACAAAAGGAGCAGAGAACAGATCAGATAATTCTGAAGAACACATGTCATAATAGTATTTACAGAAAAGATTGAGACTAGCAACATCACGTCTGTGAGAGAAATCTTACAGAGGAAAATATATGTTAGGGTCACTTAAATTGCAGATACGTTTTTTCTACCTTATTAAAACCCCTCAAACAGGACAGAGATTTCTCTCAGCCCAAATACAAAAAAAAAAGAAAAAAACAAAAACAAAACAAAACAAAAAACAATACTCCATACATGGTCTGATAGCAGATTTGTATTGATAGAAAATAGCCTCAGGTGTGAAAAGGCGTTTAGAACAATATAGAGAACCTACTTTACCGGAAGTGAAAAGAGCAATGGATCTAATATATGTTCCATGAGAAAAAAATTTATGAGAAAGAAAGACTAAGGAGTATCAAAGTCGAGTTTTTCCTCAAGACTAGAACAGTCCATGAGAATCTCAAACAAAAGATGGACACGCCTACGATTGAAAGATAAAGTAAGTTTTAAGAAGATCAAGCAAAAGCAGCCATTTCGTACTCCAGTCTACAACTGAACCCGGTAAACTTCTAGATTAGCTGTGTGTTTCAACTGATCCGAAGGACATAAGCGAGAAGCAACACCGGAATAGAGAGTGTCATGATTAATATAGATATTAATTTTCTGGACAATATTCCCTGGAAGATCACTGTTAAAGAGAAGAAACAAGTTGAGTCTAGAATAGAACCCCAAGGAAGAGCAATATTGATAATACAAAGAAAGAATAGAATCCAAAGTTTCTCGCTATATTCTATCAGAAAGAAAATACCTGATGATATAATAATTAATGCATACCTATTATCTAATTATTATACAATAATTATATAATAATTATTATATAATAATTATTATCTAATTATTATATAACTATTTATCGGAATTCAATATATTAATTATATTCAGTATATAATTATTATAGAATTATATATAATAACTAATATATAACTATTATATAATTATTGTATAAGTATTATATATTTATATAATTATATAATAATTACCATATAATTAATAATCATAATAATACATTATAATAATTATATTTATTATTGTGAGATATAATTTCTATATAATTATTATGTGATTATATAATCATTATCATATACTTATTCTATAGTTATTATATAATTTATATATAATTATATAATAATTATTACACAATTATTATATAATTATTATCCACAATGATTCGTTATTATAATTATATTCATTATTATGATTATTTTGTAATAATTATTCATTATAATGCGTTTTAGTTACTTAAAACCTAATTCGGCCATTGCTATTGGTGGTAGAGAAGTTTTTTTTAATTATTGAAGGAAGCAAGCTTAGTCTTGACAGCATTGAATGTGACCATCCATATATATTTACTCATGGAATGTGCTAGAGATGGGTTATGATTATATTAATCTATATAAATAAAGCACTGTGCGTCCGTGTGAAAATATTTAACCGGTAAACTCTGAAACTACTCGTCACATAACATTAAAATTAAGATGGTTTAACTACGAGCAAAATCTTTGTTTGGATAGATGAATAATGCGTGCAGAAATATGTCGGCAGTTTTAAATGCAAAATGTTTATTTCAACTAGCCAACATATTTCTATTACTTGTACGCATGCGCAAATTCATTCATATCTTGAAGTGACTTAAGTTTCAATCTTTCATATCTATCTGTCGATAGCTCAAATGGTAGGAAACGCGGTTTGAGCGCTAAATGTTTTGGATTCGATTCTAGCTAATGGTACCCAAGTCATTTTTTAAAAACTTTTGAAATCAGTGATATATATTAGGTACAATATAATATTCTATAGAGAATTGGCTCTGTAATAATAAATATGAAATCTGTATCAATTAAAATATATTTAACCCTATTTTAGGGCCGGGTAAGGTCGGGCGCTTCGTGTTAGTAATGAAATAAATATTTCTCCAATATTTAATAAGTTCTGCACTATCAGCCTATCACCAACCCCTAACCCATCGCAGCAATGTTGTACTCCCAGTATTTGTTTTATAAGTATTTTAAGGCTGAAACTACTGTCAATAATTTTCCCCACTCTTTATCTGTGCCTAAATCCAAACGTAGATTCCATGAGCAAAGCTTCTTTCTTAGAACTGCACGCCAGTGGAACTCTCTGCCGCTTGCCTGTTTCCCACCTGACTACAACTTGGACGTCTTCAAGTCCAACATAAACAAACTCCTGACAAACCACCCGCTTAAGTAAGACACTCTATCAAAACACCCAATACTAATGATTACTACAATACCATCTCATTGATTACTGTACACGCAATAACCCTTATCCCTGAGTGGCCTCGGGCCTTGATAAGTGGTGACCCCGATGTAAAAAAAAAATAATAATGGAATGCTCTCTGACGAACTAATAACTCGACTAACCTAATAAACAGGAACTCCCACCGTTTTCCAGTTACTGTTAGATGCTGAAAGGTCCTTCTTCTTAGAGTATCTTCCCTCGGATTGCTAGAATTTGGAAATCCCCCTTGTTTCCTGTTTCGCTGATTGTACTAACATGCAGAATTGTAAATGTAATGCTAACAGACGTATCGTTGTTCAACTCGCATATCCCCCTGTAGACATGGTTCCAGATAATAGCCTCGCATATTCCCTTGTAGACATGGTTCCAAATAATAGCCTCTTACGTTTAAGTGTAAAAATATTTTTTAAAAAATATTGATTTTATTGAAACGAGAAGGTCTTGAAGCATTTGATACTTGACAAAAAAGACGCGGCTCAATTCGCTGTTTTCAATCTTCAACTGACAATCCTTGGAGTTGCCTCCAACGTCGACTTAAAGAGAAAGAAACCAAACACGAACCGGAAATAGAATAAAAAGCATTTATAATCCTCATGTTTGTGCGATTTATAGTACGATAAAGAGTTGAATGAACACTTGTGCACTGCCATTGTCTTCTATACTCAGTTTCGTAATAACGATTTCGTCTTCGTTTTTTTTTTTTTTTTTGTTGATTGGCATAACAAGCGACAAAGAGGGCGGTCTATGAATAAAATGATTCGAGCAGAGAAGTAACACGAGAGAACAAAGCACGACGTCGTTTATAATTTGTGACAGCGACGGCATTATATGACGCGCGAATCAGGTTTAGATTATTTGCAGGTTACGCTTTTAAAGGAAGCTGATATAAAATTAATCGAGTAGAAGATAAAGAAACTAAATACAAAACCAAAGAATAAAGAATTAAAAAAAAAAAAAAAAGCGTAAAACGAAAAACAGTATTTTAAAAGGAAAATAAATCTTACCTAATTTATTCAAATTCATGAGTGTTTGAGGTTATGGAAATAATCCATTAACGTCTCAGATTTCAGCGAATACGAATGAATAGAACCCAGTGTTGTTCAAGTTATTATTGTGATTTATACATATATCTCTACTTATATATAAAAGGTTCTTTGTTTGTGTGAATGTATGAGTTCGTTGCCTACGGACTCCGAAATGACTGGGCCGATTAAAAAAAATCACACAAAAGTACTTTATGAGTTTTGGGTGTTCTAAGAAAGGGCGTGCGCCAGAATGCCTCCGATAAGTATAAGATTCCATAAAAAGATCATTAAGCAAAAAAAAAAAACAAAAAAAAAAAACAACGACAAAAAACACCGTGCTATTAAACAGCATCTGTCTCAATAATATATATATATATATATATATATATATATATATATATATATATATATATATATATATATATATATATATTATATATATATATATATATTATATATATATTATATATATATATATATATATAATCTGAGGTTGTTTACCAGAGGTAAAGTAACCAATAAAGTTTAACGAGGTGCTCAATACCATAGTAGAGCTAGGCATACTCTTTATTTGGTTTTACATTGAAGTCATAAATTTATTATATTTTTTACTAGAATATCTTGTATTTTTCTTTTCCAGTTTAAAATCTTGGTCTTTTCCATGTTTAAATCTAAATCATATTATTTTTCATGCTCGCATTTTGCTATGTCATCCATTATTTATCCAGGCTTTGCTTTGAAATAAAAATTTATCGCTCTACTTTATTGTTACATGTGAATTATTAGCGGCAGTACAACTGAGCGACAGATCGAGACAGCGGTGAATTATTAGCGACATTTTTTTATATATCCTGTTAAGTCATCATCTCTTCCGTTCCCAGCCAATTTGAGGTAGCGCAACAGATATAGTTGTTATGGTAACCAACAGCCTATCAAGAAATAACGTATCTCCGTTCCTTACAGATTCTGAGAATTTTGCAACACAGTAATTTTATTATAACTTTTGTTTTACTGAGCAAAAATTGTAAATTATTTTTTTTGCAAAATATAGCTGAGACGGTAACCTATGGACTGTAGAAATTGTTTTAGAATTGGTCGCAAAATGAGTGAGCACTGAAGCTTTAAAATGAGTAAAACTAACACTTAACCATATATTAACATTACCGATATAAGAAAATAATAATTTGTTGATTAGGAAAATAATAAAATACTATAGAAGAAGAAACACGAATTTACCTTTCGTCAATGTAGTGAAATATATGTGTTTGCAAAACAGCAACTTAATGAAGTAAAACTTCCCGGAACGGAATAAATACGTCGACCCGCAGTACGGAAGCTGGGATATTAGTTCCGCAATGTTTTTTTGTCCGTAAAATTTCCCAAAGTATCAAATCAAATGCTAAATCTGCCGACTACGTTCGTCATTTTCCATTTCTTTTCTTTGATTCCAATTCCTGATTTATCTTACACAAATCTCTTTGTTTTACATCGAGTTCCTTGAAGATTATAGTTTCCTTGGATTTGTTTAAGATATTTTTGTTTGTTCTTAAAATGATAAAAATATTTCGGTATGAATGCTCCAGTAAAATCTGCTCAGATTGAACGTGTCTTGTCTCTTATGAATTCCGTCTCTCTGTGGCTTTATCGTCAATCAGGGTCGATAATCCCTTTAGTAAAGAAGAGAGGGAGATAATCTGGATTATCCGGTGATGTTTAATCTACTTACTTTTAATCGAGTTTGACTGTTGTATTTATAATAATATTGCTTATGGCTCAGACACGTGTGACTCCATTTCTGTGATGCACGTTTTGACCAATTGTTGGAAAGTAGGATGCGTCTCTGTACTGCATCTTGTTATAGACATCTAATCTCATTCAGTATGTCTCTCTCTTTCCTTTTATTCATTTAAACAGTCCCTGTTGATTTTGCGGTGGGGGTTTAATTCTGTGCAATTCTAGAAGGTCCACTCTCCCTGGTTTTGCCTTCTCTCTTTGAGAAGGGGTTGGTTTATTGTTAATCGCAGGAGGTACCCTTACGACGGAATGTCGACTGGGCTGCCCAGGCACTTTTTGCAGATGAGAGTGCGCCTCCTCTAGGGGCGCTGACTTGTCGTTGGTTGGTTGTTTTTGTTTTACGGCATACCAACCCTTTTCGGGTTATTTAATGCCGAATCCAAAGATTTTGAAGAAAATTTTTTTTAATAGAATATATTTGTTGTTTTCACGTCGGTTTCTATTTAACCCATAGTTGGGACCCTAACAGGTACTATCACTCCGGGTCAGAGTGGACCTGAGAGCAATGGTAATTAAAGGGTAGCTCCACACTCCCCAAAGCCCACAAGCTGGGGCCTCACCACTGGATATAGTTTAAGGTCATATCCAGGACCCGCTGACTTGTCAATCTCACTTTTTTACCCTGGTGTGTAAGTTTTTGCAGTGGGAGAGAAATAAGAAGCTCGTTTACTTACACAGTCTCTCTCTCTCTCTCTCTCAGAAACAGTCTCTCTCTCTCTCTCTCTCTCTCTCTCTCTATCTATCTATCTATCTCTATCTCCCTCTATCTCTGAATCTCCTGAGTATTTTACTAAATGGTATCTGTATTGCTATAACCTCATCATCAGCAAATGCCGCACAAAGAATCAGATCACTTGATGTTTGTAATCTACGTGCTATTATTATTGCTAGCTAAAATCCCAAACTACTATTAATTCTTAAATTCCTGCTAGATTTTTATTTACCTTAAGTTTCCATTTTCAAGTTAATATCCCGATACGTATTTTAGCTGACAAAACATCTAGACTTCGAAATAAACATGATAATAATCGTCCATGATAAGGTTTCGGCGTCTTCCAGGAACCAACAATATAACACTATTTCTGCTCTTTAAAAACAGTCTATCGGGTCACCGCTTATTGAGGCCCGAACATCACTCGAGTTAATGATATTGTTAGTGGACTGTGTGACAACACCGTGTAGCTTGGCAACGATGCTTGTAACAGGCCAACATTTGGTTATTTAAGAGAGCGGTTAAAAAAGAACTTGTTAACCTTGAACTTGAGAAGGGTCATGTTGTAGTCAATGAGGAAACAGCCTCGTTGTATTGTGTGCCATAGATAGGTAGTTCTTAGAAAGAAACTTTGCTCGTGAACATTTCGTTTAATTTTAGGTATATAGCAGAAGAAATGAAAATTATTTAGAATAGTTGTGGCTAGAGGAATTTTGGTTACAGATATTTTACAACGGGGTTGTAGATTGGATACCAATCGAGCACTTGTCATGAAAATAACGATATGCTCTTGATTCTATTCAGGACGATGTACTGTGGAACATGTGCACTATATTGCTCGTAAAGGCTGTGCGTATGCTACTGAATTATGAGTATTAATGGGATATAATGATTGTGAGGATCCGGTCTGAATATATATGGGAAGCGTTCTAGATAGGAATTTGTTGACATTGGCTTTGAAGACGACCAGGTTGTAATATGCGAGAAAGCAGCCTAGTGGAAACCTGTTCCACAGGCAGAAAGCGATGGAAATTTCGCCTGACACTCAGCACACAGGTGAAGAATGGAAAGTTTTCTTCGTCGTTGTAGAAATACAAGTGTATGCTGTGAATGCCTTTTAAAAGAAGAACCAAATATTTAAGCTCAGTCGATAAGCTTCTATAAATATAACGAGAGAGAGAGAGAGAGAGAGAGAGAGAGAGAGAGAGAGAGAGAGAGAGAGAGAGAGAGAGAGAGGGAGAGAGAGAATAGCAACGTTTCTTTTGTGACAAAGCCTTCTTTCCCGGATTGTGCAGTCCTCAAATAATATCGCATGCTACTATTTAAGGTAATGCCACGCTCTTTGTAAACAAACAAATGGAGCACTATAAAGTGGCATCCAATATTTAGATGAAACAATTCTAGATATCATTTACCACCATCGCCTATCCGGTGGATAGATGCTAGTTTAAACGCACTGAGAGCTGTAATAGAACGGAGCAGTATGTCTGTAGATAATCATATATATGTGTTTTTATTTATATTTTTTATTATGATTTTGCTAACTTTAAAAGATTACCATTACCTTTTATGAACTTTGTAAATAAAGGACATTCTTTCACCATATCGTTTTATACCATGGAAAAAAACTGCAACTGTTTTATTCCGAGGAACATATTTGTCTCTGATGAGCTGTTTGGTATATTTACGCTATTCAACGAAACACGTGTAAGACGTAACACATTAACATATGAATAAAATACTATCAGTGTGAAATAAATACATATTCTGATTTGGGAATAATAACTAATATATATATGATATTTCGGCAGAAGGAATACAAAGAGAAGAAACTATTTTCCGGATATTGAGCACTGGAAAGACCCCCCCCCAATAAATAATTAAAAATAAATCATTACAACTTTTGCTTAAAAAAAATAGCAGCGAATGCTCGTTCGATCGTAAATAAATAAATAAATAAATAAATACAATAGCCAAGTAGGCAGGCTCGAACCTAGAACGCGAATGAAGCGAAAAGGTAACTTGTGAACTGTTTTGCTCACTGTCCGAGGAAATAATCACGATTTTGTGAACCTAAAAAAATAACGTTTATAAACATTAACGCGTGCGTTTGTTTTTTTTTAATTTTTTGTAAGGGCACTTTTTCACTGGCTTTTTTTTTTTGTAAATAAAGGACATTTTCGATTTGCTTGTTTTAGTAGGGGGATTTTTCGATTTGCTTCTTTTTTTTTTAGAGTGGGGAGCCTTTTTGTTTTTAAAAGTGTGTGCTTTGAATTCAAACTTAAGTTTGAATTCGAAGCAGTCAAAGATTCTATAGTATTATTTTTACGACGTAACCCAGCGTCGTTTAATCTCTAGAAAAATGAAGATCTACCAAAAATTAATTAAAAAAACAATCAAATTAAATTTTTCGTCATTTTATGTTTCTAATGTAATCCCCCCCACCCTTAAAAATTAAATGTGTCATATTTTTTAGGTTTGTTTTGTTTATGAAATGGTTAGATGAAAGTACAGAATGGTCTCACAAAAATTAATTAAATTTATCGTTATTTTATGTTTAAAATGTAATTCCCCCCCCTCACCAAAAAAAAGACAAAACAAAAACAAAAAACAAATTGTATTTGTCATGTCCACAATCGCCAAACTTGAAAGAATTTAGAAGGGTACAGTAAATGTTCATTTTTTTAGGTGTTAAACAACGTAAAGATTTACCGATTTCTGTATAGCCGTTTCAAGAATAATAAAAACAAACAAATGAAATCTTTTCAGTTTTTTCGTAAGTAATTTTTTTTGTTTGAATATTTAAAAAAAAAACAATAAAAGCGAAACATTTTTCTATCCATACGGAATTATTTTTCCAGCTAGAAACTTATTGAAATAAGAAAATTGTTTTATTTGGTGAGAGTTTTTTTATGTTTAAAAGTTTCTAGGGGCAAATAACTCTAAAACAGTTTTTAAAAAGGTCGATGTTGGAAATGATAATTCAAAATAAATTAAATTAAATATATTATCATTATAATTGTTGTTTAAAGTTTATTTATAACATTTTTAAATAGAACACTTAAGAAAATTCTCTCGCTAAAGCATTAACTAATATACTGCTATTTAGTAAAATCGATTTTTCCTAATGTAATATGCAAATGAGGTGATCTCTTAATTATATATTTTGCAAGAATCATAATCTGTATAGAAATAAATGAAAGATTAAAGTAAGAAATGTTCTGTATATATTAATCAAATTGTAAACAAACAATGAGGAATACGAATATATATATATTTTTTTTACACATTGATCACCACTTATCAAGGCCCGGAAGCCACTCAGGGATAAGGGTTATTGCAAGTACATTACGTCAGTGTGGAGATTTGATGAAGTGTGTAATTAAGGGGGCGGTTCATTAGGAATTTGTTAACATTGGACTTGAAGACATCCAAGTTGTAGTCCGGTGGGAAGCAGGCAGACGGAACAGAGTTCCACAGGCGTGCAGTTCTACGAAAGAAGCTTTGTTCATGGAATCCGCGTTTTGATTTAGGCACAGATATAGAGTGGGGGGAATTTTTCACAGTGGATTCAGCTAGACGGGTGTTTTTCGTGAAAGATTGGCGAGGGGGGACCAGAGATTGGAGTTCAGACGAGCACCTGCCATGGAAATAACGATAAAACAAGGATAGGCTCGCAACGTCTCTTCTGTGGGAGAGAGGTTGCAGGGTAGAGAAAAGGGCATCCCCCACTAAGCCACGAAGTCTATTTTGTACTCTGTCAAGGCAGGATAGGCTGTTTTTAGCAGCTCCTGTCCAGATATGGCAACAGTATTCCATATATATATATATATATATATATATATATATATATATATATATATATATATATATATATATATATGTTTGTATATATACTCACTTTGTGTGTATGTGATTTTTTCATCTTCATAGGTTCCGTAACGGCTGAACCTATCTTTTGCAAATTTCAAAAAGCTTAGTAGTAGAGCATTTGACAACATATTGAATGATACCCTGTTCAAGTCCGGGTGTACCTCACCGTTTTATTGTAATTATTTTCTTATTAATGAGTTCAATTTACAATAAAAGAATAGGGACCATTTAAAATAGCCGCAAATCATTTTTTCGTCTGCATATTTTGAAACTAAACATTAATCAGAAGTGATTTTTCCAGAGCATTCATTGTCAAGCCCAAATATCAGCTGACGTGATATTATAAAAAAAAACAAACCACAAACGGAATTTGATGAACTGCATTATCATCATTTTTTTTATTTATTATTTATTTGCGAATTAGTACATCGGGCAAATTATTCTTCGTGATATATAATAATCAATAGAGGATTGATTCTATAATAATACATACGCAAGTTGCATAAATTAAAATATCATGTTTAAGCGTATTGTACGACCAGTTAATGCTGGTAAAGTAATATATGTGTGTGTGCGCGCGCGTGTGTGCGCAGTCATTTAAAAATAAATATTAAATTATTATTTACATACGTATGAATTTTCATCATACTGGAATCATTAATGTTCGACCGGTCTCACGATTCAAACCATGCACACAAGTCATCTATTTTCCGGCGCTCTGACCAAATGATTACCTTCAAAAACTATGCGACAAGTCGAAAAATAAATCGTATTTTTGTCATGAAGTAAACAATATAGTCTGCAGTCTTAACAGTGCTCAACACATCACGTGTACGTGAACATTGTATTTTAACTTAGATTATACAGCTTATTACGGATCCATACAGATATGATCGGCAATCTCCAAAAATACCGTTAGGGCTTACAACATGGCCGCCAGAAGAGTCACGTGATCCGGTTGATCCAAAACATAAATCGCCGTATTACGAAACCGGAAAACGCAAATTTAAAGCAAACTTTGACAAACAAGCATAATAATTAAGTACAAAAACAGTTTTTCAATATCATAATAATAAATAATTTATTTAGAACGGTCATTTAATTTTTTGTTGAGAAACAATCACAGTTTGTTTGTTTTTTAAAACAGTGTTTATAAAAAATATTTTATTCAGAGTTTTTCATAAAAATAGTATTTAAAACAAGGTGTTCATTTTTTTAAAGATGTAATGTTATAAAAATATGATGTAAAAAAAACAGTTTATATTTTTAATTTTCATTTTATAAATTTAGACAGAATAGATGGAGGCGATGCAACAAATTAGCTCACAAAATTTATTTGGGCCGACTCTTTCACGCCACATAAATTCATTTAAATATGAAGTGAAGAGAGCCCTTGATGTACCGAATTGACGACGAAGTTTTTTCTTCGCTCGCATCCACGTATTTCAATAAGTTGAGTATTTATAGTCGCGTCGTTAGGCTCCACAAAATTTCTTTCGTGGACAACAACATCGTGGCTGTAAATACCAAAGTCAATGTCTGCTACGGTTGCATAAGCGCTCCACCCATCGCTTATTATACGAGTCCCGGGTAAGATCCATTGGCGAATTATAGGGACCAGAGTTTCACGTTTTCTCTCTGGAACCTCGATCAAAAGGCAATTCTTAGAGCCTCGTTCGATGGCGCCGAACACCCAATGGCTACGTCGGACAGTTCCTCTGTGATATTTCTGAGGGTAAAAATGGCTTTCATCAATTTCAACCTCTTTTGGGGTCCAGGTCTCATCTACACCCCCCAATTGAATTGGGTTTTGTTCAATGTACTGAGTGCACACTTCCCTCAAAAAGTTGCACCAGTCGCTCACTATGTTGGCACTCACCTCACTTTCTGTTGCCATAGTTTTTTGTGGAAAATCCATGCTCCACATATACATAATTATTACAATGGTTCTTAGATTGAGGTTGCTTCTTTGAAAAAAAGAGTTCGTTCTAATTGTATTACGATATCCATCGTTTCGGCAACGCCATCTCCAACCATCCTTGGATTCGGTATATCGAGCCAACACGCATGGTGACCCACAAATTTGACAATTGCATGAATTGGCTATCAGACGTCTCTGTGCAAGCCATGTCAATATGTGCACGTCATCTGTCATTGCTAACATTAGCCGAGACAATGTCATAGTTTCGCCAAGTATAGCGTTATTGTCATGAACACGAGGAACGAGGAACAAGGGTGATACGTTAAGGGCCATTGATATTTTTGTAATTCTCTGAGGTAGGTAGCAGTTCCAATTTCAGGAATCGTCGTGGTTCAATTCCAGGAATTGTCATGGTTCAATTGCGTTCCGTCGACCACTCGACCACTTGTTTGTTCTGAATAAAATACTTTTTATAAACACTGTTTTAACTAAAAATAACCTAAGATTGTTTCTCAAAGTTTGCCTATTTTTATAACAACATTATATCAACAAAAAATTAAATACAAACAAATTGTGATTGTTTGTCAAAGTTTGCCTTCAAGGCTGCGTTTTCCATTTGCACGATTCATGTTTTGGATCAACCGGATCACGTGACTCTTCTGGCGGCCATATTGTAAGCCCTAACGGTATTTTTGGAGATTACCATATGATCTATGCTGACATTAGGGTCCAATTGTCCGCGACTAAATTTGACTCTTGTTTTACGCTCGCCGAGTTGATTTCCGCTCGGAGATATCATGTGGTTATACAAGTATACTAGATCTTGACAGACAAACTCCACCACAGGAATTACACACATGGTCGCGTTGAAATGTGTCTTTGACGCTTGACAAAGAAGGCTTCCATAAAGCAAGGAGTATTCTATTCGCTTTATTAGAAATCTTCTGCAGTCGTCATAACTACATTTATACAATTATCATTCTAACGTCACCCACTCCTTCCACGTTTATCCTAATGATTTTAAGATTGTCTGTCGCATCCTTATCGGCCTCGTTTAGCTTGTGTCTCAGACGTTTAATATGCTGCAATTCCTCATATAATAATCACTTGAATATTCTTTCATTTTAACCAGGCGTTTTACCCAACACATCTGAGGTGCAACTGGGCTTATGAAAAAGAACTTTAAAAAGTACATAGCAAGCATACCCGGTGAACCAAGTTCAAGTGAAATACAAACGATTGCACTGAAAGGGACGGCTAGAATCCTGAAAAGATCTCTTGGTTGGACTCACTAAAATAGGGGTAAATGTCAGACATCTGGTTGGATGTCCCATCCCCTAGAAGAAAAAGTTTAAGAAAAATGAAAAAAAAAGAGATAAGTATTTTTATAGCCATATATATATATATATATATATATATATATATATATATATATATATATATATATATATATAGTTTCATCCGATGTAAAATCCGACCTTCTTCAGGCATAGCTTGTCGAACTCAATCTTTCTGTCGAATTCGGAAATCTTTCTTTTCAACATGAGAATCTGCACGGAATTTCGAACGAAACCATTCAGTTAATCCACAGGGGCGCATATTCTCATTCGGTCAGCCATGACTGGGTTGAAGTAATTTGCAATTGTCTCATGTATATTGCCCGCAGGGAGGATTGAACTCTCAAACTTCCCAGAAGAATGTCACTAACTAAATTTTATCTAGTACTTTATCTGTTACAATCGGCCGAAGCGTTTGTGCGCATAACAGTCAAAACGAGAAGACTAGTTCGAATAATACTAATAATTTATAGTATATATATATATATATATATATATATATATATATATATATATATATATATATATATATATATATATATATATATATTCTAGTTTACATTTACGTCTTTCCTGGGGTTCGTCTGGTGAAATCTCTCCACGGTTAAGATATGTCGTTGCTATGTGTTTCATGTTGCCGACGAATACATGAGAACAGACAAGACGAACGGTTCGCACATACTAAGCTGTGTTTTGATTGCAATATAAATAAGTGCCGGTTTATGAATGTATGTATTTGGGTTAGAGCTTTCGCCTACGCCTTGAATCGATCACTGCATTATTTATTTTTAGTCAATCAAAGACTTAGCTTTATTTTCTTTTCTCGCATGGCTGATCATTCTGAAGAAGACATCAATGTCGATTTAATTCAGAACTGATCATGAAAACGGAGCGGTGAGACTGAGTATATATATCTATATGTGTACGCCCTCTCTCTCTCTCTCTCTCTCTCTCTCTCTCTCTCTCTCTCTCTCTCTTTCTTTCTCTCTCTCTCTCTATCTATCTATCTCTCTCTCTCTCACTCCCTCTCTTTATATAATATAATATATATATATATATATATATATATATATATATATATATATATATATATATAAATATATATATTACGTTGGTGCAAAAATAATGTCGTTTTTTTTTACATGAAGTTGAACGTCAAAAACCCCCATTGTTTTTGCACCAATCTAATATTAATCCACCAGTCTATCTTGGTCTGAAGGATATATATATATATATATATATATATATATATATATATATATATATATATATATATATATATATATAATGAGGTGATACACCAGACTATCTTGGTCTGAAGGAGAGATGGCTCCGTAGTGTTATATATATATATATATATATATATATATATATATATATATATATATATATATATATATATATATATTCGAAATCTAATACGGCGACATAAGACGATTACCCCCATGATTTGAATTAAATTATATTTTGTACGGGTGGTGCATCTATGACACTACAATAAAGTCTTTTTTAAATTTATATTTTTGCAGGTATTAAATATCTCCACTCTTTTTTATCTATTTTGTTTCCAAATCCCTTTTCATCTCATATACAACGCTTTCCAACAGATTTTTTAAGAACACCGCTTTTGTCCCTGAGGAGATGTTTAGTGGTCTTCCGCTATTCAGGAAACACGTGTGAGACGCACCTCCATAAATGAAAATGAATTAAAATTTATGCGACTGAATTAAATACATCCCTTACGGTGTTACTTTACTTATGAAGGTGTTTAATATAGTATGCAATTTTATTCAGAACGTAAGCGTTAATTTGGTTAAATTTTTTAAATTTGGTATGTTTCTTCTACGTGGCTTGAAATATTATTCAAATCCTATTCTTTTGAAGGGAGTTTTCCATAAATAATTCACATTTTCTAAGCAGTTTAATGGGTTTTGTTTTCCTGGTATATGGTATTTTATTAAAACTGGATTTTTTAAAAGTCCAAGTTGTGTTTTCTGTGATATAAGCGTTGTTTTAATTTTAAAATAAAATACGTATGAAATACATTTATAAGCCAAATTCCAACGCAACATTATGTAAAATAAAAAAATATTATTTGATGGGATATATCAC
This sequence comes from Euprymna scolopes, assembly GCF_053919585.1. Classification (NCBI taxonomy): domain Eukaryota; kingdom Metazoa; phylum Mollusca; class Cephalopoda; order Sepiida; family Sepiolidae; genus Euprymna; species Euprymna scolopes. The sequence goes on from NC_136495.1 coordinate 130,962,845, forward strand.
CAAAATATTAATTCTAAACAAATAAATATTTGTTTATTTTACATAATACTACGTTGTAATTTGCCTTATAAACGTATTTCGTCCGTATTTTATTTTGGATTTTTAAAATATGAAATATCTTTCGGCAAATTAGTTCCTTTAATAAACCATATTATTTGATAAAAACTCCCTATATTTTCAATATTTACAAAATTCTGTTAGAAACTCGCTCAATATATGTTACCGTGGAACAGACTAACATATATATATATATACATATATATATATATATATATATATATATATATATATATATATATATATATATACAGTATTTTGTATAGTCTTTTTAAATTTTTTTAACTCATTTTCCCAAACTTACCGTGTCCAACAGAGTGCCCGGTACCATTTTTAATTTTCCAATACATCGATAAACACTACACGGTTTTCGAGTTGAATAAACCTGTTACATTAAATAAAAACACTAAAAAATTATCCAGTTAGGTAGAAAAGTAACGTATCTTGCCTTGATAAGATTTATTTGTTATATATTTGCTTTTTGACAACTTTTTCGAATCTATGTTTATAATAATACAAACCTATTTTGGGGGGAGGGGATTTCTAGAGAACGGTTAACAAAAGTACTCAATATCCGAAGAATGGTTTCTTCTCTTTGTGTCCCTTCTGCCGAAATATATGGCGGAGAAGGTATCACGTACATCTTCTTTTTTTTTGGGGGGGGGCGATTACAATTACATTATCCGTTCCTTTATTTTTGAACTTGTTGTGGAGATATCGATATTGCCCATGATGAAAATGATTAATAACCTTAGTATAGCAGTAGTAGTTCGAAACGGAACTTCATATCGACTCGGGCATCGCCGGATAACCATGCTAGTATATATACATATATATAACTTGAGTTTCTTCAGCTATAATTGAAACCGAAACCAACACTTATGAAGAATTTTTGGTAAAGAAATGGTAATTCATAACAATGAAATAAAGGAGAAAATGGGAGCGAGCGTTGTGCATGTCCACGAAAGGCTTTTTGGGTGGGGCTTCTCGCATCGGTTAGATTCCGCAAGAAATTTTCGCATACTTCCCGAATTGTAATATTTCAGATCCGCACACGAACAGCGTCTCTATCATTTTTTGATCGTTTCGAAGGTTTGTTTGTTTGTTTGTTTTTTGTATAAAGCGAAACTATTCGAACGCAAACGACAGCTCAACGACCTAGTGGCAGACGCTGCACCAAAATGAAATTACTTCTCGGTCATGGGAGGGGGGAATCTCTCTATACTAAGAAAATTTCATTTTTAAGCAAATTGTGTCACATTTTGTTTTCGTGGGAAAACAAATAAATACCAACAGAAAGCGCCAAGCTTACCTGGCCCCCGGCCAGTTTTAAAAGCAACGTTTATTTCTGCGCATGCGTGGTGACTCTTATGATTATTAACAATGTTGGAGACGCACCTCCATGAGATAAATGGTCACTTCCTCTAATGATGTCACTTCCGGTAACGAGTACTGGTGCCCGGGCAGTCAGAAATTGGTACGCGGCCAAGGAGGCCGTGTGCAAAACGCACAACAGGTGAGGAATGGTATTGCTCAACCCGATTTGCCTGTGATATCTGTGAATACATGTTTATTTTTAAAAGTGCTGTGTTCCTTTTGTTTCATTACCATTAAACATCATAACACTTAATAAGCAACTCATTAAATTCACTATCCTCTTTGACCTAATGGTTAGCGAGGAAGACTAATTACTCTACATTTTCGAGTTCGATCCCACCTCTTTCTCTATCTTTTAAATTTTTTTTTTTTATTTCAATTCACTATCATCTTTGGCCTAATGGTTAGCGTAGGAAACTAATTTCCCACTTCTCTCGCTATCCTTTTTAAATTTTAACCACGTGTAAACCATTCTTACTATCGCTTCGTCCTTGTGTCAATATCCTCCACCCGGGCAACGCTAGTAACAAATAAACGAGAGTCACTCGGAAGAAAAAAGATTTAAGTGTGACAGTGATTAACACCACGAGCTGACGACCTGTATCCCAAGTTTGAATCCAGTTCGTTCCACGCAATATAATTACTTTCGCTTAGGATATTACCAATCTTCACGTGGTGCCTTTCGTGCGTGCCCGATGTCTTTCTAGAAATAATTTTGACTAGAAAAATATCTTATTAGTTATTTTATTTTGAGTTTTAGATTTTGGTATATTTCTTCTACGTTGCTTGAGATATTAAACGTTTTGAAGACGACCTGGATGTTCTGAGTTCAAATCCACTTAGTTCCACAAAAAATAACTTCGCATGTTGTCAACTTTCAAGTTGTCACTCCTGTACGTACCTGATGTCTTTATAGAAATAATTCTGACTAATAAAATATCGGAGAAACCAGTGCCAACAATGGAATGTTCGGATTTATACGAAATGATGATGATCCAGTGTTTATGTACTCCGTGAAGAGACTCAGCATTCCAATTATTAAAACGAGCTTCTTAATATACTCAGTCATGGATATGCGAACAACTACATGAAGTTTGACTAATTTGAAAAACGAACTTTAATTTATAACTTATTATTTTGTATGGTTTCTCATTAGATGATGGATTTCATTTCCCTGCTATGCTAAATTCTATTTATGCATAGTTTCTACATTCTGCATAATTACGAAGGATTAAACATGAAAACGTTCTAGCACACGAAAATCTTTTTCTCTTCCCTCCCTCTTTCTCTCTTACATATATATATATATATATATATATATATATATATATATATATAATCGAGATAAGACACTGATTAGATCTCAGATGAAAGATCCTGATAAGTATTACTTGAAGAAATACTTTCAGGGCGATCCTACCCAAAAAGGAGAAGCTCAATATTTAAGCATAGAGCAATATATAAGTTAAGTGGTTGTATTTAAATCCTGAAAAAAACAACAACATATAGACACATATATTCGAATCAAGAATTTATAAGCCTTTATTGAAAATCTATGGATTAAGGAAATCAACATAACCCCTTCTATATATTCCTTTTGTCAAACAATAAATTCTTAATTCGAATATATGTGTCTATATGTTTTTTTTTTTCAGAATTTAAATACAACCACTTAATTTATATATATATATATATATATATATATAATATATATATATATATAATATATATATATAATATATATATATATATATATAAATATATATATATATATATATATAAAGTGACCTTGTCTCTGTGTGTGCGAAAAATTCCTACCCAACTCCTCTCTGAATATTTAGTCTACAGTGTAGAAATTTGAAATATAGGGTATTTCTGCCCGTATCACACTTAAAATTTGTTTTTTAACCAGTAAAATTATAGCTAAGGTGTCAAATTTAAAAAAAAATACCTTGGGCTGACGTAAGTCGACTATATTCGCTTTTTTTTCCTTTTTTTTTTTTTTTACACATGCGCTAATTAAAAATTATAGGTAAAACAAGGCTATTTTTTGCAGTCTTTAATTAAGTATGGATTTAGGCCGTCGGCGAAAGGACAAAGTTGAGAAGCTGGACGTTTTGGGTTCGGTTCTAGCTGATGGTACCCAAGTAATATTTTACTTTTAAAAACACAAATATATATTAGGTATAATATTATAGTCGTTAGAGAATTGGTTCTAATATCATTTACGCGTATTTTACGACCGGGCAACGCCGAACCGCCTGTTAGTATAAATAAACAAACGCTAAGGCAATGAAGCCAAACTCGTCTAGGTCACGTTGTTATCACACTTGTACAATGTGGACGGGAGACGTAGTTTGAATTTCTTGTAAACAATGTTTACCCGGGACGCAACACTTCACTTTCCGGGTAGCTAACGCGTTCACACACACAAGTTGTCGCCGGTGAGAAGCACCGATTAAACTTAAGCTGTTAAAAAAAGAAAAGAAAAACGGGACATTTTTTTGGCGGAGAAACGAAGGGCAATTTGTAAACAAACGATTAGATGGTTCGATGTGGGAGGTACAAATGGCGGCAAATCTCATCGTGCTGGATTGGTTTGTTGTTTTGTTTTACGGCATATCAACCCTTTTCAGGCTGTTTAATGCCGGATCCAGTGATTTGGAAGAAAAGTTTTGGTAGAATATGTTTTTTTTTAAGTCAGTTTCTATTTAACTCATAGTTGGGACCCTAACAGGAACTACCTCTCCGCGTCAGAGTGGGCCTGGGAGTAATGGCAATTAAAGGGTGACTCCACACTCCCCAAAGCCCACAAGCTGGGGCCTCACCATCGGATATAATTTAAGGTCATATCCAGGCGTGCTGGAGCGGGATTATGTAGTCGTCCTTTTCTTTTTCTTTTTCTTGGCCCGGTCATTCTTTCGCGAAATAAAGATTTAGTGGATGCACCCAGATTGGCATTTTATTTTTTATTATACGTGCTTACATTACGAAATGGGTAGTAGAGGTCATATATATATATATATATATATATATATATATATATATATATATATATATATATATATATATATATATGGCGATTAAGCTACACTGAATATTCCGCGTTTCAGCCACTATAGGATTCTTCAGGCTTCAGGGCGCATAAGCCTGAAGAATCCTATAATGGATGAAACGCGGAATATTCAGTGTAGCTTAATCGCCATATATATTTTATAAATTACTAACGAGCTCTACCTATGTATTGATCACTTTTGAAGTAAATACTTAAAGTTTATGCATAAATTTATACTTTTGTATATTAATTTTATGTGAGTAAATGAAGTAGTTATATATATATATATATATATATATATATATATATATATATATATATATATATATATATATATATATATAATACTCCCTATCATGGGTTGAGCATGTCGGGAAGTGATATACAAACTGCCATTAGCGTATTAAGCTACGCTCTTTGTGTCATTTGGACGATATAAAAATATCGTTAATTCATTACCCACACAGCATCAGCCATATAGTATAATTGTGAGAAGCCTTGACTGTCATTTGGGTTGTCGAGTTTCGATCCTGGGTTGAAGCAGATGCCTCTCTAGCCACATAGATGAGCTGTGAAACAGCGAAACAGTACTCTATGTGGATGACTATATATATATATATATATATATATATATATATATATATATATATATATATATATATATATATATATATATATACTAGCAAATGTAACCGTCGTTGACTGGATTCAAAAACAGCCGACAGAAAATGGACGCTGATTTATGAAAGTATGATAGGTTATGAAAAGGAAGGATTGTAAATTTCGGTTGAATTTGACGTAATCAAAACCAAAGCAAAATATGATGAAAGTAAAAATAAAATAGATAAACCCCATAATTTATTATACCATACCTATTCACACTGAAACACTTATCACAATATTCTGTGGATCTATATTAAAAAACCTTGTTAAACTTCTATGGAGGTCAGTAGTACTCTTGGTCTCGTTTCTACCACGTCAGTGCCCGCTCCCTCCAGTGAAGGAGAGGAGACGTCTGTGATTGCCGTCCGTCGGTTTCTACGCCCAAAGCAAATCTCCATGATTCAGCTAACCTGATCACGTGACTCACACGCAATCCGATCAGCTGATCCTGACTTCCGGTCAACGTGTCTCAATCTAATTTACATGCCTTCCTCTCTTTCTCTTGATCCATTCTCTAACATTCCATCTATCCTTATTTTCAAAAAATGTACGCATTTTTAAATTCTAGTACATTTTTTTTTATATCTAAGCAACCACATGGTCTTTAGTTTTGCAAGGTTGAACAGTTTCCTGTTGGAACACATGCAGATGAAGACACTTTCTTCGATGTTCTGATGAAGCAACATTTAAACGGTTGTTAGAAATAGGGTGAACAATGTTCAGACTAGTATGCACCCTTGTTTGGTGCTGCGGTTTACTTCCAAGTGTTCGCTTTCTAGGTTTCATACTACAATTCTCTTTTGTTACTTCATGAAATTGTTTGATAATTCTCACGAAGTGATCGGAGCATCTGAACACTTTAAGGACTTTCCACAACATTGTTTGGTCAGCCATATCAAATGCTTTGCGGAAGTCTACAAAGACTATGGAGAGCTCCCGGTACTGTTCAATGGCTTTTTCTTGGATCTGCCGTAAGCTGAAGATCATATCTATTGTAGATCTTTCACGCACTGTGATTTGGTTAGGACCCTTTCTGCCTGCCTTGCTAGCCGAGCTTGCACCACTTTTTCCATAATTTTCCCAGCAATGCTCAACAAGGATATACCACGGTAGTTGCTGCAGTCCTTGTGGTCACCTTTGTTTTTATAGATTGGAATGATCATGACATCTTTTAATTCATGTAGCATCGTTCATTGTTGCCAGCATTTTGCTATTAGTTGATGAAGTTTCTCCGCCGAGCTTGTATACTTCAGCTGGTATACTGTCAATTCCTGGAGATTTGCTCATTTTCGTTTTGCTAATTGCTTCCCTTATTTCTCCAAGAGTTGGTGTGTCATTCAGGTCCATCTGCTAGGAGAAGACTATTATGTGGCTTAAGATCTCCTCATCTGTATTGGATTCTACATGCAATAGGGTGCCAAAGTACTCTTGCCATCTTTAAATTAACTGTTTTGGTTGGGTCAGTGTAGTGTTTCCATCTTCTGATAAGAGGGTGCTAGTCATCTGAGCTCTGGGGGTCATACACTTCCTTCAGTTACCTGAAGAACCCTGCAGAATTGTTTTCCTCCGCTTACTTCTGCGTATCTTTAGCCTTTTTCAGTCATCAGGTGTTTTCCATTTCTCTAAGCTTTTGCCCTCACTTTCTTCAGCTTCTTCTGGTTTGCTCTACTCAGGTTACTTAGTTTTGATTTTAACGCAAGTTTTCTTTCATCTATTGCATCTCTAATTTTTTGATTATTCTTGTTGAACCAGTCCGCATTCCATTTCTTTGTGTAGCCAAGTATCTCTGCTGCAGCAGAGAATACAAACCTTTCTCTTGTGCTTTGCTGTCGCCCTGCTGTACACAGATTTTATAGTGAACTTGAAGGTAGTCTTGATTAGATAGTAGGCTGTTTGGCAATCTGGCCCTCGCATGGTTTTTGTTTTCTTGGCATCTTTGAGGTCCTTCCTTCTTGTGATAACATAGTCAAGATGTTTCCAGGAGTAGTAATGGTTATGCGAATGTTGAAGTAAGTGTTTGTAATTGCCAGCTCAAATTCCGTGAGCAAACAGAGTAGCAGTTCTTGATTTGAATTGGAATTTCCCTTTCAAAACTTTCCGAGAACAGGGCTCCATAGACTGTAGTCATGGCTCACTTTTGCACTGAGGTCACCAAGGAGAATTAGCTTATCCGCTGCAGGGACGTTTGCTATGGTGTCTTTCAGCTGAGAGTAAAAAGCCTCTTTTTCCTCGGCTGGGTAGGTGATTGTTGGTGCATAGACGTTGACGATGGTGATGTTACGGTTATGGGATGTGGTGATTTGCAGTGTTATTATACTTTTGGAGACTCCGCTAGGGCTCTCTGTGAGTATTGGCTAAGTTGATTCTCAGGACATCTCTTCCAGGTCTATGAGTGCCGTTCTTCTATGTGGTCTGCCACCTGAGTCTGTATAAAGCATGGTTCTGACGTTCTGTGTAGTGATGTTGAAGTCTTCTGTTGATACCGCTCGATTGGAGATCCACTATCTGCGGTTTGACAGTCAGATAATCTTTGGATGAGCTTTGTTTACCTCACCTTTTGTAGAGGCATCCCCTTCCAGGGCAAGTAGTGCTATCCTTGAACAGGGCTGCTTGGTCATCCGTGCAGCTGCCTCAGGGTATTGTCATCCACTCGGTACACCTGCAACAACCACACATAACTGCTTATGTGCAGAGGTCAGACTAGTGGCTCTCAGCTCTCACACCTGCCAGTTATCCTCACTCACAGAACTTTCCACTTTGGCTCCTAACTCACTTGCATAGTTTAGGTGAGGTATCTGGTGCGCATCAGATAGACACCCTCTGAACCTCCAATGCTCATGTCCAGTGGAGCAAACCCACAACACCACTAGTGTTCGTGATACCCCTAAATTTAGTCCTACTAGAGTTACTTCTAACAGGGAAGGCAAGACTATTAAGATCCACAGCCTAAGAAACAGATTTGAAACGGTTCCCCAAATCCAACAACAGTGCAATCTTGTTAAAAAGTGCTCTCTTTCTACTGTCAAGAACAGATTAAAAGAAGCCAATGATTTCTGTAAAGAACAGAAAGCACGGTCAGATGCAATGAAAATCATATTGGTCAAAAGTGCTTTTTAGCGACAAAAGTAAGTTCAATAGGCTAAGCAGTGATGGTATGCAGTACGTCTGTCGAGGGAAGGATGAAGAATTTAATCCTAGGTGCTCAGTTTCAACGCTGCAAGATAGTGGAGGTTCAGTTTTAGTGTGGGGCATTACTAGTACCAATGTTCCAGGGCCTATAGTTCGCTTGCAAAATCGAATTCGACCAAGTACTTTTATATGTTGACTGAGCATTTTCTACCCTACTTTGGTCGAAATTTGGATGATAATCCCATTTTCATGTAGGATAATGTTCCCATTCACACAGCTGGCAATGTCAAGAGGTTCCTGGAAGAGCATGATATTCCGTGTTTGGATTGGCCTGCACAATCTCCAGACCTGAATCCTATCGAAAACATATGGCATTACATCAAGCAACAGCTATGCAATGATAAAATTTTTAATTTGTAAGAACTTTGGACAAAAATTAAAGGAAAGTGGGATGCACTTTCCTCGGAGTATTGCTGCAGTCTAATTCAAGGAATTCCCAAAATATTGCAGGCTGTCGAATTGCAGAAGGGCTATCCTACTAAATATTAACTAGTTCATTGTGTTCCTGTTGTATTTGTGTTGAATGAATGTCCTAAAATTACATTTAAATAACAATTTTCCATTGTGAGGACTTTCTTTTTGGCTCTTCAATTTGAAGTTATTTGTTTAAAATTGACATGAACACTAGAATATTTCAATTAAAAGTCAAATATGAACAGGTAAAATTATAGATAAATAAAAGGCAAATCAAATGAGGTATAGGTTGTTTAAACAGTTATATTAAATTTAGCTTCAATTTGCAGTTTTTGCAAAAATTACAAGTGCGGACTTTCTTTTTGCCGGCACTGGATATATATATATATATATATATATATATATATATATATATATGACTGACTGCGATGTTTTGTAAGACGAGTGCCACTCCCTTAGTCACTGTGCCTGAAGATGACTTTTCAGTCCTGCCAGCGACTTGCAGACCCTAAAACAGACACTGATGATGCTCATTGGAAAGGAAAATAGTTTATTGACCCCCAGAGCATACTCCACACATCAGTTGGTCATGCATACCACAGCTGACAGGGCCTGGAGGTTTCTGTCAGGATTACCTCAAGTTTAGCCTTT
>NC_136495.1:130974750-130992250 GCF_053919585.1 Euprymna scolopes
AGAGAGAATAACCTTAGTCTCTTTGCCAGAAAATATTGCAATGTGCTACTAATTAAGGTTAGTAGAAAGACAATGAGGATCGTTAATCAAAGTGTGACAGCATCTAGTACAAAAGATCAAACTATATATTGATATATTAGCATTAGTTTACGGAGAGTGAGTTTTGCAACAGATTTCGACAGTCAGGAACAGTTTGTAGACGATCTTGAGTTTTCAACAGTTGATGTCCGAATTGAACTGTGATTATTATTATGAATATTTTTTTGTTAGCTATTTACAACTGAATAAATAGAAATTACAACTACAAAAATTTCCAAGGATGTTGCCGTCATTATTGGTAACATGCGGATAATAGTTATTTTTATTATTTTTTTATCATAATCTACCTGAAGATCAAGTGACACATAAAATAGACCAATACATGAACTTAGATACAATAAATCTACTTGACCTACAGCAGTGTAAAAAACATCCTCAAACGTAACGAGATACACGACGAGTAAAAATACCGTAGATGGTGTAGGAGAAAGGACATCTGTTTGATATGAGAGATTTACGTGTAATCCGCTTTTTTTAAAGGAATCAGGACTCTTCTTTTAATCAAGTATTATATCTGACCACCACAGCGCCACACAACACTGTCCTGCATCTATTGATACCAACCATCATTTCATCCCTCATCGGCTTATTAGACCTCGTGGCCAATATTCTAACGGTTGATTAAAGCTTATGTTGCTTCAATAATCTGCCAGGATTTTAAGGATGGTCATGCCTTAGCAGGGGGGGCAGGTGTTAAAAAGAAGACCACTGAGGGGTGAATTATATATTTTAAACAGCCACACAAAATGCATGATAGCGGCATTCATCTTGAGGGGGGGGGGTAACCGGTTTTCCCCGGAGGAGCAAGTTTCATGGTCATATCATGTTCGCCAGCGGTCTCCAGTCACATGTAGATCTCGGTCAGGGGAGATGACGACGTTATGTTTTTGCAGTTATTGCAGGGAGGTTTCGACGCCCTCCTGCATGCAGTGACTAGTATTCCCACATGTTCACCCAACTGGAACTGACCAGACTCAGCATTGCTTAAGTTCGGTGATCTAATGAGAACCGACGTGTGAACATGAATATGCTCTATATAGAAGACGATGTATAAATTATAACAGTTTTTATATTTTCTCTCATAAATGTTTCTATATTTTCTCTCATAATTTACTGAGCATCATCATCGGTGTTGCCCTGGAATGATGGAGGACGTTTCCGTATCCCGGCTCCACGCCCCGAACCTTCTCCGTAGACAGAACAGTTTCCGATGGTTAGCTGTTCTATACAAGTCCTGGAGTTGACTGTTTCTCAGTAGACAGTTTTTGAGTTGGAAGCCACACAGCAAAAGATTCTTCCCGTGTTGACACAAATAAAACACACGCGAGATTACAACAGAAAAGGTTTAATTTTTATGGAGCAATTCTGGTTTCTGATTGGTTGGTAGCAGAGCGGGAATTGATTTGATTCGTCAGTTCATAGCAGTATCGGGGTTTGTATTACTGTACACATAGATTCGAAAAAGTTGTCAAAAAACAAATATATAACAAATAAATTAAAATTGAGGGTAATGCAAAGGAAGCCTAAGAATCTTATTCAATTGGAGGATTATTGTGAGGAAGAGTGGGCTAAAATTACTACTGAAGAGTGCAACAACTTGGTTGTAAACTATGAAAAGCGACTGAGGAAGGTAATCAAGGCCAAAGGCTATACAATTGATTATTAAATAAATCGTGCCAATAATTTTGAACAAGGGTTTTTTGCAATTATGTTTGTTGTTCCTTTGTTATTTATTTTTTCTAAAATCCGATTGCTGCATCGGAAAGGCCAGTTAAAAATACATAATATACTTTGTTATTTTCTTTAATTTAATCCCTTTTTTAGAATTTATTAGACAAAATTTAACTTTTATTTTACCGTGCCAATAAATATGATCATCACTGCATATATATATATATATATATATATATATATATATATATATATATATAAAACGATCGTTCTAAAAGTAATGCACCTTATTTTTTTATTTTGCCGAAATAGATCAAAGTCAATTGCAAATGTCATTGTTATGATAATTCAAGTTATTTATTCATGACCTGAAAGTTTAATCCCTCTGTTGCAAATATTAACCTTGCGAGGCTCTAGATAAGCAACCTCTATTATGGCGGTTTCTTAGGAGCAGGTATGGGTTTATGAATTCCTGGCAAGATTGCATTAAGAATGGTGATAACTATGTAGAAAAATAAATTCTCGAGCATACGCAGTAGTTTGTTGCTACAAATCATGAACATGTTTCGGTCTACTAGTAGTTATTAACTAGAGACCTCTTCAGGCAACAACGCTCATTTTCGAAAGTGGAATTCTCAATGAAGAGCGAAAATCAACTTTCAGCAAAAGAAGGCTTTTTTTTGTAAATGAGAGTGAAGTTTCAGCTGCGCGGAGAAAAGGGTTGAATTGGGTGCGAATTTTTTTAGTTTATTTATTTTTCTATTTGTTTATTAACTTATTCATCCGTGTCTTTATTCATTCATTTTTATGTTGGTGTTAGGGAATAGAGTTTGTAGGGTGAGTGGGTTGAGGAGTTAGGTTCTAAAGCTATAGAATATATATATATATATAACACCAAAAGATGGAGGAAGTGAGGAAGCACGGCTTTGGAAATCCTTTTACTCGAATACTATGTCCAGCATGTTAAAAATATACTTTTTGTTGTAAAAATCTAATGGATAAACATCTGAAAAAGTTGGTGGGGACTGGATATTTTTATGGAAACATAAAGCGTAAAATTGCCAACTCATCAATGAAACAGCTGTAATGGAAAAAATCTAGGAAACAAACGAAGTTATGAAAAAGAAAACGTGAGTCTTTGAATTTTCAACAAAATTTTGCCCTATAATAATAATAATAATAATAATAATAATAATAATAATAATAATAATAATAATAATCTTCATGGGATCTGACGAACGAAAACGGCGCTTTCTATTCTTAACAGAAATCATTAGCTTGCGTCTTGTAACACAGCCTGACAAATTAAATTCCTTTCAATCTGTTCTTAACTGTAGAAAGAGAGTACTTTTAAACAAGATTACACTCATGCTGGATTTGGGTGGGGCGTTTCAAATGTGTCTCTGAGGCTGCGGATCTGGATAATATTGTGTTCTTTGTAAGAAGTAACTCTAGAACGATCTGACATAGGGGCATCACAAACACTGCCGGTATTTTGGTGCTTTTGCACGGTCTTTTTTCACGTTTTCTCATCACATTTCCATCTGCGGTCGATTCCTCGATTAGATAAACCAGAAAGGTGGAGATTAATGAGCTCCTGGCGATCATTAAGAGAAAAATGGAGGCATATGGACTAAATGTAACATTGTATAACCTGGAACAATAACAATTACGATTAGAGATGTTTTGTTGCCTAAAACGTGAATATTTTAAGCTGATTGTACGCTCATTTGTTGCTGCGGAGTTTCCTTTTGCCTTCACGATTTGAAGTTAATTTTTGAAATTGACGTGATCACCAGGATACTATAATTAAAAGTCATATATCAGCAGATAAAATTAAAGGGGAATAAAAGGCGAATCATATTAGTACATTCAATTTAGCTTAAATGTGTGGTTATTAAAAAAAAATGACAAGTGCGGTCTTTCGTTTTAGTGACACTGTGTATATATATATATATATATATATATATATATATATATATATATATATATATATATATACACGCATGATATGTGCGACCTCTTCGTTCAAACTTATCAGTTCAACATTCACGGGCAACATGAGTTGGAACAAATACACTGAAGACATTGCCAAGGTTGCTGCAAAGAAGGTGGGATCTTTCTACCGCACTAGAAAATTATTCACGCTTGACAGTATCCTGTATCTCTACAAAGCCACTAGTTTCCCCATTTTAGACAGGGTTCAAAAACGTGTCTTCAACCTAATAGATATAGCCCTATCAAACAAGCACGGACACCTGTTCCATCGTTGCAATGTAACATCTCTGTGCTTGTGTTACGAGTATTTTAACGGAATGTGTTCTGGCGAACTTTCAGCTCCTGTGCCGCCCGTGACGTAAATACTCACGACTAACTCGACAAACAGAAAAATCCCCCCCCCTCTTCATTGTTGAGGTTCGTAGCCTTCAGCTCTAACAGTTTCTTTCCACGCACTGCTAGACTTTGGAATAGCATCTGGTCTCCTGTTTCCTTGAGTGTACTAACATGCAGGAATTTGAATGTAATGTACACAGATATTTCATCATGCAGTGTCGCTGTAAATATGGTCGCAAGTAGTAATTCTTTACGTCCAAGTGACCAATATGCCTTGTTTGAATTGAATAAACCTAAAAATGTTATTATTATTATCAACTAAGTAGGAGTTTTCACACAGGCTTACATCAAGGATTTCTCTTCTAGAAAAATCTATGGTTTCCCTAGATTTCTAGTATCCATCAAGTCTTTCAATAACCTTTACAAATTATTTAGCATTATCTCAATAGACGCTTACCATTGATTTATCATTGGTAGCGACCATTGGTCGTCACAGGAATTTGGATGGCAATAAGCTTCCCCAAGGTCCAATTCTCTTCGCATCATCCAGTGGAAGTCTGGTTAGTGCTTTCTCTACGCGATCATCCCGTCCTTCTTGACCCTCCTCACCTGCGTCAGTTTATGGTGTCATATAAAAAAAATCGGAAGGAGCCGAAGAAATGGGCGTTGGTTGGGAGGTTAGTTAACTTACAATTATACAGTTTTTATTTTCATGATTCCATGTCATATTTTTTGCGTGTTTTACATCTGTAGCAGTTTTTATATGTTCGAACATATGAGACTAACACAAATGAACCACAAGACAAACTACTACGGAGACAAAACATGAAGCGCTCTATGGAACCAGGAACATTGAAGCTGCACATCTATAAGTCTTCCACTCCCCATCCCTTATTACCACATCACCGCCCCCCCCAATAGCCAAGTAGAGTCAAGGAGGAAGGAAAGACCGAGGAGTGAGCACTGGCCAGACCTCCACTGTATAAGTGCGAAGAGAACTGGGAACTTGGCGAGGCTATTGCAACTCAAATTCCAGTAAAAAACCGATGTCCCCTGTCAACGAGAAATCAATGGCAAGCCAGCTGTTGCGATAATGCAAATTTACTTGCAAATATTATCGAAAGAGGTGGAGAGTACTGGAAATCTAGGGAGACTTGTTGTCACTCAACTTCCATGGAACACCACAGGCTGTTTTCAATGAGATTTTTGATGACCTGTGTGAAAGCTCCTTGTGAGGCAATAATAATAATAATAATAATAATAATAATAATAATAATAATAATAATGATATTTTAGAATATTAAATACCTTCTTTATTAAATACACACAAACATATACGTGCGTGTGCGTTTTACTTACGGCATCACTTATAGAAACACATCATGATATAAGCTGAAGAATTATTTGCAATAAAGCTTTTTCAAAACAGAATTATCATCATTTTCTTCAAAAGCTTAAAAATGGGTGGATCATTAATTGTCCGCCTCAAATCTCAACGTAATTAAAAATTGACTTTTAACTAGTCAAAGAAACATCCATCATCGAAGGTATAGGTAGATTAAATCTGAAATCGTATCAGGAGGTGGTGTATGCAGAATAGGAGACTTCGATGGTATGGTCACGTTGAAAGAATTAATGAAAGTTCTTGGTTTAATAGACGTAGAACAGATAAGGTAGAATTTTTAGTTGATAAGAGTACTAAAAAAACAAAACAAAAAAAAAATGAAAAGTTTGATAGAGGGATAAATAAAGACCTGGGTAGACTTATGTTAGTTTAGTAGTCAATTTCTAGAATCTGCCTAATACATGCCACGTGTTTAACAGACGTTAAAGCGGCTTGCCTTTTTTCTGTTGTTCTAGGCCTTCGGGCCGGGACCTTTTCCCTCTCTCTCCACATTAAAAAACGGCCTTGTGCCTAATTTTCTCAGTGGGGAAACAAATAAATACAATAGGCCTTCGGGCCGGGATCAAAATGTAGTATCTGTTCCGACAGATACTGCAAGCAAAGAACAGATGTGGGGGCAACCCCACATGCCTGACCTTTAACCAGCTCCCATTTCCCACTTCTCGGGAGCTGGTCCCCTTTTTCCCTTCCCCCTCCCTTCACTCCTCACATTAAAAATCGGCCTTGTGCCTAATTTACTCGGTGGGGGAGCAAATAAATACCTACTGCAAGCAAGGACCATATGTGGGGGCAACCCCACATATAAGACCTTGGTTAATGTAGAGACAACCCTTCACACCAATTGTCACTATCCAGCGCCCCTACTCCCCATGGAGTTGGTCCCCCTTTCCCCTTCACTCCTCTCTTTAAAAATCGGCCTTGTGCCTTATTTGCTCAGTGGGGGAGCAAATAAATACCTCTAGGCCTTCGGGCCGGGATCAAATTTTTTGATATAAATAAAAAATGTTTTAAAAATTGGGTTTAAGTAGGAACAACCACTCCTTCCCACCACACACACATAAATACAAATTTAAAGGGGTAACCAAGATGCTGGCCGAGAGAAAAATCATTTAAAATTTACAACAGAAACGAGATGGATCAACCAACCTCACCATCACCCCTTCTTTTTGAGTTGGCCTTGTGCCTAAGTTTTTTGTTCATTTTCCCAATTGTATTTTTCTTCCTGTGAATAAAAAATTTAATATCTCAAAGTGTAGTATCTGTTCGGCAGATGCTGCACTTAAGATAATTTGAACCAGTCAATGGAGGGGAAACCCTCTATACTGGGACAATTATTATTTTTTGTAACCAAAGTGCCCCCTTTTTGCCTACTTTTAGGGGAGCTGGTTTTTACCCCACATTAAAAACGGCCTTGTGCCTAATTTGCTTTGGTGGGGAAGCAAATAAATACAATAACTTGTAAAAACTGGATATTTTGCAAAGCAAAACCACGTAATCAACTAATGCAGTATATTAATAGACCGCACGCAAAAACTGAAGCCTTGTTGGAATGGAGAGATGGTTGATTTAAATGTGTACACCAAGAATACTTTGGGAAAATACACGTGATGTCTTTCTCAGGTGTTTGAACACGAAAAAAGAAGAAAGAAATGCGTCTAAATATGCGTGTGAAATATTTCAGTTTTTATTCTTTTTTAATCTTAGATTCCGACCGGAAACATTAAATTGATCGACCCGGTAACCAAGCATGCGTACACGATAGATAGGAAGGCGGGGTTGCCTTGTGAGGGCATGTGAGGAGGAGGGGGGTGTTTGTCAGTTGGTGGTGTATAAGGCTAACAAACTAGGAGGATACAAGAAGGAACAGACGAATCTTTGCATAACATCTACATTCATAAAACCGGCTTTATATATATTATGTGTATTCTTTTCTTTGAAGTCTTTCTGAAAATAATTGCATTTAATTTATCTATGTACATCTCTATGTGTGTATCTATCTGCACTCTTTATTCCCCTCTCTATCTCTTGAAAAATAAAATTAAAGTTATCTAAATAAATAAAATACGGCACAATCACGTTGACGCACCGGCTCTAACCAGATCACCGTAGTTAAGAAATATTGAGCCTGGCAAGTACCAAATAGGTGACCAGTTGGGAAGGCGAGGCGCTGTATGTACTGCGATGTAAAAATACCAGGTTGGGAAACTGGCGCGGTCTACCTTTCTCTTTAGGGCAAATGGACCTCTCTTAAGCCGTGGTAGGCAACCCATATAATGATGGCGTAACGAAAAAAATAATACCCTTGATAGCTTTAGCGGAGCATCAAGTATTTCTGGCCATTAGAAGAACGTGAAAGATTCCGCGGAATTTGTTCACGTTTAATCTGCGCCTACTGGAATTAGATGAAACATTTCTTTCTTTTTTTTTCCAAATAAATAATTTTTTTATTGATTAAAACTGGGTTAATATCAAAGCAGTTTACTAATAATACATAATAGCATGCAAAAGACCAAGCACTAGTATTTATCTCATTCGCGTATTCTTTTTAAACATCTTATAATAAATTAATACTTGGTGTTATTTAGTTATAATGCAATTGCGCTATTTCTCTATCGTATATACAGTGGGAGGATAAAATTGTCGTCCTAGAAAAGAAATGATTCAATTTCCGTTTGATGAAAACCGGTGTTCTTTTTTCTTTTTGTTTTGTTGTAGATCATCTACTGGCCAGTTATGTACAAACCCGAAGAGAGATAGGAGCCTTCTATTATGTCTGAAAGTAACGCAATGTATAACGAGCGAGATAAGAGATTATTCGCCGCTGTACAAAATACTCTCTACCGATCCAGGTTATGACAACAAGACCATTGCAAGCACCCTCAAAATGTAACTCCCGACGGTTCAACGTTTGACAGCACAGTTCAATGAAGTTTCCGGCCACGGTTATGGTCTTTGGTGTGGTTTGAAGTGAGGATCACATCATGCCAGCTCGCATCTTCCAAGTCGGCTTCAAAGCCAACACCAAAGTGTACCTGGATATGCTGAGAGTGTGACGACCCTCTGGTGCAATCAGATGGCCGCTGGTAGACCCTGGGTTTGGCAGGAGAACTCGGGCCGGCCACAAGTCCCAAAAAACCCAAGCTTGACTTCAGAAAGAGTGCTACGACTTTGTAACTTTTTCTCAATGGTCCCCTCCTCTCTCGACCTAAACCCGTTGTTCTCCTTCGTTTCGTCATACGTCGATAACATTAGCAACATGACCTCCCACATCACTTCTACAGATCTTCAACATGTCGGCAATGGAAACGAGTTATCGACCCCTGTTCTTTGATCGGCAGTTCTGTGAAACTCAAATATAAACACGTTTCTCTAATAATTTTAAAGTACAAGAATGTATCGAAACATAATTTTAAAGTTTTAATAATATTTCTTTTCAAAGAGTGATTCATAACTGATCATAAATATGTTAACAACATGATATATTTATTGTTTTCTTTTTACTTTGAGTGTAAAAAAAATAAAAACAAATATTTCTAAACCAATCTATTTTTTTTCAATCTATTTTTTTCATTTTTTTTTACTAGCAGTTCAGCCCGGCTTTCTTCGGGCCCTATGTACTGTTCATAACTTTATGTGCATATATATATATATATATATATATATATATATATATATATATATATATATATATATATTTGACTCATGTTCAAGTAACCTACATCTAAAATTTCAAGTGTTTAGATCCAAAAGAGTTTGGTAGAGTCTGCAAAGGTCAACTCTTTCAACGTTTCCATCTTGAGAGCCAGATTTTCGCCCCAAAACTGATGAAAAACTTGCCGCATGTCTGAAAACTCTGTATGTAAAATTTCAAATGCTAAGATCACAAATTGGCTGAGTAATTTAGTAGAAACCGCAGAGGTCAATTTTTAAAAAAAAACTTTGACCCCAATTTTGACCTTTAACATTTAGTGTCTTGAGCTAAAATCGAATTTAAAAAGTTTGATCCATGTCCAAGTAACCTACATCAAAATTTTAAGTGTTTAGACCCAAAATTAGCGGAGGAGTTTGGTAGAGTTCTCAAAAGTAAAATCGTTGAACTTCGACACCTTGGCAGCCAAATTTCTAGCCGAAAACTTATTAAAAAAGATTTCCCCAATTCTCAATACCCCTTATGCCAAATCTCGAGTCTGTAGACTGAAAATTGACAGAGTTGTCTGGCAGGGAAATTTACACACACAGACACACACAGTTTTACTTTTATAGATATATAGATAGATTTTCAGTTATGAATAACTCAGTGAAAAGAAATGTTATTAAAACTTAAAGTTTATGTTTCGATAGATTTTTATACTTTGAAATAATCGGAGAAACTTGTTTAAATTTGTAGCTTCACAAAACTGCCGGTCAAATAACAAGGGTCGATAACTCGACTCCATTGCCGACATGTTGCGGATTTGCAGAAGTGCCCCTTCAATAATACTAAACCCAACCTGATCGCTACCATCCGTACATTATTCGCCGAGATTTCGCTGAGCTCCCGCCGGCGCTTGTGAGAAACACCTGCGTCCAGTTTCGAACTCGTATCGATGTGGTAATTAATAGAGCCATGACAACAGCATATTCTTTTCATTGTTCTGACTCTCGAGCATATATCCGATGCAGTTAGACACAGTTAATCAACCGAGAACCACATAACTCTATATAAAAGCATATAAGATATCAAGGTATACACACCCCAGAGTCAAAACAATGAAAAGAATATGCTGTTGTCCAAGCCCTAGTGATTAAGGCTGAAGTTGTCAGCTCTACTACATAATCAAGTGACCTGAATTGATTTTTTTCAATAAAAGTTTTAAAATAAAGCTGTAGTGTTGTTTTCTTGAGGGCGACAAATTTATCGTTCCACACTGTACGTATGAATTACATTAGATGGAATAAGTTTATCGATATTAATTGCAGTAATTAATTGCAGTGATTTAATCATAATATTTAAAAAACGGATAAATTAGAAAAGATTTTCTTAAATTGTACCAACATCGCTTGGCACGAGCCTATTTACTATGCCTCCCCACGGGACAGAGTTAGACACCAGGGTCGTTTTTTAACGTGGAGAAAAGGTACACAAATAAAAATTGTCTCAGTCGTGAAGGATTTCTCCTCCACCGAAAGAGAACAAGAAATAGAAGTGCAGCATCTGAAGACCAGATACTACACTTTGATCTTGTCCCGAAGGCCAAGAACGCTTGGCACGAGATGTAAGCCAGAAAAAGGAGGCAGAAGGTGGCGTAATCGATCGCCTTCATAGTCTACTGCTACCAATATTGTTAATGGTTATCTCTTTATTAGAATAAACTGCGAAAGTTTTGATTTGGTGTTTACAAGAAACTTATTATTATTATCTGAAATTTGTGTTTCAATCAGCGAACTTTGCGAAGTGATAGGAATTTGGCAATGCCAACTAAAAAATGAATTTAATAAAAATAAGTTCTTACCTTTTGGGTCGGTGGTAGCCTCGTTTTGATTTCCTTCTGCTGTTGAATACGTTTCTCTGCGGAGAAAAACATCATGAGATAAATAAACAATAAATATGTACATAAACAAATAAGCTTTTCACAAGTTATGTCCAATAAACGGAGAAAATAAAAGCAGGTCATTGTCATCTTCTATAATAGAAATCTCACCCGTCTGTTTTGATGTATGTATGTATGTATGTATGTATGTATGTATGTATGTATGTATGTATGCATGTATGTATGTATGTATGCCTAAAACTTTCGACGGATTCAACAGATTTTCACGAGATCGGTATCGTTTTGAAGCTCGACCTTTCGGACGACAAATATCGAAACATTGGCTAAAAACATTAATTCCGTCACCATCAGCTGGGCACTTTTCTACAAATAGCGGTAACTTTTTTCGTCGATATTTTCAAAAGTCCTGCTCTCTTTTTGATTGAATATCTTTAATTTAAACATTCGTCACTTCCGATTTGGCGATGGGCGCAACAGCAAAGACGTCACATTTTTTTTTCACGTATTTGTTCTCCTTCGTGGTACGGATTCGAGCCTGCCTTCCTACCACCACTTTTTTCTTCCTTTTTTTTTTGTTTTTTGCTCAATGCACACCTCCAAATACCGGAGCAACGCCGGACACCCGGGCTAGTTTGTTTATAAAACATGAATTAAAAATGCTAAAATAGTAAAAAAAAAGAAGTTTTTTTAAACGTTTAATAAAGAACACTTCCCAAATCCATGTGTAAAAGATGTAAGGTAGGATAGTCAAAATATAACATACTAGCAGGGAGACACTGCGTTGCCCGGGATTGAATAATGATCAACGAATATTTCACACTCCTATATTTTTATTTTCATCGAAATCCGTGAAATCGCCCGGGAGGAAGATTCACATGTCTCCATGCATTAACTTAGTCCAAAATATGTTATTCTACATTGCACTCTAGAGAAACTAATGTTTCTTTTCAAAATTATTTTATATAAACTTTTTTCCAGTTAACGAAAAAAAAATCACATTAAGAAATTTAAGTGCGGGGTTTGACCACGTGCAAAAAAACAAACAAACAAAAAACAAAACAAAAACAAAACAACAAAAAAAAAAACAAAAAAAAAACCGTAAATTTTCAAGTCTTATAAAATTCTTTGCAGTAAATGAAAAAAAAAGAAGAAATTTACGTGCGGAGTTTGACTGTACAGACCACGCCACGAAAAAGAAAAAAAGAAGAAAAAAAAACACACACACTATCAACTTATCCACAGTAGAATTTTCACGGCTCGTTGTTGTATTATTGTTGCTAAGCGACAACATGGAAAAAATGGATTTACCGATGATAGATAAATTGAAATAACGGTTTCGATTCTCGATTATAGGTAATTATCAGGAGTATTCTAAGACACAGCTTAACTAAGATCACTACCAGACTTATACACTAAAGTTATGTAAATTTTAAAGAAAATCTGTTCAGCCGTTTCGGAGTCTATAAAGAAACGAACTCACACACACAGTAACAAAGTTGCATTTATATAATTGTAGATAGATAGATAGATAGATAGTGTGTGTGTGAGTGTGTGTGTGTGTGTGAGAGAGAGAGAGATTAACACCAGTTTAAATGCACATATTAGCATAATAGTTTTACTGAGAATCTATACCATACGTTACGTATTTTAGCAAATAATAACGAGGGACGTTCCAAAAGTAATGCAGAGGGAATTGCAAATTATTGAATATTATTTGCCATGAATGTTATGATGATATAAGTTATGCATTCATGACCTGTAAAATTCATATCTCTGTTGCAGATATTGACGGTGTGAGACTAAGAAAGTTAACTTCTGTTATAAACGTGTGTCAGAAGCAGAGATGAGTCATTGAATTTCTGGCAAGTGATCATTGAGAATGATGTTGACTATGTAGAAAATAAATTCTGGTTCACTAACGGTCGCACGTTTTAATGGTACTACTCCTGTTTTCGTAGCCCAACTATTTTGAGTTTAAAAAATAGGAGGCCTTACTTTTGGAACGACTCTCGTATGACAAAGTGCGTTCCGAACGCCTACTAGAAACGCGCAGAGAGTACGAGAACCTTAGGGTTGGAGAGGCTTGTTGTCATCCAAATCCCAGAAAAAGATCAGAGATTAATCAAATGGTAAAGTGCTGGTAAAAAAAATTATTTGGCTAATGATGATAAAAAGAAAGTGGTGATAACTGGAAATCTGGGAAGATTTTCTGTCACCCAGATCCTAGGAAAGAACATTGAGTACTGTAAGTGAGTAATGTGGGGTATGACATGTGTGAAAACTCCTAGTGAGTAAAAAATAACATCCAAATAAAATGACAGACATTTTAGTGGATGCTGAAGAAAACCTATTGGAAATAGTAATTTCAAGGTGGCGTTGGCAGCATTTTATGATAAAATTATATGGTAAAATGAATTTCGACCTTAACGTTAAACAAGTTTGCCTTTGTTTTCATATTGTTTTTTTTTTTAGATAGGCATCACCGGTTATCAAGGCCAAGAGGCCACTCGAGGATAAGGGTTAAAGAGTATACAGTAGTCAATTGGACAATATATTAATCCTTAGTAATGAAAATTCAGTAAATTTGTCAACTTAAGTGGAGCGGCTCATCAAAGACTTGTTTACGTTGGACTGGAAGACAACCATATTGTAGTCAGATGGAAAGCAGGCAAACGGAAGACAGTTCCATAGGCGTGCAGTTCTAAGAAAGAAACTTTGTTCATGGAATCTATGTTCATATTTAGGCACAGATAAAGAGTGGGGGAAATTATTGATAGAGTTTTCAGTTAGACGAGTGTTTCTCGTAAAAGTATGACGAGGGAGAACCACAGATTGGAGCTCAAACGAGCACTTGCCATGAAAATAACGATAAAGCAGATACAAACTCGCAACATCTCTTCCATGAGAAAGAGGTTGCAGGGAAGAGAAAAGGACATCCCCTACTAGGCTACGAACTCTATTTTGAACTCTATCAAGGCAGGATAAGTCTATTCTAGCAGCCCCTGCCCAGATGTGGAAACAGTATTCGATCCTTGTACGTACCTGGCTCTTATATAGATAGAGAATTGCATCAGCGGTGAGATATCTACTAGATCGATAGAAGAACCCCACTATTTTTCCGGCGATCTTGGCAACAGATTTCCTGAATGAGTTCCATTTCAGATCAGGAGTAAAGGTCAAGCCCAGAAGCTTGTCAAAACCTGAGGCCTCCCCAAGACGAGAGCCATTCATTTCAATTGATGTCAGATGGGGATTAGAGCGTTGATATATAAACGTTACTGTTAGCGACATACATTATTTTAAGCAAATATTGTTAGGAAATTAATAAAAAACTACTTATTTTAATTAACGTACTCATCTATAATATTTCTGCGTTAAAAAAACAATACTTTTTAACACAAGGTGGTCGTTAGAAATGCGTAAGATTAGGCAAACGGTGATTTATTATGCAAAAAACGGAAAAAAATTTTTTTTTAGGTCCGGTTCTTTTTGGCGAGTAGCAGCTGCTTCTAGATCTTATCTGATTTAAGTTGTAATCTAATTTATAAAACTCACTATATTTGTCTGTCTGTCTCCATATTTTCAAACTCTGTCTCCTCCGAAACTAAAAGTTTATCTATATAAAAGCCAAGTACGTCCAAAGATGGAATACTGTTGCCATATCTGGGCAGGAGCGGCCAAAAACAGCCTATCATGCCTTGACAGAGTACAAAATAGACTTCGTGGCTTAGTGGGGGATGCCCTTTTCTCTACCCTGCAACCTCTCTCCCACAGAAGAGACGTTGCGAGCCTATCCTCGTTTTATCGTTATTTCTATGGCAGGTGCTCGTCTGAACTCCAATCTCTGGTCCCCCGTCGCCAATCTTTCACGAAAAACACCCGTCTAGCTGAATCCACTGTGAAAAAGTTCCCCCACTCTATATCTGTGCCTAAATCAAAACGTGGATTTCATGAACAAAGCTTCTTTCTTAGAACTTCACGCCTGTGGAACTCTGTTCCGTCTGCCTGCTTCCCTCCGGACTACAACTTGGATGTGTTCAAGTCCAACGTTAACAAATTCCTAATGAACCACCCCCTTAAGTAAACACTTCATCAAATCTCCACACTAACGTAATGTACTTGCAATAACCCTTATCCCTGAGTAGCTTCCGGGCCTTGATAAGTGATGATCACTGTGTAAAAAAAAAAAAAAAAAGTTGCAGAGCGGCGCTAGGGGCCACAAATGATTCGATTTTTTATGGATTGTTGTTTTATGGGTCTTGAGTCGGTTAAAATAATTTTAAGAGGTCAAAAAAGGAGTCAAAATTGAAAAAAAAATCGTGATGCATTTTGTTCATTCATTTTTGTTTATTTTTAATCAGTTCATATTTGTGTCACTTTGGTAAAGTGGTAACGTCACCAGCTTTGAATTTTACAGTTTTGCTTTCGGTTTCGATTCTAGCTGATGGCACCCAAATACTTTTTTTTTACTTTTGAAATTATGATTTTATAATAACATATACAAAATCTGGACAAATCAAAATATCCCCTCCCCCACCGCTAGTAATATTATAAAACTGATCCTTTATAATCATTGAAAAAAAAAATAGATAAGATAGATAGGCAGGTTTGGTGTTTCTTCGGAATGAAAACGAAAAAGTGAAAGCCGAAAAATTGAATTTCCACTAAAAGCAAATTATATCTATATATTTTTCTTCATGTCAATTTCAACCCAAAACAATTTTATCTGCTTAATTGCTATGTCATTTACTGCATTATTACAAAAACTATTTTTCCGATTCCACAATCTAGTGTTTAGCTATTATTTCGTTTGTAATGCAACGTAAACGTCATACTTTAAAGTTCTATTTATTATTTAAGTATAACTTGAAATTATTTTTTTGTAAATTATTTTTATTAATAATTAATTTTCTACTTTATCGTTTCTTTTTTATTTTTTTAAATTTTTGGATATTTTAATAATTTCAAAACAGCAATTAAATAAATACCGTTGGTTTTAATTGAATTTCAATATTTCGATTTTCATTCTTATTGCGAAAAAACGCCCATTTTTTCAATGCTCAATTCAAAATACGACTTGGGCACTTTTGAAACAATAATGATTTGCCTTTGAAAATCCGAAACTTGTTTTCTGCTGATCCCGACCATAAAGGTGGTAGCAAAATGGCAGAATTGAATAAGTCAGACGACATAAATTTTAAACAAAATAGTATTTAAACAATCAACATTTAAACAATCAACATTTAAACAATCAACATTTGCAACCTCGAATTTCTCATTTTCTTGCGACCTGTATTTAATACTAACAGTTCGACCGGTCGTAAAATACGCATAAATATAAAATTTTAATTAATACAGATTTCTCATTTATTATAAACAGAAATACCGTAGGTATTAAACATAAGGCTAAATTCATCAGAAAAAAGAAGTAAAGAAAACCCCAAAAGAAACTGAGCCATAAACATTATATTTTGTCTAAATATTTCACTTCTTGTAAGTAAGAAATACTCAAGCTGAGATCAAACAGACAGTGAGTCAAGTACGATAACCATTACGCCAGCTTGCCACGTACTTTACAAAGTGTTTTCCAGCCTATTTATTTTAACAGAAGGAAGCTGTCGTGTTTCACGACCGCGCATGCGCAATCGTGAAACAGTTGAGAAACAGATACAAATCCGATGACCCCCACGTACCAAATTTCAATTTTAACCCCTTAGAAGCTTTTTTTCTCTGAGTACAAACCGATTAAAAAGTTTTCAGCATGTCTGTATAACGTATATTCCAAATTTAAAGTCTGTAGATCGAAAACTAGTTGATTATATAGGTTGAGAAGTGTCCTCACACGCACATTCTCACTTTTATAGATATGCTAGCATGGGTGCCCGGCGTTGCCCGGATGTTTGGAGGTATGTGTTGAGCAAAAAAAAAAAAAAAAAAAAAAAAGTGGTAGTAGGAAGGCAGGCTGGAACCCGTACCGCAAAGGATGAAAAGACCGGGGGAAAATGTGACGTCTTTGATGTTACGACCACCGCTAAACCGGAAGTGACGTAGGTTTAAATTAAAGCTAGACAATCGAAAATATTTAAATTAAAGCTAGACAATTTGAAAATATCGGTGAAAAAAAGCGACCCCTCCCTGTAGAAAAGTGCTCAATTGAGGGTGACGGAATTAATGTTTTTAGTCAATTTTTCGGTATTTGTCGTCTAAAGGGTCGAACTTCAAAACGATACTGATTTTGTAAAAACTCGTCGTCTCTGTCGAAAGTTTTAGGCAGACATGCAAACATACATACATACATTTATATATTGGTAGCTCAAATTTTCGACCCAAACTGATTAAAAAGCTTGCCCTATCTCTGAATACCCTTTATGTAAAATTTCAAATGTTTAGACCAGAAATTGTCTGAGTAATTTGGTAGAGACCGCAAAAGTCAAATTTTTAAAAACTTTGACTCCTATTA
>NC_136495.1:130997250-131014750 GCF_053919585.1 Euprymna scolopes
TTGAATTACGTCCCTTGATCTTAAAATCTATAGACAAGTATAAATTGTAATAAGAAAAAAAGGAAGAAATAAGTAAGGAAGGAAAAAAAAAAAGAATTATTTCCCCTGAACATTTAACGGCATTAATTAAGCGTTGAGCATTTAGATTTAAATCTAAATAAAACAGCCATTTTGAAATTTACATCCTAGAGAGAGCATTTATTTCTCCACTGACGATGGGTTATTACCTGAAAGGACCTTTGGAATTAAATACCGCCCACAGTTAAAATTCAGGTAGATAAATTAATATATATATATATATATATATATATATATATATATATATATATATATACTAGCGAGGGGTACCCGGCGTTTCCCGGGTGTTGGGGGGGGGGGGTAAAAAAGTAAGTATGAGGATCGAATTCGAACTCTTGAGGCAAAGTTGTAAATTAAAGTGTGAAAAAAAAAGTGCGATGTTAACCATTGCCCCAACGCGAGATGCTAACGGAAACCCGTTTGAATTTATTTAATTTGTTGGATTTAGCAGGTGCCCATTTTAATGAGTTAATGAGGTCAACTGCAGGATGGTATTCATTTACTGCTGAACGCTTTTCTTTCCCCCATCCCCAAGATATTATAGGAAAAAGACAAACCCACTTGCGGCGAGCGACAAATATTGAATATTCATCTTCCCGAAATCGAGCAAATTAAATAGACAGGCGAGCTTCGTTGTTAACTGTGAGATATTACGATTTCTATGTGATATAAAAAGTTTTAAAAAGTTGTTAAGCGAGCGACCGCTTCTCTGAAAAAAGCCTTTTGTAGACACACAGAAAAAAGCGAACACACATACATACATACATTTTCGCTTATATATATATATATATATATATATATATATATTTATATATATAATAAATAAATAAATAAAAAATTGAATTATTTATCATTCATATATTGATTTATTTATCTTCTCATGACGACTGTACATTTCTACATTGTTCTTGCCGTCTAAAAAACCTTCTAGTTAATCACTGTTGGGTTTACTAACGACTAAAAAGGATGCGCCCTCCGGTGAGTATTGATAAAGTTTTTTTTTTTAAGGGATGACACTTTTGGCATAATAATTCGGATCTATCGCCCTACGAAGACATGCGCCTCGGCTAGTAAGGCAGGGAACAAAGACAGAGAAAGGGCCAGGATAGTTTTTCAAGTCAGTCGTGTGTACTTATACGTGAAATGAAACCGTTATGGTTAACACGTATCTAACGCACCCTGTAGTCGACAAAGTGTAAAAGAAAAAAAAAGAAATAAAAAGGGACGCAAATTTGAAAATGGAAACAAAAAGTATGTTTAGAGAGAGAGAGAGAGAGAGAGAGAGAGAGGAGGGGGGGGTTGGGGAAGTGGA
This sequence comes from Euprymna scolopes, assembly GCF_053919585.1. Lineage (NCBI taxonomy): Eukaryota > Metazoa > Mollusca > Cephalopoda > Sepiida > Sepiolidae > Euprymna > Euprymna scolopes. The sequence goes on from NC_136495.1 coordinate 130,998,641, forward strand.
TGTGGGGAAGCAAAGCGAAGGAGAGAAAGCGATAATGAAGAAGAGACCTAGAGGGGGAAGGAAGGGAGAGAACTGGCAGAAGTTTTACAAAGGTTTTAAGGGATTATTCAGGTTATAAAAAGTGCTGAAATCCCGAAATTCCGACGTTAACGTGGGAAGATAGATAGCTGAATGGTTACTAGCGGGAACTATGGAACCAAGAAAATGGGTTTAAGTCCAGTCAAACCTTTACACATTTTTTCATAGTTAAGAAAGGCATAAACCTCCGAATTCTCTCAAAGAAAATCGTCTTTTCAGGGTTATCGTTACAAATAGCAACTCGTGTTAATCTAATCGTTTATAATAAAGTATTTTTTAATAACTAATTTATTTCCGCATAAAATAACTACATCTATTTGGTATAAAACTGACAAACCAAATCATGTTAGATGAATCGCGGGATATTTATTACAATAGCCCAAACAACGGGGGTGGGAAAAACATAGAACAAATAAATATACCAAAGGCAAGCTAAGTTAATCTTGTACTTACCTGAAATTTTTGTGTGTTCTAACTTATTTTAAAGTGTTTTTTATAAAACAAAACATAACTAGTATAAAATATATCGCGATAGAAAGAAAAAAACTGAGAGTTGACGCCTCCATAATTGGTTAAAAATCGAAAAACAACCCGCGTAAAATACATCCAATATATGCCGACAATTGTGAGAAAATTTAATGCGTTTTTAGTATTTTGCACAATTGTCGATTGTTGCCAGAAATTGATGACTAGTAACATGTCAATTTTTTTTTTTTTTTTTTTTATTTCGGACTATTAGTCTCATCTTTATTAGTTGTTGTTGTTTTTTGTTTTTTTTTGTTTTTTTTTGTTTTTTTTTAAATCTTAAAAAAAAAAAAAAAACAACAACTAATAAAGATGAGACTAATAGTCCGAAATAAAAATAAAAATTAACATAAAAATGCTCATCTCAAAATAAAAAAATCCAATTAAGGAATAATATATATATAGTAACATGTCGTATAAGAAATCTTTGTGATTAAAATATTAATTCCATGCACAATGGATTGCATCGGAATGGTGATATGCAAAAAATACAAGTAAACACGATTTATAAGTATTGGTAATTACTAGGCTGTGATAATAGAATATTCTTTGCGTTGTTTTGACTCTTGAATATATATCCGTTACTATCTTATATGTTTTTATATAGACTGATGTGGTTATCGGTTTATTGACTGTGTTTAACTGTAAGGAGAGTCAGAAGAATGAAAAGAATATGCTGTTGTCACAGCCCTAGTAATTAGTAAAGATACTGCTGTGGAAAGACAAGAAAAATAAATAAAACAATAGACAGACTAATTAGCGCCGCCAAAAGTCTTCTAGGAAAAAACAGCGGAATAAGAAACAAGAAGACAGAATGGTATGAGTTGCAGCTGCACGGGAGATTAAAAAAAAAAACTTATCACAGCAATGGCGGATGAAAATATACGCTTACAGAAATGACAGTTGAGTAGAGAACGGAATCGTTATTGGCAGCTGCACAGAACAACGCGACCAGAAAAATAAAACAACTAAATAAAAGCCAAGAACGGCCAAGGGGGGGGGGGGGAGAGACAAAATGGTAATGCCGGATAATAGCCCAAAAGATACACGAAAACAACTTGGTTAGAAAGGTTGTCTACTGTGAACTCTGCAAATACATGTACTTCGGGCATGCAGACGAATTGTGCAGTGTACGAAATTAAAGGCATAAAATCTGATACATGAAAATAAAAACAAGCAAAATTATAAAATCTGGAAATCAGATGCATTTATAATTAACGAAGGAAAAACTGGTAAATAGAGGAATTTGCCGTTCTAGTATATTACAGAGTGACGATTAAGGAAAGAGAAAAACTTAGTCAATGCATAGAGCTTGTAAGAGCGCTGAAGAAGATTTGAAACGGGGAAAAAAAGTCGTGTAATGCCACTAATTGCAAACCACTAGGAAAATTTCCGAAAAAAAAAAAAAAATTTCGAAAAAAAAAAAGAAGGAAAATTTGAAATCTAAAAAGAGTATTTACAACATCCAAAATACAAACCTGATGCAAACATCAGACATTTAAAGAACAAAGTAATCTTAAACGGAAGTAAGCATATTCAGGTGACTTCGACCAATCACGTAAGCTGAAACAAAATAACGCTGCGTGAACATAACCGGAAATACAGCCCAAAACATCACGCAAATACAAAGGGATTGAAACAATAAGAGTAGACACATGAGAGAAAAAAAAAACATTATCAGATATCTCATCGTCCACAAGATAAACGAGGTAGTACCAAAATGATCCTAAAGGACCTAAGAGTATAGAAAGACCGAACAGGGGGAGCATTACCAGGACTTCGATCGAAAGAACATGGAAGATACTGGAATCTCGAGGAGGATTCGTGTTACTCAAATTTCTAAGAAACCAATAGCTGTATCAGCGATTGTAAACGTCTGTTTCGATGATGCAAATTAATTTGCAATGGAGATAGAAGGAGTACTGCAAATCTGAAGATATTTCTATTCATGCAAGTAACAATGCCTTTTTGTCAAGTGACCGATCACTGGCTCTGACTCGTATTGAAGCTAATGAGTACGAAATAATAACAGTCCACTAAAATCTTACAAACTATTTCTATGTTAGCAGAGTTCTTTTAGGAGGCTAAACTTGAAATAGTCCCTTTACAATTCAATTTGATTTATAACAGTGCATTTTGGAGCGTTTTAATTTTAAACGGTTCAAAAGCGGCGGGACTATAGCGTTTCCGACTTTTGTACTGTAAGTGGTGTACTGGCTGAGAGGAGTGACCTCCCATTATATAATCTTATTTCGTATTTGAGAAGAACACAGCAATGGATGGGAAAATCTATACAAACGATTTAATAAGATCATTAGTGGGACATAAATAAAAGTTACACTGTTGTGTTTGTTTGAAGAAGGACGTATAAAGAAAACAAGTTGACTTTTAATGATGTCGCCACCGGCAGGTGTTTACGAAACAATGGTGAGTTTGTTCGCTTGTGCTCAACAGGCAACAATGGCGCTTTTGGACTTACATGATTTAGAGAAGGAAAAGAACGAGACGTATGATAGGCAGGGGGAAGAGAGACACTTAGGAAAGACAAAAGGTGAGAGAGACAAAGAGAGAGGGAAAATAAATACGAAAGGAGAAATGGAATTGAGAAGACAAAGTCTGAAGTAGATAACATAAGAAAGGGGAAGAAAAATAAGTATATATATATATATATATATATATATATATATATATAAATGTATATATGTAAAAATATTTTTAACCTTTATATATCTAATTTTAACTAAATAAGAATGTAAATATACTAAATACTAATCATAGTGGGGGAGATAAGTAGTTAAATGGATTTATCCTAATCTTATAAATACAAGACTGATAAATTAAAAAATTAAAAAATGTATTCATTTTAAATGTGGAAATTGATGAATCGCACAGGTAAGAAATTCATTTTTATAGTATGAAAAGGTTAGTAATTGCAATTAAGAATAGGAAATTGAATCAAATGTTTGTAACATGTCTTCTTCCTAAGTGGTGGTGTTTGATCAACACTGCTGGGGAGCCATGATGTAATATACTGTTTTGTTTTTAAATCCCCGAAACAGTGTTTCATGGTAAACAACTGATTATCCCTTGAAAAATAAATTATTGGTATGATTGTAAATTTGAGAGCGAGTTGATGCAGGGATGCAGGTGATTAAATGACTTACTGACTAGATGGTTTTCTAACGAATGATAAAAAATATTTTTTGTATAGTTTTAAAGGTTAAAAACTTCAAAGACTATATATATATATATATATATATATATATATATATATATATATATATATATATATATATATATATACGAGGTGCCTTAAATAGGTTTACAGATTTTCTACAGGTATTTAAAATTGTCGTAGACTCTTGAAAATTCTGTATGTTATTGCTATATATTTTATGAGATGACTGACAAAGTTTCATGATTTCAGGTTCAAACGAAGAGCTTCAGAAGGAATTAGAATACACCCTACTAAAACCCGATTTTCACAGCTGGCGAATTTCAAAAATGCAATCTGGATGCGAGGGCACTGTAATGATATGCAAATTAAGTATAATTAACATATGAGCCGACAGCTTATATTTATAAACCGGCACCAACTAGAACAGGTGGCTGTTGAATGCTGGCTTAGCGTTATACACGACATATCAATGGCATCGTTAATAGGATATGCTCTGGTCTTTGAAGAGCCGGAATACATAGATACTTGGATTCGTTGCTTTGTTGCTAATGCGAGAAGCAAAAAGTTGAAAGACAGCAAAAAAACAAGGAGGAGGAGAATGAAATCACCGACTTCTCCATGGCTAACCCTGGTTGTGAAGCAATTATGAAGGTTGCTGCAATTGTTTACCCTCGAGAACTAGAAGAAATGACTTTCGAAGAAATAAGTCAGGTTATCAAGGGAAACATGAGGCCAAAGAAAAGACTGGTGATTGCAGAAAGGACCAAAATTATGGCAATGAAGCAGGAAGTGGATGAACCGATAGTAAAATATTTACACCGGTTAAGAAGTTCGAGTAAATACTGTGAATTTGAAAAACTAGGAACAGATGAACAGACAACAGAATAAGAATTAATCCAACTAAGATTAATTGAAGGTATGCATAATACGGTACATAGATATAAGCTAATGGAACAGTTACAACTTACAAACATACCCTTCAATATGTGTCTACAATTTATACAACAGCAGGAATTAATACATACCTACAACCAAAATTAAAAAAAAAACTCACACGAAGAAATAATGGCTAACATGTATACGGTAGAAACGAAAAGAAAAAATGTATTTACTGTGGAAAAATTCATGAAAGAAAAAAAAAATGCCCAGCGTTTGGAAAAACACGTTCAAAGTGTTTAAAAAAGAATCACTTCAAAGAAGTATGTAAAACGAAAAATCTGGAAAGAATAGAGGATGAAAATAGACACATTTTTAATGTAAAGAAGGATAATATACAAATTACTGAATTAAGAAATGGAGATACAAAAATAAATGAAAATCAACAATTGTGTTATTGAAATGTAGATAGATACTGACAGTGAAGTAACCATAATACCCAGAAATTTGTGGTAAAAAATGGGAAAACCGCGTTTAAAAAAAAAAAAAGCGACGTACAATCCCGTCAATTTGATGGTACGATTATAGCAATTATGGGTTACTTTGAAGAATAAATAAATTCAACGAAGTTGATTAATAAATAGAAATGAAAAAAAAAACCCAGGAAAATTAAAAAAATGTGAAGCGTTAGATTAAAAGAAAATGTTCCCCCGCAGCCTACTACGAAGCGATAAAGTACCAGTACATTTATTACCGTTAGTAATAGCTAAGTTGCAAAAGTTAATAAAGGAAGATTTATTAGAACCTGCCCCTTCAGGAGGAAATAAATGAACATCACCCATTGTGGTATTAAAAAAAAGACGGTGACTTGAGAATTTGTAGAGATTATAAAAATAGAGGTGAACCATTAAGTTTGCGCCGACTCCTACCCTATTCCGAATGTAGAAGTGGCTTTACATAAACTTGCCGAAATGAAAGTATTTTTGAAGATAGATATAAAATCAGCTTATCACCAAATTCCCATAGATGATAATTTTAAAGAAGTCACGACGATAAACACACGTATAGGCCTGTTAAGGTGGAAAAGGATGCCGTATGGCATAAAAACGGCAAATGCAATCATCTATTTTTTCTATTAATAATTTTGTCAAGAATTCGAAAGTTTTGGTTTCGATTTCGATTATAGCTGTAGGAACTTAAGTTATACATATATTTTTTCATAAGTTTTTATTTCAGTTTCAATTCAAGCTAATCCACCCAAGTCATATGGATATGTTTTTTTTTATTTTTGTAATCGCAACTTTATAACATAAAAATCGATAAAACATTAACTCTATAATAATATATACGAATTTAAGCGTACTTATATATATATATATATATATATATATATATATATATATCAACAATTTTACAAAAAAATGTGAAATATACTTTAAAAGGGTAACGTTTGCTGAGAAGTTTTAAAGTTCTTGAATAAGAAGCAGAGAAAACATCAGAAAGTTAATTTCAAACTTTCGTTGTGTGTGAGTTTACTTTTTGGGTGGCTGTGTTCTCTGGATATATAACAACATGCTTTAAAGTTTATTGTTTCCCAGTGGCTCCGGAAAGCCATTGTTTTATAGACCTGTGTGATTTACCACCCGATTGTTAGTTTTGGAGTTTGAAACAAATTTTATTGGTTGGAAAATATTCTAAGTTTATATGTTCCTGTGGAAATTCTAACTTTTCGGAGTAACGATAAAAGTGGATCCCTATGAATTACTGAAATAAAAAGGGCAGCTTATTATACTTATCCGTCTCGCACATCGATTTCTAATATACCACAGGTACAATCTAAAAGAAAGAAGGGACATTCACTCAACGATATGAAAGCACGTCCTATAATTTGAATGAATATCTGTGAAAAGAAATGTGTTTAAAAGAGGAAGAGGGCGAATAGTAGACCTCCCAGCTATAAAACATAACATTTAACAATGCAAATATACTTCAAATCACCGAATATACGTGGGAAAGTTACCTGTTTAAAAACTGTCCCATCAAAATACGTTAGGAATTGATATGACGCGAGACTATCGACATTCTACTTCGTCTTGTCCCAGTACGCCATTAATGGCTAGAAGTGTTTTTCGATTTTTTGTCTGACCCAAATGTGTACCGACGAACAATAAACACCCTTCCAAATCACTCTCTTTCTTACTGTCTCTTTTGTTTGGTTTAAGAGAGTCGTTTCGCCTTTTCTCGACCTCTGAATATGTTTTTCTCATCTTATTTTCAAAATAAATTTCGATGATCCTTTCGTTCGATTCTAACTGCTTTTGTTTTTATTTTACTAGCTGAGTTACCCGGCCTTGCCCGGGAGAATAGTAGATAATTTATTTGGTACTTATACAGTTTAATCAAGACATTAAAAATGAAAATATCGTAAAAAGGTTATATTGTACGTATCTGTTAGGGACCGAAGGTCTCCGAAAAAAAAAATGAACTTAATTTCATCAAGTATTTTTTTTTCCAGCGAAAAAACAATTTGTTATGATACCGAACAAAAGGTTCGATTTTTAGGAGGAAAAGCTAGTATTAAATATAGGGAGGGAGTGTTGGTCCTTTAAACCGAGTTATCTCCCCGTGGCGAGTTAAAAAATTTCAAGATGGCTACGTTCAACGCGCTGTCATAACGTGTTTTTCCGTTGAAAAAACAAACAAACAAAAAACTACTTGATCAAATTAAGTGAATTTTTTTTGGGAGGGGGGGGGCTTCAGTCCAAAACGGATAGGTACAATGCAACCCTTTTTTTTTTTCGATATTTTCATTTTTTAATGTCTTGATTAAACTGTACAAGTACCATTTATTTTATCAATAACAATTTAGTTCCTACTGTTGTCACACGCGACATAAATCTTATTGCAAAAATTGAAACAAATAATTTAGGCAAGACTTATAAGAAACAAAAAAACAACAACAAAATAATGAAAAAATATATGCGATTTAAATGTTACTTAAAGAACAATTACGCGAGTATTAGGTACCTCCAAAGCTAACCATAACATTTACTTTGCCCCTATATTGAACACGATGTAACTTTAATATAAGTTAATATTATCGTCATAACTTTTGTACGATTCAAAAGAAGAAACACAAACTAAAGTATTAGTGTAGCAGCAAGTCCTGGTAACATCAACTTAAAGAACAGATGAAAATGACTTATATACTATACATTACGACCATGCAATCCCTAGAGCCACCTACCTTGAAAATGCTGCTGTGAAACCTGACATAGTTATATGGAATAACTCAGAAAGAGTGGCAACCTTGGTTAAAGTGAGTGTTCCTAATGATGGAGGCCTGAACAGACCCATCAAATTATCGCCCCATTAACCTCCTCCTACTTTTCGCCAAAATATTTGAGACAATAATAAACCATGCTCTAGTCCATCACCTTACAGATGCTAAACTTCTGGCTGACAAACAATACGGATTTAGACAAGCCCGTTCCACAGCAGACATCCTCACTGTAATCTCTGAACCTATATACAATTCACTGGACAAAGCGGGGTAGGGCAGAGTGGTAGCTCTAGATATATCTAAGGGTTTTGACAGGGTATGGCATGAGGGTCTCCTCAGGAAAATTAAATCATACGGTATCACTGGTAGAATACTTAACATAATTAAATCCTTCTTAGATAAGAGAAAAATCCAGGTTGTCCTCGACAGTCGAACATCTAAACAATATGATATAAATGCGGGAGTGCGTCAAGGGTCTATCCTTGGACTTCTATTGTTCCTAATATTCATTAATGACCTCCCCAACAAAATTGCCTCTGAGATGGGTATATATGCTGATGACACCACACTCTATAACAGGCAAGACAGGAAACCAAATGAACATATATCTCAAGAAATGGCGAAAACACTAGAGGATGACCTCCAATCTGTAGTGGAATGGGGACAAGAATGGATGATCACATTCAATGCTGCCAAGACTAAACTGGTTTCCTTCAATAATTACAAGAAACCTTCTCTGCCACCAATAGCAATGGCCAGTGACTCCCTGTCTGAGAGTACATCTTTCAAACATTTTGGCCTAACGTTCACAGGAAACATGAGTTGGAACAACCACATTGAAAGCGTTGCCAGGACCGCTGCAAAGAAGGTAGGCTTTCTCTACCGTGCTAGAAAACTACTAACACCCGAAAGTATCCTGTACCTATATAAGGCCACCATTCGCTATGTATGGAGTATTGCTGTCACATTTGGGCTGGTGCATCTGATACTAGTCTCTGCTCCTAGACAAGGTTCAAAAGAGAGTCGCCAATCTGATAGGCCCTGAACTGGCATCTAAGCTTCAGCCTCTGCCCCATCGACGAAATGTTGCATCCCTCTGCCTGTTTTACAAGTATTTTAATGGTAAATGCTCTGGCAGACACTTGTGCCCCCACGACACAGACACCCTCGACAAACCCGACAGGCAGCTAAATCCCACCACCACACAGTAGAGATCCCTAGATGTAAAAGATCTTTTTACTCCAATAGTTTCTTCTCCAGAACCGCTAAATTCTGGAATTCCATACCAGGTCCCTGCTTCCCCAACTGTACTGACATGCAGAAGTTCAAGTGTAACGTGAACCGACATCTTGCTGCCCAAATCCCAACATAGTACCCCAGTAGTTGCTGCCTCTGATAGTAGCCCCCTACACCAAAGTGGCAATGTACCTTGTTAGGGGTGAAAATGTAATAAAAAAGAAGAGCTAAAAGAGAGAAACAGACCAAATTCCAAGGTCTCATGTGTGATATGAAAAGAAAATGGAAAGAGATCCAGACAATTGCACTGAAGGGAACAGCCAGGATACTAAAAAGAACTCTCGGTTGGTTTCAATAAAAAACAGGGCAATGTTGGCTGATTAGGCTGCCTCATACCCAGCATTACATTCTCCAAAGGAAGAAAATTAAAAAAATAATGAAAATAAATTAGCGTTTCGAAAATAATCAAAATGAGAAACTCAACTCCTGCTTATACCAATGCCTTAAATATAGTTTGGTTAATGTAGTTACGTTAAATATAGTTTGGTTAATGTAGTTGCTTTAAATATAGTTTGATTAATGTATTTGCCTTAAATATAGTTTGGTTAATGTAGTTGCTTTAAATATAGTTTGATTAATGTATTTGCCTTAAATATAGTTTGGTTAATGTATTTGCCTTAAATATAGTTTGATTAATGTATTTGCCTTAAATATAGTTTGATTAATGTATTTGCCTTAAATATAGTTTGGTTAATGTAGTTGCACAGTACATTCTGTTATAGGATCTATCTCCAAATTCATCCCCGAAGTTTGTGACATTCTATCAACACCCGGCGCGAATGTAGACCACAATATTATTGTATCAGCTTTGGACAGAATAACTTACAACTTCATTCTCCCATGCATGGAGTATTGTTTCCACATCTGGGCTAGTACATCTACCACTAGTCTTTCCCTCTTTAATAAGACACAACAAAGAGTTTTCAATCTAATATATCCCACTTTGTCAACTAAGCTCCAACCCCTGTCCCATTGCCGCAATGTTGCATCTTTGTGCCTGTTTTACAAATATTTTAATGAAATGTGCCCTGATGAACTCGTTGCACTTGTACCCCGTCGACGTACATATTCCTGATGGACCCAATTTAGCAACAAAATCTCACCCCTTCACTGCTGGGGTCCCTAAATATCAGAAAGCTTTCTATTCTAAAAGTTTCTTCCCTCGAAAAGCTAGACTACCTGTTTCCCAGACTGTACTCATATTCAGAAGTTTAAATGTAACGTAAACCAACATCTTGTTAATCATTTCTAGTCATGGTTCTAAATTGTAGCCCCATTAGGTGCAAATGGCGATATGCCTTGTTAGGGGTGAACATGAGTAAAAAAAAACTAAAAACAAAAAAACTTCCCTAAAAAAATGATGTACAGTAGAACCCCGGGACACGGTTGTCCTATGCTACGATTTTTTCATATCACGATGTGGAATACGATGTTCCCCCCTGGTTACGGCATTTCCCCGCCTTACGGGGTTATTAATAATGTTATTTGGTTATATACATGTGCATTACATACTGTACTGTATTTTGTTACTAATTTTCAATGCCGTATTTCGGGGTTGTACTGTATTGTTAGTTTCAACGAATCAAAATGAAAAAAAAATTGCATCTTTGGCGATCCGTCGATCAAATCGTAAAAAAGTGCGAAGATTGATAAGATATTGTTGGAATTTGCTGCTAGAAGTTCATTGTTGCATCACGAGAAAAAAAATTTATTCATTCAGACGAAATAACGCACGAAGTTATTTCGAATGTGGTTTAACAAATAGGCGCAGACTTGAATTGCGTCATTTTTTAGTTCCTGAAAAATCTTTACCGCGACGACACGCGGCCGTTTGTATCGGATCAAAATCCGATTTAGGGAAACTATTCCCGCGAGATAGATCAACAGAAGACATTTAAAGGAACTCAAAGCCTCTGCTATTATGAGATCTATAAGTGTATCTGCCCGCTGCTAAAGTCTAACTAGTCGACTAGACACCACGCACAACAGTATTTGTTAATTCGTCTAACAAATATAACTTTCACAGACGATTTCGCCTGTCCAATCACATCTTGTTACGTCATTGTTAAGCTCCGCTAACAATTGAATTGAATTATCTATAGGCGGAGCTTTACAATGACGTAACAAGATGTGATTGGGCAGGCGAAATCGTCTGTGAAAGATAGTGCTTATATAAGTACCGGTGATTCATATACACACAGAATGTCAACCACAACGAACGGAAGCATAAGTGAGGAGGAGAAACTAACTAAACAAGCAGACTGGACACTGCCTGGTTATAACTTCCTCGGACCCGGAATAGATCTAGAAAAGAAAAAAGACGCCAAACCAGTCAACAAACTCGACGAATTAGCCAAAGTACACGACTACAAATACGCCGACCCAAACATAAGTACACGAGACGAAGACGACAGATTCATAAAAGGAGCAACACATGAAGAACTACTTGGCAACCTGGCGGTCGGAGCAATACGTGGAAAGCAACTACTCGGTCTGGACAAGTGCTTTCGTAAAACTAAAAGACCTAAAGAAGAATCAATTACTAGCAGAAATACTGGTAATAGTAGTAATACTGAGTCTGCCAGCAAAAGAAGTAGGACGGAAAATGGTATACCGACGATGGAAGCACAAACAGCTCCAGAGTATACACCGTCAGGAGGAGGTGGAATGTTCAACGCTACAGCGATCGGAACTACCACCCCAAACGGATCAGTGGACTACTTGCGTAAATATACCTTCAGAAACAGATTTCGAAACGTACTCAAATCGGACAATATGAATGACTAAACTATACACTTTCAGGCACCCCCCAAAAATAACGCAACGAAATAATCAAACAAATTGGAACCAAATACTACTAAAAGACTTTGGACAATCCCGACATCATATGATACCATACTACTTAACAACTTGGATAAAACAAATAGAGTCAGAGGCAGCATTCACTAGTGCAACAGCATACAGAGTAGAAGCAATCAGGGTATTCTTCGATGATATAGTGTGTCAGGAAATAACAGACAAAATGGCTATATACTGGCTCATACACTACATAGAGTGACTTTTTCTAGTGATGTTACCCTAGTACCGAGAACAGCGTACAAGTAAGAAAAAAATAGTTAAGAGGTCAGTTGGTGAAAAGGAAAATAATATTCTTCACTGTTTTACTAATTGAAACTTTGAGAGGTAGGAAGTATCTGAAACGAACACTCGGACATAACAACGGGTTAGCCACAGGGACAGACCTTTAGATTACTGAGAACGCACTGAAGTAAAACTAAAGAAAAACGAGACAACTAACTTGTGTTTTATTTAAATTATATTTGTCGCGGGCAACGCCGGAAAATATCGGATCTAGGTGCCCATATGCAATGCCAGAGATCGGCCAATTGCTGAACGAGGACGTCAACATACATTACGATTGAGAGTTAGAGTCTTAGAAAATAATCTAAAAATGGAAACAATGGGACGTCCTACATTCTAACCTGGATTGGAATTGCGTAAAATGCGAAAACAAAATTCAATCAGTATTCCTTATTAAAAGAATGTAAATATAAGAGCCACACAGAGATCAACTGAGAGACAGTCGACACTGATCGAGCAGTGAAGACATTTTTGTCCCACCCTGCCTCACACCGCACACCTCAATACCGACTACTTCGTCACCTTTTATGTTGTTCCTTCATATCATATTGAAACTTGTAACGGGTATATATGATTTCGTACGCGTTTGACAAAGGTGCAACCTGAAATTATATCGATATTACAAACGCATTAGACAGCTGTTATGAACACAAGTTTTATAGATATCGGCACTCAGATTAAGTCCATCAATTCAAAATAGGATAATTTGATCAATTGTGCTTACAACTAATCTCAGCTTAATTGTAATATAAATGATTACTGTCGCTGTTAACAACTAACACTATAATACGACTATTAATACTTGTATTCTTTTAAAATTCTACACATTGAAGAATGTCGCGAGGATGGCAGTTAGTGTTGTTGTGATGATTATGTCCCCTTGTTACACCTGACGATGAAAAGAGTTATCGCCCTTATTTGCTATTGTTCTTCGTGTAATGGCGTCTTAAATAAAGCGTGTGTTTACCTAGTCCTCGTCGAATCCATTCATTATCGCAGCCATCCTCTACCGATTAACGTAGCGATTGTCTTTATAGAATCGATCGCACAAAGGCACTGCTTAACAGGAAAATGAATAAAGGCAAAATTTGGGCCTATTTCTTAAACAAACGGTGCTATCAAAATATCCCATTTCAAGTTATTTCATTTTGCACAATAGATGCACTTTTATTTTGGATACTGATTATGCACATCCGGTATCAATCGCAAGTTTAACTAATTTGCATATTAGTTTTAAAAAACAACATTTTATTAATTAACAATTATGCATTATTCCTTTATAATTCAGTGTTTATTTCGATTTTAATATCACTAATAATTCTGTTTAGCAATATTGCTTTATTTGCAGGACAGATATTTAGCATTTATATAGAGGAACCAATTTGACATATTCTGATCTATCTATCTATCTATCTATCTATCTATCTATCTATCTATCTATCTATCTATCTATCTATCTATCTATCCAAAATAAACTTTGTGCGTGTGTGGGGGTTGTGTGAGTATTGATAATCGATAATCGAAATAATCCGATGAAAAAAGAAACAGGCGATTTTGATCAAAGTAAACAATTTATACAGCCTAACATCACAAGTACATTTAAGAAGTTTTATGATCACAAAAGCAGAAAGGTCCGACATATAAAATCAACAGTAGGTTCTTTGATATGGCAGGAACATATTCGAAATGAATGTTTTTGTTTGAAGACCAATTGAACCATAATACTTGACTTTTAGATATTAAACTTACATTCAAGCAATTATCACTGCACAAACAGAAAAGCCAGGTATATAGAATCAGCACTAGGTTCTTTGACATGACTGGGGCTCGTTCGGAAAAGACGTTTCTGTTTCTAGCACAATGGAAGCATGATACTTGATTTTTTCATTTTAAACTTCAATTAATTTTATAAAATTAACAGTAAGTTCTCTACAGTGTAATGTAGACTACAATGTATTGTGAACTGAGACACTGCAGGAAGGTATGTGAAACTTCCTCCTCGTGCACCACGAGGGGTCCCCAACTAGAGCAGACAATCACTTGATTTGATTGAAAAAATGTGCGATTCCACCGATTTTGATGACAATAAAAATGTCGGAGTGTGAAAATCATTACATCCCGGGCAACGTCGGTCTCCCGGCTAGTCTAGTTCTAAATTGCAAAAAAAAAAAAAAAAAAAAAAAGAAGCAAATTGGTTTCGTGTTTTTCTTTCTTTACATGTGTGAACGCATTTATTTCGTAATTAAGAAAATGTTAACGTTTTTTTTGGTGCCCCGACAAAATGAGAGTGGACCTGTAAATTCACCCTTGTCCGTTCGTCCGTTCGCACTTTTCTCAATAACTACGCCTTGGAATTTTTTGAAATTTTGCACAAACATTAAACATGGCATGGGTAAAAAGTAACAGAACGTATTATCCGGGAAAACTCCAGTTGCCCCCCCCTCAAAGGGGTGCTTTCGGGTTAGAATAGTTAAAATGAACACTTTTGTGCTTATTAAAAAGGATGTCTTGGATTTTTATAAAACTTTCTGAAAAGTTGTAACTAATTGATTTCTATATAATTTTGTTTGTTTATACTTTGCGATAACGCTAGGGTGTGTCCAGGAGCTTTTTTAATGCTAATAAAAACACTATTTTTCTGACTATTTTACCATATTTGTCTAAAATTTTTTGTGTATGTCTATTTAGCAGTTTTGCTTGGTGTTGAACTCAAATTTAAATATGTTAAGGCCTTCGGGATATTTTGTGGTTAAATGACGGGGGTACAAATGATGGACCTAATCATTTCTGATTTTGCAAATTTACATATGTTAAAACCTAAAACTACACTGTTTGTTCATTTTCACCAGGATTTGACGTCCCCTGGGGACTTTTGTGGCTAAATGGTGGGTGGGTGAGGGCAAATGCTGAACTGGGTCATTTTTTTATGCCTAGTTCATTGTGCACTCACGGGGGACCATGCATGCTTCACTTGTTTTTTTTATATGAGAAAGATTTTGTTTCGGATTTCTAGCAGCATTATTATTTTAAATTAACGTTTTTTTTTTGTTCAAAGTAGTAGCTGACTTTATAAAGCTGGCAAATCTAGGCAATTTCTTTACAAAGACGTTACTTTCACGAATATTCGACATTTTCAGCCATTTTGAACGTTTTAGCTTTAGATGCTTTTTGAAATGCAGAGGATATACTACCTGTTTGCATTGTGAATGTAAGCCAGAATCATGGGACGGATATCTGAGTGTGTGTGTGTGTGTGTGTGAGAGAGAGAGAGAGAGAGAGAGAGAGAGAGAGAGAGAGAGAGAGAGTTCAACTTTTCCCTCGGCACCAAAGCCAACAAATTCAACAGAGTCTAGGCCATTGTTGTCTGAGGTATGACTCTGATCTAGTATAATTCTAGGAGGTCTACCTACTTAGGATTTGTCTTCTCCCTTTGAGAAGGAGTTAGTTTATCGCTAATTGCCTGAGACGCCTTTATCGGGAACGCTGACGGAGTGGTCTAGATATTTTTTGCAGGATAAAGGAGTGCTCTTTCTCGAAAACGTAAGCACTCCACATCCGACCCCCCCCCACCATTGTGTCACATCATCCCGACGTGGGAAGAAGATAATATTCAGCATTAACCAACGGAGATGATTGATTAGGTCCTTTCCCCACCAGAAACAAATTGGTCGACTAAATTTATGAATAGCATCGTAATAGTATTTTTCGCTCAAATCAAATGGGGCATATTAGT
>NC_136495.1:131019750-131117250 GCF_053919585.1 Euprymna scolopes
TTTCTATTTTACAATTTAAGTTTCCTAATTTCCTAAGTATTATTTTTTATTTTTATATATATTTGTTTCTCCTTTTGTAGTCGGGGACTTTCTAGCGATAACTAAGCTTATGCAAGTGATAAGTCTGCGATATGCTAAATCTGCATCGTCTTAATATTTCTTAATTTCCTTCATTTTCGTGCCAATCGTTTGATTGTCCTGGGCTAGAGGCTTAGCAAAAGGTAACGTCGTGACCGGGTTCGAATCTCATGACTGGCAAGAATTGTCACCTCTACACTGATGATTGCGGTCCTGGATATGACCTTAAACTTTATCCGATGGTAAGGCCCCAGCTTGTGGGATTTGGGGAGTGTGGAGCCACCCTTTAATTGCCATTGCTCCCAGGTCCACTCTGATCCGGAGTGGTAGTACCTGTTAGGGTCCCAACTATGGGTTAAATAGAAACCGACTTAAAAAAAACAAATATACTCTATTAAAATTTTTTTTCTTCAAAATCACTGGATTTGGCATTAAACAACCCAAAAGGGTTGATATGCCGTAAAACAAAAACAACCAACCAACCAACTGATGATTGCGTAAGCATGAAACACTAGTGTCTGTAGTTATAAAGTTATTTAATTACAATTATCAATCCCCTTTAAGAATACTTAAGGATTGACACCGTCTGCGAAATTATAACTAAGGAAGTCAACTAGTGTTTATGAAATATTCTCGCCTTCGGCTCATGCAAACACTCTGGATTGTCAAATGTATTCACCGGAACTCGGCGTTTAATAGTTCTTAATATCCTTCATTCGTGTGGCCATTGTTTGAGGTAGAGGTTTAGCAAATGGAGCAAAAGGTGACTTCGTGGTTTGGTTCAAATGAATGTCATGATCAACAAGAATGTTCACCAGTACACTGATGATTCCGTAAGCATAAACATTGGTGTCTGTAGGCGTAAAGAATAATTATATATATATAAATAATGTTATATATATATATATATATATATATATATATATATATATAACATTGTTTATTTATATATTTTCTTATAAGCGATTCTGTGGTGGTCTTATAAACGATTCTGTGGTGGGTTTTCACTCCCTGAGTGCTTTAAAGAGAGAGGTTATCTGCCCTTTGTTTATATTATACATTATACTCGCCCCCACATTTTTGGGACGTATTATTTGTAATTAATTTATTATTTCAATATTTATTTAAACAGTTTCTACGTGCATAAAATTAAGTTATCTATCTATCTATCTATCTATCTATCTATCTATCTATCTATCTCTCTCTCTTTCTCTCTCTCTCTCTCTCTCTCTCTCTATATATATATATATATATATATATATATATATATATATTGAATTGAAATGGCAATGTTTCTTTCGAAAAAAAAAAACGTTTTTCCTGTCCATTTTTCTTCACATCTGTTATTTTTGAGAAAGTCATGAAATAAAGCCGAAACGTTGAAGTATAAGACATTTTTCTTTTTTTTTATTTCACGCAAAACACATATTTATATATTTTATATTTCAAATATAAATTTTAATTTCAAGCATAATTTTTTTAAACAGTACTTATAATTACTCAATAGTGTAGGATTAAGGCTATAAATCTCTTTTTTATTAGATTAACTTTTTGAATACACGGAACAAAGCTCGTTATGAATTCATTGAAAAAACATTCTTTATTATCCATCCGAACCAACAATTGTTTCTGTCCATACTAATATGCACGAGGGGCGCTCCAAAATTATTGCATTCTATTTTTATTCATCCGATTGGATCAGAGGGGATTGCAAATTGTATCCATGCATGACCTTAAAATTTCATATATCTGTTGAACATATTGACGGCGTGAATCTCTAAGAAAGCAACCCCTGACATGGACGTGCATCAAAAGCAGAGATGCGTCATTGAATTCTTCCGCGCAAAAAAAAAAAAAAAAAAAAAAAAAAAAAAAAAAAAATGAACCAATCAACATTTATCGGCGCTTGTTGAACGTTAACGAAGCCAATATAGTTGCTGTTAGCTCAGTGAGGAAATTGGTTCGTTTACTTCACTGTAGAGACAGTGATCAGAGTAACAAAGTGCACTCCAGACGTTTACGACTGAGACCTCAAAAGAGGTTAGAAAAAGCCTTATGAGAATGGTAGTGACTATGTAGAAAAATAAATTCTGGCACGCAGAAGGTCGCTCCTTTTTTTTTTTTTTACACGGTGGTCACCACTTATCAAGGCCCGGAAGCCACTCAGGGATAAGGGTTATTGCAAGTACAGTACGTTAGTGTGGAGATTTGATGAAGTGTTTACTTAAGGGGGCGGGCCATTATGAATTTGTTAACGTTGGACTTGAAGACATCCAAGTTGTAATCAGGTGGGAAGCAGGCAGACGGAACAGAGTTCCACAGGCGTGCAGTTCTAAGAAAGAAGCTTTGTTCATGGAATCCACGTTTTGATTTAGGCACAGATAAAGAGTGGGGGAAAATTTTTCACAGTGGATTCAGCTTTTAATAGTACTACTATCGTCTTCGTAGATTTTCAACATTTTGATTTTTTAGTTAAAAGATAGAAGGCTTTACTTTTGGAATGATCCTTGTATATATAATGTTCACGATATAGGTATTAATTTTCTTTGTGAAGCCATCATCATTACTATATAGCAACAAAACAAATGGTGACATTTAGAAAGAAAAACCTTGTTGCCTTCCGTCTTTCAATTGTACAAACCGTATTAGAAGGCCTTTTAGTCGTTGAAATTATACTTGTAGAACAAAATCATCCTTTCCACAAGTATAATTTCAAATATTTCTATAACTTTTTTATCTCTTTTTCTCTATATAAATAAAATGAACTCATTTTTTCCTATCTGATTTTGACCTTAATAGGATTAAAAATCAAGATATTTCATGCAAATATAATATGCACAAACGGCAGAACAATATCTGAGGTGTGTTATAGGCTTATTATTTCTCAAATTCCTCGATAATCTTAGATTTCTATACTTTTTCTGCTGAGAAGTCACGGCGAAAATCGGTTAAGATCAATGGAAGTGGTAAAATATTTTCTCTCTAATAAATTCCCCCTCCCCCTGCCACCACTTAACACCGTTTGGGGATCGTTCACAAGGAACAGTTGAGAAGAGAACACCGGTTTGGCTTCGTAGTTCTTTCATGTCAAGTTATTTAAAATCACTAAACTAAGCTGCAGTGCTCTGTGGCGTAGTGGTTAGCGTGCTGGACAATTCACATTATATTTTCACGTTCGCGCCGACCTACCGTAGTCGTTTTTTTTTTTTTCCTAAACAACTGGAATGGACTTTTCTTGGTGGCCGAACTGTTAACGTTGCAGATGTTTTTTTTTTGTTTTTTTTTCACACTTTATTTTCCTACTTTTACTCATGACTCCGGGTTTGATCCTTCCTACTTACCTACCATAACATTTTTTAAAACTCCCCCCCCCCGTCCCGGAAACAAGCACTCGGGCAACGCCGGGTACCCCCGCTAGTTCTAAAATAAAACAAAGGCCTGCTTTTCTTAACAAATATATTTTCAAATATTATATTTTCTTCAATTTATTCATCCACAAGAAGTCTTACACTACCCAATCTTATTGGCAGATAACCTTTACACTGCCCGTCACAACAAAGTATGTAAGTACCTCCATTTGAAGATCTGTGGAGAGATGCAACTTGACAGATCGACGAACATCTGGGAACGTGAACCACCACCGAGAACATCACACGGAAAAGTGACCGTGTTCTATGACAAAGACATAGAGGCGGGCAGATACATAAAAGACAAAGCCATCAAACCATATTGTAATATGGAACAAGACCGAAAGAACTGCGCTCATTATCGATGTCACAGTCCCAAATGATTTTGGCCTTAATAGAGCTGAACGGGAAAAGATAACAAAATATCAGGACAAAAAAAAAAAAAATGAGCAAACAACGATATGGTCTCTGAAAGAAATAAACATTATACCGGTTGTGATAGGAGCAACTGGCTTAATAAAAAAACAAAACATCTTCAGTAATACTTAGAAGCAATCCCCTGGAAGACCAAGCTGTAACGAAATACAAATAGCAGTCAAAAAGGGAACAGGAACAGGTTTATTCTTAAAAGAGCCCCAGGATATAAAATCAAATCATAACAGAATCAAGGGAGCCTCTTAATTTATTAAAACTTACTGAAGTAAAAAAAAAAAAAAATGACAAAAAGTTGGTGGACATATAACTTGGTTTGTTCTATTTTAATGAAAGATCCCCCCTCCTCCAACAAAGGATATAGAGACTAAACTTTGATCATGAATCCGAAAGCCAAGAGTGTTTGTTTTTTTCTTTTCAGACCAAAAATCGATGAAAATATTTCTTTTGCACATTGTCCCCCACCTACATTAAATTGTGTTCCTGGTTATGAATGACTATTAAAATACCACGTGTGCGCATTCTGTTCGAAGCAATGCTAAACACGAATATCCGCTTTGGTATGATATTTACCACCATTCGAAAGATGTGACACAAAGTCAGAAGGTGGGGGAGAGAGTGCATTATGGCAGCAAGCAACAAAGGTACTCTCCTCGAAAAATGGAAGACAACGGCATGGGAGGATGAATCTCCTAGAACTGCACAAGAACGACCAGCATAATACCACAGCCTACAGAGAAACAGCTGTTTCAATAATGGCATAGACTATATTTGCTTTGTGTTCAAGGATAAACATTGTGGTTTACGCTACACTCAAGTGTAAGTTATCTATTGTAGCCTAAACACAAGACTGGTTAAACTGCTAGATATAGTAAAAAAATGGTTGTGACTGCTAAACTGAATAGAAATAAAAAAAAAACATCGTGTGAAAACACGAAGAAAATCAAGGTCAGTGTCTTAAGAGGTTGTCGTTACAAAGAAACCGGGTTTTATATCCCTCAGTCGAGGTTTCGAAGCCGGAAGAGTGATTTCATAAGCGGAACACGTGACTTCTGATCTCGTTTTCCAGGTTCATTATCGTGGAGCGCCGACGGGCTTGCCCAACCGAGCGAAATAAACGCATCAACAGATTACACAAGGCTCAAATTGTTTTGTTTCAATCGAAAATATGGATCAAGTTCAAAGAAGAGGGAGGTTCAAACAACGATTGGTTTAAAAGAGAAAAGAAAGGAAAATCACGGATCAAATTGAATTTAATTACAAGCAATCATAGCGTCAACAACCGTTCACTAATTTAATAATACAATGGAAGCAATGCAATTTAATAATAGGATTTAATTTTAATTCTCTTTTATCAGAATGATTGTATATCAAAGGTCAATGTTGCGTCTCTCTGACACAAGGTCGTCGATACAGTGACTTGGTGCATACATTTCATATAATTATTTTGCGCAGCTACAATATAATGACGAAATTCGAAATTTTTAGTATTGAATTTCAAGGTTAGCAAATGGTCATTACTAAATTGTAATGTTACAGTGATGAATATATCCAAAAATTACGAAAAACGATGAAGTAGGAAAATTATTAAAGAAAACATCTTTTTACAAAAATTAGCGAAAGTAAAATGTTTGGCCGCAAAAAAATAATCGGAGAGTTCCAAAAGGGAGGTTAAATAGCGTGTAACTATTGCCATTTTTAAAATAAATTGTGCGTTAGAAATTATAAATATGAATTAATTGCCTTGTTTTTAGCATCATTGAATTACTTCTCTTGTCATTACGCCACGTGTTCGCAAAACAATATTGCGACGGTTTTTTACAATAGCGATCAGAATAATATTTCAGTACTTCTGACATGCCAAATAAGTAGATAGTATTGCTTTTAGTTGCAATGGACATAACGTCAGTAGATACCATTGATTTTTTTTAAAATCGATCTTTTCGTTTTTCCGAATTTGGATATTATAGTGTAGTTGAACCAAATTTCTTTATAAAAATATCACCACTTGTTGAGAAGAACTAGGAAATATCATTTAAAGGCAAAAGAAACAACGATAAATGTAATATGAATAGAATATGAGGACTAAAAGACAAAAATAATGGAAACAAGAGTTACGAGGCTGCTGAAAGTAAATCCAAGGCCCACTGTCTACTCTTTGATTGTTTAAAATACGTATTCTGAGTAAGAAAATATGTAGAGTGGATACTGTTTTGCTTAGTTCATTAGAATTAAAAGGAAGCGAAAAATAGTTTTCTCGAAGATTATCTTCCCTTGAAAGTAGTTACAATCCTCATTTATCAAAATATTGAAAGCTGTCGAAGGTGTTTATATCCAATTAACCTTCACGATGAAAAAAAAACAAAAAAAACAACCCCCGCCCAAATACTTTATAAAACACTTTATGAATTCCCAAAGAATCCTTTGAGTCGCAAAACTCTTATCGAACAAAAGAATGGTGTGTTGATGATTCTTTTACAGATTTATTCTGTCGCAGACATCTGTTCTTTTTTCATTAACGGGTCTAATTTTCTTGGGATATACTTATCCCTATATATAATAAAAAAACGTCGCAGTTTTTCCCCTCTGGACGAAAATGCTGTAGGTTTACAACAACAGGTTCCACATATAAATTGCTTGTGTCTAGCCCATCCCCATAACAAACCCCTTCTTTTTCCCATAACAACGTTTTCTTTTGCCCATTGCCCCTTCTTTTGCCCATAACAAACATCTTCTTTTTCCCATTACAAACTTTATTTTTCCCATTACAAATGTCTTCTTTGCCCATAACAAACGGCTTCTTTTGCCCATAACAACGTTTTCTTTTGCCCATAACAAACATCTTTGCTCATGAAAAAAGGTCCTGGATATGACCTTCAACTATATCCAGTGGTGAGGCCCCAGCTTGTGGGCTTTGGGGAGTGTGGAGCCACCTTTTATTTGTCATTGCTCCCAGGTCCACTCTGAACCGGAGTGGTAGTACCTGTTAGGGTCCCAACTATGGGTTAAATAGAAACCGATTTGAAAACAACAAATATATTCAAAAAATGTTTTCTTAAAAATCACTGGATTCGGCATTAAATAACCTGAAAAGGGTTGATATGCTGTAAAACAAAAACAAGCAACCAACCATAACAAACGTCTTATTTTGCCCGTCACAAACGTCTCTCTTTGCCAATAACAAACGTTATCCTTGCCCATAACGAACGTCTTCTTTTGTTCATAACACATGTCTTCTTTGCCCATAACAGACGTCTTATTTTGCCCATCACAAACGTCTTCTTCTGCCCATAACAAACGTCTTCTTCTGTCCATAACAAACGTCTTCTTTTGCCCATAACAAACGTCTCTCTTTGCCAATAACAAACGTCTTCTTTTGTCCATAACAAACGTCTTCTTCTGCCAATAACGAACGTCTTCTTTTGCCCATAACAAACGTCTTCTTCTGCCCATAACAAACGTCTTCTTTTGCCCATCACAAACGTCTTCTTCTGCCCATAACAAACGTCTTCTTTTGCCCATAACAAACGTCTTCTTCTGCCCATAACAAACGTCTTCTTCTGCCCATAACAAACGTCTTCTTCTGCCCATAACAGACGTCTTATTTTGCCCATCACAAACGTCTTCTTCTGTCCATAACAAACGTCTTATTTTGCCCATAACAAACGTCTTCTTCTGCCCATAACAAACGTCTTCTTCTGCCCATAACAAACGTCTTCTTCTGCCCATAACAAACGTCTTCTTTTGCTCATAACAAACGTCTTCTTTTGTCCATAACAAACGTCTTCTTCTGCGAATAACAAACGTCTTCTTTTGCCCATAACAAACATCTTCTTTTGCCCATAAGAAACGTATTCTTCTGCCCATAACAAACGTCTTATTTTGCCCATAACAAACGTCTTCTTCTGCCCATAACAAACGTCTTCTTTTGCCCATCACAAACGTCTTCTTTTGCCCATCACAAACGTCTTCTGCCCATAACAAACGTCTTATTTTGCTCATAAAAACGTCTTCTTCTGCCCATAACAAACGTCTTCTTTTGTCCATAACAAACGTCTTCTTTTTCCCATCACAAACGTCTACTATACCCAGTATAAACCTTTTCTTTTGCCCATAAGAAATGTGTTCTCTGCCCATAACAAACAGCTTCTTTTGCCCATAACGATCGTCTTCTTTTGTCCATAACAAACGTCTTCTTTTTCCCATAACAAACGTCTTCTATGCCTACTACAAACCTTTTCTTTTGCCTATAACAAATGTGTTCTCTGCCCAGAAGAGACGACTTCTTTGCTCATAACAAACGTATTCCTTTGCCCATAACAAACGTCTTCTTTTCCTATAATAGGCCTCTTCCTTCCCATCATCTTGCCAATAACATGCATCTTCTTTTGCCCATAAAATACATCTTCTTGTTCATAAAAGTTACATTCTTGCCAAAAGACGCATTTTCATAGCCCATAACAGCCATCGTCCTGCCCATAACACGCATTTCTTTGCCCAGAATAGGCATCTTTTTTACCCATAAAATACTATACTTCGCCTGTCTTCTATTCATACGAGACTTTTACACTCAACTGGATATACGCATTTATTATTATTTTGCCCATAACAGGCATCTTCTTGCTCATAACATGTATCCTCTTTGCCCATAGCAGGTATTTCCTTTGCCTATAACAGACACCATTTTTGCCCACAACAGGTATCTTCATTGCTCATAATAGTCATCTTTTTACTTCGTGATCTGTTCATACGAGATTTTACAGTCAGCCGGATATACACATTTAGAACAAGAACATTACATTTGATAGGAAGGCACACCTTATTCTAGGAGATTTCTGGAATGATAATCATATTTTTAGTTGCTTAAAAGAGAAATTGGTGAACCCACCCAGAGTTTATTATTATAGCTAGTATTACATATTTAAGAGATAGCACGGTGTTGTTTCATAATTGCTATCCTTCAAAACTTAATTGAATAGACAGAAACTCACATATCACAAGATTGCAAGAGACAGGTTCACGAAACGTCGCGCGATTCACGTGTTACGTCATGATCTCATTGGGTGTCACTAATTTATATTGACAGGCGTTTGCTAGTTTTCTTCGGGCCAGTAACTTTATAACATCATCCGACCGTTCATAATAAGAATAAGGTGTCTCAAGTGAAAAGTTTCGAACGTCGTAAACTACTTAAGCTGTTTGTAGGTAGCGAGTGACAAGGCGTGCATAAACGTGCTCTGGACAGACAACCATGCAAAACTCCACACACACACACACACACACACACACACACACACACACACACACACACACACACACACACACACACACACACATTCACGGGCACACCAACATGCACAAACACGCTCGAACGCGTGCCGATGGACCTGACAAATATACTCGATGAATCAAGTTAAAGAGAAATTCAAATAATTGCTCTTAAAAGATGAGTTTTAATTTATAAAAAAGATCTCTCGGTTGGAATGTATGAAATAGTGGGTGAAAGTGTGTCATTCGGTAGAATGCCCCATCCTCAGCTAGAACGAAATAATACGAAAATTAAAAAAAAAAAGAAGAGATATATTATAAGAGCAGAACTGTATTCATTGTTTTAATTTACCAGTTTCTAAAATACTATTTCAGATAACACGTTCTCAGAATTGTTATAAATTCATTTTACTCTCGAACAACAATGTTTACTTATATTAGGAGTTACAATTAGTTAAGTATTCAATATCTACAAAATAAAGTGAACGTTATACGCTTCTCTAAGTCTATTATCGATACATTCTCTTAAATAAAATCAATATTTTATTCTGAATAGCCAGTTAATTACGGAAATTATCAGCCAGCATTCTTTACAAAAGAAAAGAAAATTTCAGTCGATTTCAGCGATAATATATTCTATCCAGCCGGATATTTTCTTGTAATAGATATTTACTTAGAGTCATTGTCAATTTTCATTGCATAATCAACGGATATAATACTCCAGTGAGATAGATCTATTTATTAAAATTGAAAATCGCAAATGGCATTATAACTCACTGGGTACTTTTTTACTAGCATTTCGCTACTATAAACATTAAACATTTTCTTCGAATTAATAAAATTAAGGCGTATGATATGAATGAGTGCAAAATATGAAAATGGCAATTAAATTCTCAAAAAACAAAAACTTGTTAAACTAGACATTTATAAAGAACTGTTAAAATGTTTTTGACGTATGATAAGGGTATGACTCAAATGGTTTCGACGATCGTTTTTATAACGATAGTTATAGCTATCAACCAATCAGAAGCTTCAAAGGTTATTATAAAAAATGTCGAATTTTGGATTCAATCAGTTCGCCGTCAGCCTCTGTCTCGAAACTACTCAAGATCGGGACTGCACTGATTCTTCGCCGCTGTCTTTGTTACTAAGAATTACTCAACATTCGAAATGGTGAGTGAATTGATTCTTTACCGATTTGACTTACTGCCACCATCTTTGTTCAACATAATGTCTCAACACTTAACGACTACAATTGGATGTCTTCAAGTCCAACGTAAACAAATTCCTGATGAACCGCCCCCTTAAGTAGACACTCTAAAATATCCACACTAACGTACTGTACTTACAATAACCCTTATCCCTGAGTGGCTTCTGGGCCTTGATAAATGGTGACCACCTTGTAAAAAACAAAACAAAAAAACAAAAAGCAACACTTTCTAAACACCTTCATTCTTATATGTTAGTTACGCACAGACAAAATTTTAAGAAGCATTCATAGCTTTAGACAGTCGTTTAAATAGTTATTTTAAGAAACATTTTATAATAACATGCGGAAACTTTAAAATCGAATGTTTTATTATTTACATGTACTTCTTAATACCACATAGTCAGCAGGAAAATGCGCGCGCACACGTACATACGCGAAGTTATTTTATAACCACAGTTATAACAATCAACCAATCAGAAGCTTCAAAGGTTAGCATCGGAGAATACATTCCTTTATAGAAGATATGTCGCTGCCGATGTAATGTTCAAGCTGTATAAGAGTTAAATACGTCATAAGATGGAATACTGTTGCCGAATCTGGAAAGGAACGGCTCAGAGCTTTTGTCCTGCCTCCATAGGCTACGAAACCGACTTCGAAATCTAGTGGGCAATGTCGTTTTCTCCTCCCTGCTACCACTTTCTCATTGGAGAGACGTTGGGAGCCTATTTCTGTTCTATCCTTATTATTTTCGTTCTATGGTTTATCATTTTCTTAACAGTTTCTTTAAAACCACGTACGAATGGAAATAAGAAACGTAATATTATACACCGCAAACAAATATAAACTATGTTACTTGATACGATTATATAAAAGAAATTGTGTCTGTTTGTCTGTGAGTTCGTTGATTCTAAAACGGCTGAGTCGATTTTTTTTATAAAATTCCACACAAAGGTAATTTATGTGCCTGGCAGTGTTGTTAGAGTAGTTTTATATCGGAAAGTCTTCGATAAGTATCGATAACGGATAATCGAAATCATCCGATGAAAGAAGGGACATGCGATTTTGGCCAAAGTTAACGCTTTACACAGCATAACATCCCAAGTGCATTTGAGAAGTGTTATTACCACAAAAGTCGAAAAAAATACAAAAATTTACAGAAAGTTCTTTGATATGACAAGGGCGCGTTCGAAGTGAATGTTTCTGTTTATAGCACAATTGAACCATGATAGCTGGTTTTTGCATTTTAAACTTTAATGCAAGTCATTATTAGGGCTAGGACAACAGCATATTGTTTTGACTCTCCAGTGTTTATCCGTTGATATCTTATATGCTTTTACATAGAGTGATGTGGTTCTCGGTTGATTAACTTTGTGTAACTGTGTCAGATATATACACGCGAGTCAAAACAATGAAAAAAATATGCTCTTGTCGTAGCCCTAGTTATTAAAAAATAATTTTATAAAATCAACAGTAGGTTCTCTACAGTGCAATGTACTTAGTCACTGCGGGGAGGCATGTGCAATTTTTTTTCCAGGTGCATTGCGATGGATCTCCAATCAAGTAGGCAATCAATAGAGTTGACTGAAAAATAGTTTTTTCATCGATTTCGATGACACAAAAAAAAAAAAAAATAGCGAAGTGCGTAATCATCATTCTATCCCGGGCAACGCGGGGTCACCCTACCTGTAACATTATAATCTAAGCTAGCGTGTGTTTATGTATGTTTGTGTGTTTAAAAAACATGGCCTAAATTGAAATGAATGTCTCGTCTCACGATTTAAAATGGAACATATACATCAAACCCGTTAACAAGATCGCCGGTAAATGCTTGAATCCTTCTACCTTTATAGAAGATTAGCAAGGGGTACTCGGCGTTGCCCGGGTGTTTGGGGGGGGGTTAAAAAAAAGTAAGTATGAGGATCAAACCCGAACCGTTGAGGCAAAGTTGTAAATTAAAGTATGAAAAAAAATAAAAACGTGCAATGTTAACGATTGCCCCACCGCGAGATGCTAACGGAAACACGTTTGAATTTATTTAATTACTTGGATTTAGCAGGTGCCCGTTTTAATGAGTACATGAGGTCAAGTTTGACTGCGGGATGGTATTCATTTACTGCTGAACGCTTTTTTTCCCACCCCCAAGATGTTATAGAAAAAAAGACTAACCCACATGCGGCGAGCGACAAATATTGAATATTTATCTTCCCGAAATCGAGCAAATTAAATAAACAGGCGAGCTTCGTTGTTAACTGTGAGATATTACAATTTATATGTGATATAAAAAGTTTTAAAAAGTTGTGAACCGACCGACCTCTGAAAGAAGCCTTTTGTAGACACACAGAAAAAGCGAACACACATACATACATTTTCGCTTTTATATATATAGATATCTCATAAGATTGAATACTGTTGCCACATCTGGGAAGGAACTGCTCAGAGCTTTTTTCCTGCCTACATAGGCTACAAAACCGACTTCGAAATCTAGTGGGCAATGTCCTTTTCTCCTCACCGATACTTCTTTCTCATTGAAGAGACGTTGTGAGCCTATTTCTGTTCTATCGTTAGTTACATGGCAGGTGCTCGACTGAGCTTCACTCCATGGTTCTCATTCATGCGTTCGTGGCAAACATTCGACGAGATACAACCACTATCAGTAATTTCCCTCTACATCATCTATGCTTAAAAAGAACATTTGAATGAGCTGAGTTTGTTTCCTAGAACTGCTCGCTTGTAGAACACTATACTACGGAGCTGTTTTTCAATTGACTACAACATGGTCGTATTCAAGTTCAGTATAAACACGTTCTTGATGAGCCGCCCTTTAAAATAAATTAATTTATCCAATTTCTGCCATGACTGACAATAACGGTATCTATTAACCATCGTCGTTATTATTACTCTTGTTTCTGTGACCCTTTCTTTCGGGTTTGTATATTAATATCCGATTAAATAAAGAAAGAAAAGAATAAAGGACTTGAATGACGCCAGAATTAATTTGTAGCTGAGAGTAAAAGAAAGAAAAATATAAAGCGTGTTAGTGATGAAGAAAGTCGACGAAAGAACGTATAGTCTGTCTTTTTATTTAATGTTTATATATATATATATATATATATATATATATATATATATATATATGATTGATATGTAGTTTGCTTGGAGCATTATGTGGGATAGGTGTGTAAAAGAGATTTAGAAGGCTGTCACAATGCGAGGAATGAATTATAGTCGCTGTTGGTAAGAGGAGACGAGAAGAAGTGGCGATTTACAAATCAATAAGTACATATATATATATATATTTATTCAGTTGTATGGTAAAATGTCTTACTTTTAAGCCTATGCGACGTCTTCCATTGTTAATTTCGGAAAAATTTTCCCTTTTCAAATGGTGTGAGTAACAGGTCGATTCAAAGCATGCTGGATGAAGGACCGGAAGTTGGTCCTTCATCCAGCATGCTTTGAATCGACCTGTTACGCACGCCATTTGAAAAGGGAAAATTTTTCTGAAATTAATAATGGAATACGTCGCATAGGCTTAAAAGTAAGACATTTTACCATACAACTGAATATATATATATATATATATATATATATATATATATATATATATATGCATGTACTTATTGATTTGTAAATCGCCACTGTTCTCGTCTCCTCTTACCAACAGCGACTATAATTCATTCCTCGCATTGTGACAGTCTTCTAAATCTCTTTTACACACACACACACACACACACACACACACACACACACACACACACACACACACACACACATATATATATCTATCTATATATATATATTGGTTTTGGGACGATTAATCGAAATCGGGAATAGGAAAAATCAGAACTTTTAGGGGCCTCGGAATCGGAAAAATAGGTGTCTATTTATGATGCCAAAAATGATTCTTTTAATTATCATTTTTTATTTGATTTTATTCAAAGCAATATCTTCTGCTGTTGGTAATAATTATAAGGTTATAAATAGTTAATGATTTTAAACTAATGGTAATAGTAAAATATATAGATCATCTACATAAGCATTTCTCTTTTGAGCACATTTAACATATCTTTTTACGGGAATCGGGAAAAATTACGGAATTGTCCCATCGTCCCATCACTAATATATACAGTGGCGCCAATATAAAGTCCGCACTTTATTTTTTGGCGTCATTGTATACATATATATATATATATATATATATATATATGCATATATATACATACATATATATGCATATATATATATATATATATATATATATATATATATATATATATATATATATATAGTTATTTCCACAGCCAGACAACCTCGCAGCTCATAAGAGCCACGAAAGCCAACAAACCGGAAGCCCAAGACTCGAATTTCGCCTCATTTGGGCTCATCAGAACTCGGGATATATAATGGATTGATTTTTAATACCTACATACATTAGTGATTCATCCTTCCAGAATCATCAGTGCAAAAATTACAATTGCTGTTGGTCGTGGGGTTCGAACCCCGCAACGGAGAGATCCTTGTCTCTATTATTATTAGTAAGAAACATAACCCCAGGACCACCGACAACCGTCACAACATTCGATCGAAATTAAACATTTATAAAGGCATAAACGTTATTATATGCTGAGCCACAATGATCAAGCGACTGGGGGGAGGGGGGTTGCGATCTCGCACGTACGCCATTCATTATTTCATAGTACAGTGCTAATATATTAAGAAACTTACTTCTTAAAGGGGCAGACATAATTGTAATTATAAATAATTATATTTAATACACACACACACAGACACACACACACAGACACACATCTCTCTCCCTGTCTCTCTCTCTCTCTCTCTCTCTCTCTCTCTATATATATATATATATATATATATATATATATATATATATATATGTATATGATTACTTCATTTAATCACATAAATTAATATACGAAAGTATAAATTTATGCGTAAACTTTAAGTATTTACTTCAACAGTGCTTAATACGTAGCGTATAAGCCTGATGAATCCTAGCGTGGATGAAACGCGGAATATTCTGTGTAACTTAATTGCCATATATATTTTATAACTCTCTCTCTCTCTCTCTCTCTCTCTCTCTATATATATATATATATATATATATATATATATATATATATATGAGGAAAAGAGGTAGAGAAGAAGAAGAAGAGAGAGGGAGAGAGAAAGAGTGACAGGGAGTGAAAAGGGGAGAATGGGGAATGGATGCAGAGAAAGAATAGCAGATAATCTATATATTCACCTTTAAATTAAACTCTGTTATAATTAAAAGAAAACTGCAATTAGTCCTTGCTAAACCAGTTGATTCTAAAATCAATAGAAGGCGCCTGACCGGATCAAACAGTCGTTAGGATCGCGAGTAGATCGCACGGTGGGATTGGAAACTTGAATCGAGCGCCATTGTTAGATAAAGTAAAGTTGTAGACAGGTGGCTGGTTTATAAGCTTGACTAACCGGAAACGGTGCGTGCTTATCGGACAGGTTCTCGCATGATACGATGTGATTTTTGCCGACGACAGATAAGTCGAACGTGACGTGTGTAGGCGGCAAACATTTTGGCTAAGAACAAAGTGTAGTATCTGTTCCGGCAGATACTGCAAGCAAAGACTAGATGTGGGGGCAACTCCACATACCTGATCTTTAACCAGCTCCCATTTCCCACCTCTCGGGAGCTGGTCCCCTTTTTCCCTTCCCCCTCTCTTCACTCCTCACATTAAAAATTGGCCTTGTGCCTAATTTGCTCGGTGGGGGAGCAAATAAATACCATCTGTTCCGGCAGATACTGCAAGCTATGACTAGCTATGACTAGCTATGACTAGCAAAGACCAGATGTGGGGGCAACCCCACATGCCTGACCTTTAACCAGCTCCCATTTCCCACCTCTCGGGAGCTGGTCCCCTTTTTCCCTTCCCCCTCCCTTCACTCCTCACATTAAAAATCGGCCTTGTGCCTAATTTGCTCGGTGTGGGAGCAAATAAATACCATCTGTTCCGATACTACACTTCGACTTTTCTCTCCTCTGTGAGTGGAGGAGAAATTCTTCGTGACTGAGACGATTTTAATTTTTGTTCCTATCCAGAGTACCCTTTTTAGGTGAGCCGGGCTTCTCCCACAATAAAAACCGCCCTTGTGTCTAACTCTGCCCTCATGGGGAGGCAAGTGAATAGGAACAAATACTCTTTTAGAGAATGGTAGACGCTTCTAAAAGTTACCCCACCCCGAAAATAAGATCGCAGATACAGAACAGTGCTCCAATTTATTGCTTCGATACGAATGCAGATTTTAATGGTTTTTAATGTGAATCAAATTCAGATCTCTAAAAAATATATTAAGTGTGATATAGGAAAATGGTTACATCTCTGCAATAAATTTTATTAGAACAAAAATAAAAAAAAATTTGCATCAAAATCAGATATTAGCAAATGCATTTTAAGTAAAAGCACTATTACGTAATTCACGCGCTACCAGATCGGGCTGTCTGAAGATATTGGTTCCTGAGACGAAATGCACCTAACATTGATGCATTTTTTTTTGCAAAACTTAATTATGTTCTGCAAAACCCAAACCAAAAAAACAACAACCCACCTTTTCCCCCTTTTCTTTCTTACAATTTCTCCTATTCTCTTTCTATCTTCCCCAATTCCTGGCTGATTTCCTTACTTAAAATGCACAAAACATTAATACTGTAACCCTGTTCCTTCTCCCACTGCAAAACTCATTCATGTTCTGCAGGACAGGGAACAAAGACAGGGATAAAATCCTTTTGCAAAACTTAATTATGTTGCTGCAAAACAAAAAACAAAAAACAAAAAAAAAACAACCCAAATGTTTCCTTATAATTCTTCCCATTTCCTCTGAGCTCATAACTTAAAATGTACCAAACATCAATACTGTAACCCTTTTCCCTCTCCCATTGCAAAACTCATTCATGTTCTGTAGGACGGGGAACAAAAACGATAAAATCCACTATAAAACAACCAAACGAAACACTACAAACTAGCGATTGAAGATACAAAATATTGAAGAATAAAAACCCTCTATAAAATAACTGGATGCAACATGAATACTATTTCCAAAATCACTGGATTCAGCATTAAATAACCCGAAAAGGGTTGATATGACGTAAAATAAAACAACTAAACCATACCAAACCAAACCAAACCAAACCATATAATTACATAATTACATGTCATGTTGAAATTATTAGAAAATCTCCCAAAATAACGTAAAAAATCGAATATAAAATCTGTTAAAATTATTTGTTTACCAAAGAAAACCAATAAAAGAAAAAGCAACAAAGAGCAAAAGAAAAAACAAAAACAACAAAAAAAAAGAGAAAAAGAAAAACATCGTATATTCTCTATTTACTATTTAAATTAGACTAAGTCAACTGAAAACAAGAGAGAAAAGTCAGTTTGTCATGCAGAATTGACCGCAATAAAAGAAATTCATTTTGTGGTAATAAAGAAACATTTTTACACGTTTTTTTTCTTTTGTTAAAAAAAACTCACACCTACGAAAATAATAATTAATTTAAATAAGAAACATAAAATAAGAAAAGATGTAAGAAAACATATTATAAACATATTGTTAATTTACATTTGCAAAATTATTTTTCATATTAAAGCAGTTATATTTTTTTCAATTATCTAAAAACTACTTTTCAGTTCAATATTTTAAAACTTTAGTTTACTAATTGACATCCATTTTCAGATTTTTGAGAATCAAAATTTGTTAAAATGATAGAGTGTAGTTACCCTCCCCAGGTCCTGAGAACTCGTCAATATCAACAAATACGATAAAAAAACAAAACCTGCAATATTTGATAAATTTGATTTTTTTCTTTTAAAATTTTTTACTCAATCATTTGTCGTAATTTTTAGAATTTGTACTAATTTCGACATGATACGTAATTGCATAATAGTGCATTTACTTAAAACGCAATTTTTGATATCGATTTTTTATGCATAAGCACCAAAAATACCTCAATCTTGAAGGATGGTTTCGTTACTGACCGACAAATAAACAATGAGATACAACACCCGAACATAAACAATTCTTTACTTCTGTCCATATTAAACTGTAATATGAAATAAAAAGATTATACAAACGTATACATGGTGCGCAGTATACAGAGGGTAAATCAGACAGGACAACAGACTCTCCTGTCGATGGATGTGCGTCTGACAATCCTCATAGAATTATTGGATTACAGTAGGACATACATTGTAGAAATCAAAACACTACCTGGAGGGACCCTTTTAGGGCTCGAATTTGGTGGTGAAGATTTTTGGGGATGACTAATTTTGGCGCTTCTCTCCTATTGGGACGAGCTTTTGTAGTCGATAAATATAATTTTCAGATTAACAAAAAAACATGATTTTTTTGTCAATTCTAATAAATTACAATGGTAGCTACGAAATTATGCATTCGGAATTACTTGAATATTACTGAATTATTTTAAAAAAAAGCAACTTTGATCGTAGTAGCAGGTAAAAAATTGCCACCGTCTTGCTTAAATCGAAACGGAAAATCACCCCTTTTGAACTCTCCTATGTCTTACGATCGTTTTCATCAGATCCTGTTCTTTGTTTTCTTTAATAAATAATTTTCGACTTTCTGATGCTTTTCAAGAATATCGGCGAAAAAAGTACCCAGTTAAGGATGAAGGAATTAATGTTTTTAGTCAATTTTTGATATTTGTGGTCAAAAGCTTCAAAACGATACCAATCTCGTGAAAATTCGTCGCCTCTGTCGAAACTTTGGGGCAAACATAAATACATACATACATGCATGCATACATACATACATACATACATACATACATACATACACACACACATACATACATACATTTAAACCGACAGGTGAGATTTATATTATAGATGACTCCAGTAGAGCAATCATCATCCACACTGATGATTCACGGAAAAGGATGAAACATGTGAACGTAGATAAGAATTTTACAATATTTATTATAATATGTATACTTTAGTTTTAAGAGAAGCGTTTTAAAAGAATTATAATTAGAGTTTCAAAATTCAATGTGTAATATTAAGTTCCGCTCAAACGTGTCCCTTTAGATATGCCCGCTTGCATATATATGCATAAATAAACCTTAATTCTCTTCCTTCAACAAAGTTGATTTGTTGGACGCATCGTTCTAAGCGTTCAGGCCAATAGTAAAATGCTGATTTGGGTCTCAGGGTTTCAAATCGTGAGATTGTACTACCACAGTTATGTTTAGGTTTAGGGCACCTAATATTAAAAAAATATTACAAAAATTCAATACTTCACATTTTGGGACCAAGCATTGCTCCAGTTATTATACTTCTTCCGGCAACTACGGGACACGGGTCTACTAGTTTATGAATAAAAAGATATTTTTTACTCTATTAAAGGTGGGTTCTTATTGGTACCCCGACAAAAAGAGTGTGGACGTGTAAATTAACCCTTGTCCGTTCGTCCGTTCGTCTGTCGTCACTTTTCTCAATAACTACGCCTTAAAACGTGATATCAGTAAAAAAAAGTAACAAAACGGATTTTCCGGGAAAACTTCGGTTGCCCCCCCCCCTCCCATAGGTGCCTTTCGGGTTAAAATGGCTAAAATTGACACTTTTGTGCTTATTAAAATAAATGATGCCTTGGATTTTTATAAAACTTTCTGTAACAATTTCTGTAACTAACTGATTTCTATATAATTTTGTTAGTCTATACTTCGCGAGGACACTTGGGTGTGCCCCAGGTGCTCTTTTAGGGCTAATAAAAACACTCCATTTTTAGGACTATTTTACCATATTTGTCCAAAATTTTCTGTGGATGTCTATTTAGCAGTTTTGCATGGTGTTGAACTTTAAATATGTTAAGACATTGGGGACTTTTGGTGCTAAGTGGGAGCTAAATGGGAGGGGGGCAAATGATGGACTTAGCCATTTCATTTTTTGCATGATACAAAACTCAAATTTACGTATGTTAAGGCTTAAAACTGCACCGTTTATTCATTTTCATCAGGATTTGACATTCCCTGGGAACTTTTGAGGTTAAATGGGGGGGGGTATGCTGAACTTAGTCATGTTCACTGAGCACTCACGGGGACCATGCATACTTCACTTGCTTTGTCTGGTGCTACCAGATCAGGCTGTCTGAAGATATTGACTTCCTGCGACGAAATGCACCTGACATTGATGCTTTTTGTTTTTCTACTTCTTTTTGCAAAACTTAATTATGTTCTGCAAAACTAAAACCAAAAACAACACCCACCTTTCCCCCTTTTCCTTCTTCCAATTCCCCCTTTCTCTTTCTGTCTCCCTCACTTCGTGACTGATTCCCTAACTTAAAATGTACCAAACTGTAACCCTTATTCCTATTGCAAAACTCATTCATGTTCTGCAGTGCAGAGAACAAAAACGATAAAATCCACTATAAAACAACCAAACCAAACACTACAAACTAGCGATTGAATATACAAAATGCTTGAAGAATATAAACCTTCTATAAAATAATTGGATTCGGTATTAATAAACCCGAAAAGGGTTGATATGCCGTAAAACAAAACAACCAAACCGAACCAAACCATCGCTTGTCTTATTAGTTGAACGACCTCGTAAAGATGCAGTTTCAAAAGATTTTAGACAGCTGACTATTTCACCGCAAGATTTACATATGTATTTGACAAACGAATCCGTCTATAGTAACTACGACGTGCAGGCTTGCACCCACAGAAATGCAATGAACTTTTTAGATAGAAAGATAGAAAAAAATCCTGATGAATAAAAAGGATTTAAAGTGTACAATCTTTCTTGAATGAAAGAAGTACGCACTTCCTTTCGACCTACGCCACGCCGTCTCTCCTTGAGACAAGTGCGTGTAGAGGAGAGCCACCGCGTAAAAACGCATAATCTCCATTCGTCGATGATGATGATTGTCACGTGAGAACTACTTGAAATGACACGTGTTATTTAAAAGACCAGTGGATTGCACAGCAGTGACTGTCTGACTACAATTGAAGTCACTCGACACGAGGCAGATGCGCTCTTAACTCAGACAGATTATTGCTACTTCAGCAATAGTTTTTTTGGTTTGTTTGCGTCATAGGCCGCTTGATTAAACTGCCGAAATGTACGACCACTAATCTCTTTGTTCGAGATAGGGTTCACAAAAGAGTCGCCAACCTAATAGGCCCGCACTGACTGCCAAGCTCCAACCCCTGCCCCATCGCTGAAATGTAGCATTCCTGTGTCTGTTTTACAAGTACTTTAATGATAAATGTTCCGACGAACTCAAGGCACTTGTACCACCATTACATTGCAGAGAACCCTAAATGGCGTAAAGCCTTCTCCTCAAATAGCCTTTTTCCTCGAATTGTAAACAGACATCCTGCTACTTAACTCCTTACATAGTATCCCGGCGAGTCTGATTCTAAATAGTAGCCTTATTACGACTTAGTAGCACTGTGCCTTGTTTGAAGTGAATAAACAGTAACGCGCTCGCACACACACACACAAACACACACACACACACACACACACACACACACACACACACACACACACACACACACACACACACACATATATATATATATAAATATATACTAGCCTTGGAGCCCGGCGTTACCCCGGTGTTTGTAGGTGTGTGTTGAACAAAAAAAAGTAGTAGTCGGCAGGCAGGCTCGAACCCGTAACGTGAAGGAGGAAAAGAACCTAAAAAAAAACAACAAAAAAAACGCGGCTTCTTTGTTGTTGCGCCCATCGCCAACCGGAAGTGATTTAGGCTTAAATTAAGGCTAGTCAATTGAAAAGAGAGGATGGCTTTCGAAAACATCGGAGAAAACAGCGCTCAGTTGAGGGTGAAGTAATTAAGGTTTTTAGCCAATTTTTCTGTATTCATCGTCCGAAGTGTCGGCTTCACAACGATACCGATCTCGTGAAAATACATCGCGTGTGGAAAGTCTTAGGCAAACAAACATACACACATATATACATACATTTAAATAGACAAGTCATATTTATATTATTATATTAAACGCAATATATAGTAACTAGCGGGGGTACCCGGCGTTGCCCGAGTGTTTGTTTCCGGGACGGGGGGGGGGAGTTTAAAAAAATGTTATGGTAGGTAAGTAGGAAGGATCAAACCCGGAGTCATGAGTAAAACTAGGAAAATAAAGTGTGAAAAAAAAACCAAAAAAAAAACCATCTGCAACGTTAACAGTTCGGCCACCAAGAAAAGTCCATCCCAGTTGTGTAGATAAAAAAAAAAAAACGACTACGGTAGGTCGGCGCGAACGTGAAAATATAATGTGAATTGTCCAGCACGCTAACCACTATGCCACAGAGCACTGCAGCTTAGTTTAGTGATTTTAAATAAGTTCACATGAAAGAACTACGAAGCCAAACCGGTGTTCTCTTCTCAACTGTTCCTTGTGAACGATCCCCAAACGGTGTTAAGTGGTGGCAGGGGGAGAAGGAATTTATTAGAGAGAAAATATTTTACCACTTCCATTGATCTTAACCGATTTTGGCCGTGACTTTTCAGCAGAAAAAGTATAGAAATCTAAGATTATCGAGGAATTTGAGAAATAATAAGCCTATAACACACCTCAGATATTGTTCTGCCGTTTGTGCATATTATATTTGCATGAAATATCTTGATTTTTAATCCTATTAATGTCAAAATCCGACGGGAAAAAATGAGTTCATTTTATTTATATATATATATATATATATATATAGAGAGAGAGAGAGAGAGAGAAAGAAAGAGAGAGAAAGAAGATAATTTAAAAAGTTAAAAAAAAAAGACTCGTGTGCCACCACCGAGAATCGAAAGCAAAATGTTCAGCTTACGATTTACTTTTGCCTCTGCCGCCAATGACAGGGCTATGACAACATATTTACTGCAAGGCTAAACAGTAAATCATGAACCAATAGCTACTACGTTATGAGTTTGTAATTCCGGCGTTCGACCTTTACCTGGCAAATTTCATTTTTTAATTTTCACACTTTTGCACTGATTTTCCGGGCTAAAACCCAAATATAAAGTTTCGCATGGATTCAAATACCTTATATATGAAGTTTCATGTCTGTAGACCAAAAACTCTAGAAGGAGTTTCGTAGGCAAAACTTGTTAAACAAACGTGTAATAAGTAATGCCCCTAACCGACTTCTAGTTGACTGATCTAGCTGAAATTTTCCATGTGCAATGAATTATATCTCTACAGGTAATGTAGCAAATTACAGCTCTGAACTAATTGTGGTTTCTGTTTTACAGGTGTTTGAACTGAGTCAGGTGTGAAATGGAGCCTGTTGAATGTCGAGCAGTAATCCGGTTTTTGTATTTGAAAGGGCGCACACCACAGGAGACTTTTGATGAAATGAAAGAAACTTATGGTGATAATGCCCCATCATATGACCTTGTAAAACGCTAGCATCATGAATTACAAACATGGCCGGAAGTCTGTGGAAACAGCTCCCAGACCTGGTCTTCTCTTCTGCCATTGGTGAGGCATCTGTCCGCCAAGTTAAGGCTGCCATTTTGGAAAATTGGCGCATTACTATTCGCCAAATAGCTCAATATGTCAAGATTAGTACAAGGTCTGTGGAAACTATCATTCATGACCATTTGCATACGCATAAAATGACTGCCAGATGGATTCCCAGGTTGCTCACACCATTCCAGAAGCGAGAACGCGTCGAATGCTCGAGGATGAATTTGGAGATGTGCCAAGAAGATGAGTCAAAGTTTTTCAAAAGACTGATTACACAGAGTGAAAACTGGGCCCATCACGATGATCCAGAGACCAAAGAAAAAAGAAAGCAATATGGAAGCACTTGAACTCACCACCTCCTAAGGAGGCAAGGGTGCAGCCCTACGCTGGCAAGGTCATGCTCACAGTCTTCTGGGACCAGGACGGAGTAGTGATGACAGATTTCCTGGCAAAGGGTACCACAATTACAGGAACCTATTATGCTTCACTTTTGAGGAAATTAAGGGAAGCTATCAAAATCAAGAGGCAGGGCAAGATCAGCAAGGTACCCTCCTCCTGCAGGACAACGCTCCGGTCCACAACTCGCATGTCGCCAGATCAGAAGCACGGGCGTGTGGTTATGAAATCCTCCCCCATCCTCCCTACTCTCCTGACATTGCACCCTCTGATTTCACCTCTTCCAAACTATGAAGTTGTCTTTGAAAGAAAAGCGTTTCCCAGATGATGCAGCCTTGATTTCTGAAGTCACGTCGTGGTTTGAGGACCTGTGTACATATGTGTATGTATATATGCATATATATGTGTGAGTATATCTATATTTATGTATGTATGTATGCATGTATCTATCTATCTATCTATCTATCTACCTATCTATAAAAGTAAAAGTGTCTGTGTACATTTCCCTACGTAATAACTCTATCAATTCTTAGTCTACAGACTCGAAGTTTGATATACAGGGTACTGGGATTTGGGAAAATCGATGTGATCCGTTTTCGACCAGA
The DNA here is from genome assembly GCF_053919585.1 of Euprymna scolopes. Classification (NCBI taxonomy): domain Eukaryota; kingdom Metazoa; phylum Mollusca; class Cephalopoda; order Sepiida; family Sepiolidae; genus Euprymna; species Euprymna scolopes. The sequence continues at coordinate 131,044,654 of NC_136495.1, forward strand.
AATTTGGCCGTTAAGGGGTCAAAATTCAACGATTCGACCTTTGAGAACTCTTCCAAATTCCTCCGACAATTTTTGGTCTAAACACTTTAAATTTTAGATATAGGTTACTTGGACATGGATTTAACTTGATTTGAGCTGAAAACAATACATTTAAAGGGGTAATAATAGGTGTCAAATTAAAAAAAATTACCGCTTTTTTTTGCTCAGCATACACTTTCAAACACCCGGGCAACACCAGGCTGAAATGCTAGTATATCTTTAAAAGTGAACGTATCTCTGTGTGTGTGTATGTGTGCGTGTGTGTACATTTTCCTACGCAATAACTCTCTTCATATAAAGCCTACAGACTCGAAATTTGATATACAGGGTATTGAGATTTGGGAAAATCGATGTGATCGGGTTTCGGCCAGAAATTTGGCGATTAAGGGGTCAAAGTTCAACGATTAGACATTTGAGAACTCTACCAAACTCCTCCGACAATTTTGCGTCTAAACACTTGAAATTTTAGATATAGGTTTCTTGGACATTGATCTAACTTAATAACTCGATTTGAGCCCAAAACACTAAATTTTATGGGGTGATAATAGGTGTCAAAGTTAAAAAAAATTGACCTACCAAATTACTCAGACAATTTCTTGTATAAACATTTGAAATTTGACATAAAGGGTATTCAGAGATAGGGCAAGCTTTTTAATCGGTTTGGCTCGAAAATTTTTAGTTACCAATATATAAATGTATGTATGTTTGCATGTCTGCCTAAAAATTTTGACATAAAGCGACGGATTTTACCAAGATCAATATCGTTTTAAAGTTCGACCTTTCAGAAGACAAATATCGAAAAATTGGCTAAAAACATATATCTTCAATATTTTCACCTTCAACTAGGAACTTTTCTACAGGAGGGGGGTCGCTTTTTTCGCCGATATTTTTGAAAGTGATACTCTCCTTTCGATTGATTAGCCTTAATTAAAAAAAAAAGTCACCGGTTTGGCGGTGGTCGTAACAGCATAGACCTCCGGTTTTTCCCCGTTCTTTTCTCCCTTCGCTGTATGGGTTCGAGCTTGTCTTCCTAATACCACTTTTTCTCTCACTCAACACATCCAAACACCCGGGCAACGCCGGGCTGAAATGCTAGTATATATATATATATATATATATATATATATATATATATATATATATATATATATACGTGTGCGAGTGTGTGTGTGTGTGTGCGTATTTAACGACGCCGACTCAGAAGATTGCGCAATTCTTTCCACAAAAATTCCAAGCGCAGTTACCCTTAAAAATCCAGTCTATCAATACTGAAGGAAACTACTATATATGTATGTATGTATGTATGTATGTATGTATGTATGTGTGTGTGTGTGTGTTTACAACTTGGTTTCCTAACATGTAAAATGCTATATTTTAGAAAATATAACATTTTAAAGGGAATCATAGAGTTGGCCAGGTTAGTCAAGTTGTATATCTTAGATTGACCTTATCATAGAAAAGCTCCGAATTGGAGAAGCAGTGCGTAACATTGCTAATCATTCCTCGGGGAGAAAGTCGGAAGTGCATCGATAAACAGTGCGCATGACACCGAGTAGCAGGTTGATAAGCAGTTTACGGTGTTATGGTTAATTTCCCCCCGTCGTGTCCCAAGGTCAAAGTGGAAAAGCGCGCTTTATTTTTGCTTCTTATCACAGTCACGTAGAATAACAGAAACACTTTTAAAGTCATCAGTGACGAACGAGACACTTACAATTGCGAAGCTTTCTGCAGGTTTTTCCCTACAGAAAACTGTTCAATGTCTCACAGAGAATTGCTGTCTAAAAATTTACAGTTTTACTACCAGAAACAAGTAATATATATATATTATGTATGTATGTATATATATATATATATATATATATATATATATATATATATATATATATATATGCATGCGTGTGAGTGTTTATCTGTGCGTATATATATATATGCATGCGTGTGAGTGTTTACCTGTGCATATATATATATGTATGTATGTATGTATATATACATATGTATATATATATATATACATATGTACACTATACGGCTGCTGCTAAGTGGATAATGAATTTAACGATGTTTACTTTTGAAATCGTCCAAATGCCCCCGCCTGATTTGTTTACACAAAAAGCGTCGCTTTATTCGCTAATAGCAGTTTGTATGTCACTTCCCGAAATGCTCAACACAAGATGGGGAGCATTTTATATATATATATATATATATATATATATATATATATATATATATATATATATATATATATATATATATATATATATATATATATATGCGTCTGGAGTTTTTTTTCTGTCTCATCTCTCATTAAACCCACTTTTGTCTAATTTGTGCTTTTAAACAATGAATTAGAGGAGAAAACATATTTAAAAGTGTATTTTAGTTTCTGTTTGTTATCTCACGTTTTTAGCTTTAATAACATATGCTGAAACTATAAAAAGAAATAAAAACTCAACAATTAATAATAGTATTATTCAAATGTTTTATGAAATTATAAGGGTTGGGACAACAGCATATTCTTTTGAGTCTCGGGTGTGCATCCGTTGATATCTTATTTGCTTTTATATGTGGTTCTCAGTTTATTAACTGTGTCGGATATATACTCGAGAGTCAAAACAGTGAAAAGAATATGCTGTTGTTATATCCCTTAAAATTATGTACCCAAAAAATCTACATAAAATTTTAAAGGGAATTATATATATATATATATATATATATATATATATATATATATATATATATATATAAACAGATTTTATTGAATAGCACGGAATTAATCTGTTTTACAATTTTCCTTTTTATCTTCTCCAATCTCCGAATTGTCCTTTTTGTGTTCTTCTCGAAAATTGTATATGTTGGATCTATAATCGCGAGCGCTTTCAACAGAAGTACGTCTATCATCCTCAGGCATATTATAGAAATAAATTGTAAAACAGAATAATTCCGTGCTATTGAATAATATTTGTCTAAATGAGAAAATGCTGCCTAAATATACACAATATATATATATATATATATATATATATATATATATATATATATATTGTATATATAGCTGTATTCTATATCTAAATCCTTGTACAATATTTCGAGTGAGGTTTTCTAATCTATTTATTATTTAATGTTTTAAAATTTATTGTCATTCTACTTGAATGTTTTCATATCGTTTCTAAAGAAAATTATGAAGGGAGATAATACAATTATGTTGCTAATTGCTACTAGTAAATCCTGTTGGAAATTGGGTCGATTTTTATTTCCTCTGATAGTTAAAGGGAGATAATTCAGGCCGTTTAATGTTTTCGGTTAATTGATTACTAGTAGGCGTCTATGATTTTATTATTAATTTAATCAGACAGATCCCGAAGTGCTACAGTGGCTTATTTAACAAATTAAGGAAATAAATTATGTTTTTAATCTTAAATAATTGTTTTTTACCCATAGGTTTAACCTATATCTGTTATTAATCACTTATGTTGCTCATGTCTTATAATTTGTGTGTTGTATTCTTGAGTATCTAAATAAAACATTGTATGCCCACTACTTACCACTTAATAGCTACAAATGTGTTTCACTCTGATGAGAAGATGTCTACTCCTGCATTTATGTGTAAAAACATTTAGAACAGGGAGTGAAGTAAGAAAATAAGTAAATCAGCATGGATTTTACCAACTTAAGATGTCAGATGACAAAATCAAGTAAACAAAATTTCAGCCCCCAATATTGCTAATTTAATTTTTAATAAAAAATAGTTTAATTGTTAACTTGTTTTATTGATTTGAAGAAGGTATTACTTATTTCACCGTCAATACTGCTACAACTGAATACAAAAATGTTTACCGTTATGGAGAAAAATACCATTTTTAGATGAGCTTTATACTTTATTTATATTTCTTACCCGGTTTAGAATAATAGAAACTATATTCGCATGTTAGATTCGAATCCTTCATTTAGATTATAACAATTCTAGCTATTTAACTCTTCCTTAAAATTTAATCCTAGCATCCGATGATCCTTATTGTTGTAAAAAGTTATACCTCATTTACATTTAAAGCGTGATAGCAGAAATCTATTCCCGTGAAGACATCCCAGTATGGCATCTAGTCTTTTGTTCAAAATTTCCTCTTTGGAATTAACTATGTGGAAGGCTTCCAATAAACACAGATTGCACCTTTTTGATTTCCCGGGGCTGTACTTCCTCCCCCTGTCTACTAATGACCATTTTAATTCAAAATTTTCATTATTTCTGTTAAGTTCCCTAATTTAATCACCTAATGCCGTTGTATTCCTCATTTTGTTTTTATTTTTAATGTTGATTTTTGTACCCCCCTGCTATCGTTTACGCCATCCCTATTAGTTTCTATCTCAAGTTCCTTTTTAAATGATACTACGTGGTTTCTATATCTGTCCTTAAACACTGTTCCCGTGGCTCCCAGATGTATCTCTCTAGTGTTGTCGGTTTTTATCTCGCATTTATACACTATTTCCGAGGTTAGACATTTCCCATCCAACGGACAATTTCTAGGTATTCTGCAATTACATTTTCTGTTTAGGATATTTTCGTTTAATGCTAGTTCGCTGTTATTCCTAAAAAAAATTCTGATGTTTTTTCTTGATTTTTCCGTAATACGATCGCTAGAATTAACTACGAAAAGTGCGTCATCCCTGTAAAGTCTCCGATTTAAACCTGGAATTTTCTTGTCTATCTCCTTTAGTAAGTAAAGACCAACCAAATCAGTGCTTGACGAGGAGTCTGGGGCACCCATTGTGATGTCAAAATGGTTCTTTCTATCTTTTCTAGTCCACAATTCACCGATATATCTGATTACGGTTTTCCTGGCTATTTTTATAATTTCAATTTCTAGCTTTGTTAAGTCAGTTTCATCTTCTGCTAGTTTAAGTGCTTTCTTAAATAGTGCATTGTTCGACTGGACATGGAAACAATTGTAACGTAAAATGAAATACACTTTTTGTTGCCATCAACACCTTTTTTGAAGTATTGATTTTGCTTTGACAGCATATTAATGCTCAATTATGAAATATGATAATTTTGTAGCTTACTCCTTAAGTCAACTCTTTCTGGCTTAAAACTCATTGGTATATGGAAACTTACTGAATTACACAGTATATTACATACAATTCTCTCTCTCTCTCTCTCTCTCTCTCTCTATATATATATATATATATATATACATATATATATATACACAAATATATATATATATTTGTCTGTGTATATGACTGTGTGTCTATACACATATATAAATATATATATATATGTGTGTGTGTGTGTGTGTGTGTGCGTGCATTAAAATGGATAAAATCCGACGACGATATGAAATTTAAAATAGAAGCGGAGAGACCTAGAGCCTCGACGTTTCGCTCGTCCTATGCGCGCTTTTTCAAGAGGGATAGTCAATGACAATCTTTCTTGAGAAAGCCCGACAGGAAAAATGCTGAGCCTCTAGGTCGCTCCGCATCCATTTAAAATAATATATATATATATATATATATATATATATATATATATATATATATATATATATATATATATATATATATATATGGGAGGAGGGGTGTATGTGAGTGTTTGTATGTTCGTTTGTCAGGAAGTGGCATTAGCTGCCCGACAAGATTAAAACAAATCTATTTTCAGCTAATGCACTTAACTCATGTCATGTATTTAATGGGCCTTTCATAATTATTTGATAACTTTGAGAACGCAAAGGTTAATAGTTTGCTTATTTTAAACTGTTAATCACATTTCAATGAACGCGTCATTAATGATCGTCATTATCAGTCAACTGAAGTTGGCGAAGAGGCTATTCGTTAGTGCATTTGCACGTCGAATTTTATTTTCATTCGATTCATGTGTTCACAAATCTTTTCTTACATGTCTATATGAATAATAATAAAGGCATTTGTAATATTACGAGGGACGTTCCAAAAGTAATCCTTCCTATGACTTACTACGTCCGAATGATACAGATAGGATAGCAAATTGTATTATTATGATCAGCCGTTGTGCTATTATGCTTTAGAATGAGCGTAGAACGATACCGGAAGTATGGGCACTATTATTGGTAGTACACTCAGGAAACTCTAGTCCCCTTCGAAGTAATCTCCTTCGGCTGCAATGCACGTGTACCGTTTCAATAACTTCTGGAAGGTCTCATGTAAGTCCCTTTTATCTTCTTAATAGTCTCATACCGACAGCCTCTAAGGTTTTCCTTGAACTTAAGGAATAACCAAATGTCACAAGGAGCAGCGTATAGACTAAAGAGCAGGCGAGGAACTGTGTGACACTATATCTCGGTGTTACGTTTTCTAACACACTCCACAGCATGGCTGCGTGGTGATTTGGCCATGAGCGTAAAGATACAAAGGAATGCATTACCAGAATTCCCTTTCTAGATCGCTCTCTATCTGTACGGACCGTCATGAGGTGAATACGCATATTTCTGTCTCTCCGTAAACGAGGGGGACACGCCCTCCTTCAACACTAGTTAGGGTAGGTTAGTTAGTTTTGAAAAGCCTATTGCCTATGTTTAATTGTAAAAACAAATAATTATAATGTGTATATTGTATTGTAATACATTTTTTGTAAAATAAATAGTTAAGATTATATAATATATATATGTTACAATTGTGTCGCATGTCGTTTTTTTGTGTCTGCCATAAATGTCTTCATTGAAGAACGAGACGGCCCTGAGGAAAAGGAAGATTCCAGCCCGAATGCCACCAGAGGCCAAGACGTATCCTTGGAGAAGAAGGAGCCACACACCCACATCCAACATCTCAGGTACGCGTTTCTTCTTACAGACTCTAATGACGGTCCATCGTCACGTCATCATGAGACCACTTCTAAGGTATTTAGTATAACACGTGTGTCGGTCATACACCAGTGACCGGCTGATCGTGTTATATCTGTCTTGATGCTCATCTTGGTCAAATAGTTTGTGAAAAGAACGTTGTGGACTGGTGCATTGTCCTAGTGGAAATGCCACTCATCCGATTTGAAGGGCGCTGGTCTCTTCCGACGGAATATCTTCCTTAACTTTCTTTAAGCTTCAACACAGTATCCCTTGCAGACTGTCTGTCCAGTGGACACCCAATGCATGTAGATCATGCCCGTGCTGTCAAAAAAGAGATCATCATAATTTTCTGTGTGGATTTGCTCTGTCTGACTTCTTGGGTTTGGGACAGCCAAAATACTTTTACTGAGAACTCTGCCTATTGGTCTCTGGGTCATAGCAGTAGATACAGTTTTCATCGCAGTTTACCAGAGCACCAAGAACTGCGGGATCTGAATTGATCAGCTCGGTCATTTATCGGATTTCATGACAACGTCTTTCTTTGTCATCTTCTCTGAGCACCCTTGAGGCAATCCTCGCGCAAATCTTCCGCATCTTCAGTTTATTGCGAATAAGTGTGTGTACAATGCCCACACTGGCATCAAACATATATATATATATATATATATATATATATATATTTGTCTGTGTATATGACTGTGTGTCTATACACATATACATATATAAATATACATATACATATATATATATATATATATATATATATATATATATATATATGTGCGTGTGTATGTGTGTGTGTGTGTGCGTGCATTAAAATGGATAAAATCCGACGACCATATGAAATTTAAAATAGAAGCGGAGAGACCTAGAGCCTCGACGTTTCGCTCGTCCTATGCGGGCTTTTTCAAGAGGGATAGTCAATGACAATCTTTCTTGAGAAAGCCCGTATAAGACAGGAAAAATATTGAGCCTCTAGGTCGCTCCGCATCCATTTAAAATAATATATATATATATATATATATATATATATATATATATATATATATATATATATATATATATATATATATATGGGAGGAGGAGGGGTGTATGCGAGTGTTTGTATGTTCGTTTGTCAGGAAGTGGCATTAGCTGCCCGACAAGATTAAAACAAATCTATTTTCAGCTAATGCACTTAACTCATGTCATGGGCCTTTCATAGTTATTTGGCATTAATGTCTCTATAGACATACGACGGTTCCTATCAATGAAATACTTTATTTAACCAATCAAATCTGGTGGTCTTACTTCCTTACTCTTACCACACCTCTCACTATCCCTCACAGACTCCCTAACTTCCTTGACTCTCTTATGTGACTCGCAAACTGATACTGTATTCATGGAAGATGTTTTTTTGTGGCATTATTTCAAGTTTAAAACATCATTTCATTACATATTGATCTTCTAAAATGTCCCCACGTCCAATCACATTTTTAAATTCACCAGCTGTGACAATCTGGCTTTAGTAGGGTGTATTCCAATTCGTGCTGTAGCTGTTCATTTGAATATGAAATCATAAAAATTGGTCCGTCATCTTATAAGATGTATAGCTATTACATACAAGAGTCTACGACAATTTTAAATCCCTGTACAAAAAAAAGTCTGGAAACTTATTGAAGGCCTCTCGCATTTTTATGCCGAGGTTAATTAACTTGTTTGCGATTTTATTTAAGGAGATTCATTGTTGCCGCGCGAACATGTACACGTGACCTAATTTGCTACGTAAGCATGAAACACCTTATTATATATAAGACAAAGTAAGAATTTTACAGGGAGGGCTGATCTAAGGAAAGCTGCTGAAAGACGTGTGCACATGGCGTAACGAAATCGTCATGGTCAGATGCGGTTAAATAGGCCCAACGTAAACATTTCACTGGTTAGGATCACGGAAACACAGTTTAATATATTGTACGTAATATTGTCAACAGTGATAACTAATAACATGTATGTCTGTGCAAAAAGTCATTCATACAGTAAATTAAAAACTACTTATAATACCCGTCCCAAAACAGGCGGGTCTTTTCGCCGGAAGCAAAGCCAATAGGTTGAAATGGTTCTTGATTGTGGTATGTTGCTTGTCATGTGCTGTCCATTCTCCCATGTATTGCTTTCTCCTTTTAAGGTTAGATCATTGCTGATCGCCTTAAGCGCCTCTACTGGGAAATATCGATGGGACTCTCCATGTATTTTCTTTTTGTAAGCCAGATTCAACTTTACGAGCCTTGTATCACATCTTACCACCGTGAAACGGAAATAAATATGTGGAACCAGTTTCCAAAAATGTATTCTATTAGTTAATTAAATTAATTCCGTATGAGGGCATAGTAACTGAGAATTATCACTTCCGGCTAATTATGTGTTCGGCAGTAAGCAGTGAATTGCGAAAATGTTCGATAGTGAACTCCCGGGTGGCGTCGATTACGTAACGAAAGGATTACTAATGTTATAGAGATATAGATATTTTGAATGTGAAATATCTATTAGAGATAATTGTTATTGAACCGAAACATGTCTGTAGACGATTGGAATTCTGGAAAAATGGTATGTTAACGCATGTATGCAAAAATTTTGACTTAAGAAAATAAGATTTATTTTGGTGTCTTTAACTTATTTTTGCTGATGAGAAGACTTTGTTATTAAAAGTAAAAAATTTTTGTCAAATAATTGTCAATTGTCGATTGTCAATTTAAATAAAATGAACATCGTTTCCAAAACGATCGTACAATCTATCGGGTTTTGTTTGTTTTCCTTTTTAAACTGATTTTTAATTCAAAATTAGGAATCGTTTTACTCAATATTAAAATAGTTCTAGGATATCTATACCTTATTACTTACTTATATAGCTTATTATATATCTACAGTACAATGCGCACTCCTTTCTTTTAATAGTATTAATACACTTACTAGTGCATTAAAATTAACTCTGCTCTTTAGACTCCAGGTCTAATACAATAAAAATTATATATATATATATATATATATATATATATATATATATATATATATATATATATATATATATATATATATATATATATAGTAATTTATACACATTTAATTTAAAATTGCCGAGTCCTCACTTTAAGGTGAAATCTTATTTCGTGTACGATGAAAATCCAATATTGACAGTCTCTTTGTATGAAAATCGACTCAGACAATGCATGAAGCAAATTGACATAATGAGATAAAAAATACCACTTCAAAGTAAAAAGCAAAAAATAAAATACACACACGCATGACAATAATTAGTGTAAGGCGGATCGATTCCCAAATCATAAAACAGCAATTCTCCCCCTTTTGTCAGAAACATCGCTCATGGAATGTGAGGACTAAAGGATAAAAATAAAAGAAGCGAGAGATACGAGGCTGCCGAAAGTAAACCTAATATCTGCTTTCTAATCCTCTTATCACAAACCATCCCTGTCCTCGAACCTCTAATAAAGATCAACGTGTATTTCAGGACGAATCATATTCAAATATTAAAAGGGAATTAAACAAAAGTAAGTCAACTTCCATAATGAAAGGATTTCTTTTCTTTTTTCTCTTTCTGTTTTCTATTCCGATGTATGCGTTTTTATTTCCTTTGTTTTTCTTTTTTAAGACTTTCCAGTTTGAAACGTTTTATCTATTTCTTATTCCTACCTGTTTTAACTCCACCGGTGCAAAAGTTATTTTTAATGCATTAAAATATTAGTGCGAGCACAAGCGAATATTTTTTTAAATATTTTGCAAACTGATAAGCAGGGCTAAGATAAAAGATTATTCTTTCCATTGTTTTTGACTCTCGGGTATATATCCCTTGATACTTTATATGTTTTGTATAGAGTGATGTGGTTCTCGGTTGATTAACAGTGTCTAACTGTGTCGGATATACAGTTGTGCCCGATATTATTCATACCCCCCCTTGAAAATTGAGTTTATTAGGTGTAACTTTGTTAGAATTTATTGTTTACGTCCATATTGATACATATTCTTAATAAACCTCTTCTGATCATTTTCGTCATTTTAAAATCTCGGGATACTTGTAATAAAAGAAATATACAGCTATTTATAAAATCTGCAATGTTCAAAAATAATCATACCCCCTTATTTTTTCAGTATTAATCGAGTTTCTGACTGTTTGTTTCCTGTTTGATTCTTATTTTGAATGCTTTTATACAACCTTTGATTAATTTCATTTCGTTTTTTGCATTTTTCAGAAATTAAAATGATATCAACTGAAAACCAATAAAAGAATAAAAATTATTAGAATGGGGAAGAAAAAAGAGCTTAGTAATGGTCTTAGTACTAAAATTGCGAATTCACATAAGGATGGTTTAGGTTAAAAGTCAATTTCCAAGAAATTTGAGGTCCCTACAGCAACAGTACAGAGCATCATCAAAAAATTCCAGAGCCACCACACAACAAACAACTTGATTGGTAGAGGAAGGAAAAGGAAACTGTCTGCTAGAGCCACCAGGAATATTGTAAGAAGTGTTAATGCAAATCCAACCACCACTACTAAGGACATTTTAGAAAATCTGGAGTCTTCTGGCATAAAAATATCAAGGCAAACATTGCAAAGGACTCTGCATGAAAATGGTCTGAAAGGAAGAAGACCAAGAAGGACTCTATTGCACACCGGAAAACACCTTGCAGCACGTCTAAAGTTTACTAGGACCCATGTGAATTCTCCAGAGTCCGTTTTCTCAAGTATTTTGTGGACTGACGAAACAAAAATTGAATTGTTTGGCCATATGGATGCTTCTTACGTTTGGAGGAAGAAAGGAGAAGCTTACAACCCAAAGAACACCATACCCACGTTGAAACATGGTGGTGGTAGCCTAATGTTTTGGGGCTCCTTTTCGGCTAGTGGTCCAGGTAGTTTGGTCAAGATAGATGGAACCATGAAGAAGGAGCAATATTTGGAGATACTCCAGAAAAACATTAGACAGGATGCGGAGAAGCTCCATTTAGGACCAAACTGGGTCCTTCAACAGGATAATGATCCAAAACATACTGCCAAAATAGTCAAGAAATGGTTTGAGGATAATCAAATTAATGTTTTGGAATGGCCTAGCCAGAGTCCCGACCTGAACCCTATCGAAAACCTCTGGCACATATTGAAAACTGAGGTTAAAAAGCGGAAACCTAGAAATTTGAGGGATTTGGAGAACTACTGCATTGAAGAATGGTCAAAAATCAGTGTTGATGCTTGTAAAAACCTTGTTGATAAATATCCAAAACGGTTACAGGCAGTTATTAAGAATAAAGGGCATGCTATTGACTATTAGTAAGAGAGGTATGAATAATTTTGAACTAGTGCCATTATTGTTTTTCTTTGTATAATGTTTCAAACTTGCATAATTTATTTATTTGTTGAGTTTAAATTAAATGCTTATGCTTGATTTATTGTTTGAAATCCCTTTAATATTGTCTACCTTCTGGTTTGAGCAATAATCTTATAGAAATCTCAAAGATCCGAGGGGTATGAATAATATCGGGCACAAGTGTATATACCCGAGAGTCAAAACCAGGATAAGAATATTCTCTTATGAAAACCTCTACTCATAAGTACTAAAATATTAATTCATCTCATGAATCATTCTCAGTCTTCATATGAATTCGACCACTTTTTAAATGACACTCATTCGCAGTCATCCGTAGAGTTGAGTGGCTTTTGGCTTTTATATGTAGTAAATCATCAGAAAAAAAAATAACAAAACACCTACTTACGTATAATTAGCTTTGTATATTGTGCGTGTAGGTTACAATATATAAAGATAATTATATTTGCATTCTTCCGCATATATTATTCCAAGTAAAATTATATGGAAAATTTGGTATTATATTTATCTGTCCACTTCCTATCTACAGAACAAATTAACACGAGACTGCTTTCCTACATACTACAACATTTTTTATGCTTCACTATCTCCGGTTAGACCAAATTGCGCACTGAGATGAACATTCTTATGACAGTTTTCCAAGCCTTACTACTGCTGTTTTAATAACTTATTAAAAGTGTTTTTTTGTGACACCATCGGTAAAAAGATTGCCGTACAGGGCTAACGGACTCCTCATATCCCGTTTGGTTTTTAATCAGAGTTTCCTTCTCCTGCATGTATTGCCATCACCACGGCTGATGAACTGTACCTACATCCTCTATGGTAACCCTCTGAAATGTCGAATGGAAACTAAAATGTGCTACACCTTGCCCAAGGGTGACCTGGAACTGTGCAAAGCAGAAGTGTTCAGCTCCCTGGGGTATTATACATAGAAGCATATCTAATACCATACCTCCCATAATATTCCTAAATGGTCACCTGTCTGGTACTAGCTAGGCTGTACGTTGCTTAACTTTGGTGATGTAACGGAAATCAGTGTGCCGAAGTGATTATGCCTTATATCCCGATTTTGACAGATTCCTGAACAAAACTGTTTTCGTATAAACTATAAAACTTACTTCAATTTATTAACCATTTTTAATCTTTTTAGAATGTTTTTCATCTCTTAACTGACAATTATTCCATCTCATTAATTCTTATCCTTGAGTGGCTTTTGGCTTTGATAACTAAAGACTCATCAGAGGAAAAGATCTATTTACTTACGCACTGCGTATTATTAGCTTTTCATATCGTGCACTCCATAAAATTTGATTCCTTACGTATAGATCGTTGCAAGTTTAATGAGGTGAGAAAACTGATACCAGTTTCCTTTCCTGTTCACTCACGTTTTTCGTTCGTTTATAGGTCATCTGTTCGATTTATAATCGCCGTCAAGAACAGAAGGCAAGGAAAAATAACAAGACGCCATAAATTTAGTCATAACAAAAATCAAAGAAGGACAGAAAAGTGGCAGGAAATGCAGTGTATCCAACAATGGACAACTTCAAGTCAGGTCTGCTTTCTTACTCGTTACTAATACCATGCAAACTAGTACTAACTCCTCTACGGTTGGGCTGTCGGCGACTAAACCTGCGCCTGATCAGGCAGATCTTTGCTTATCCAATGGAGGGGGGCATTCAGCTACCCTAAAATAAAAAACAAAAACAGCCAATTGATGATCTCCATAAAACATGTTGATGGAGATTATAATATTCATGTCCAGTTTACTGTCGATATTCCCCTAAGATTATCTTCCATATTTTGTCAGTTAGCACACACATTCTATGACGATGATTTTGATAAAGAGAGAAAGAACTGTCGTTTTCGGGATCGGTTCTTGTTTCCAGTTGATTGTATGTGAAAAGTTTAAACTCTTTTATAGTATTTACTATTAAGTTGGTGCAAAAAGAATATTGTTTTCTCACATACGTTACTTTTATATTTGATTTCTGAATTAATTCATTGATATATATATATATATATATATATATATATATATATATATATATATATATATATATATATATATATATATATATATATATAGCCGGGCGAAACGATTACGGCTGAGAAGTACTGCCGACAAATTGACGAAATGCACCAGAAGCTCCAACGCATGTGCCCGGAGATCGGTCAATATAAAGGAGCCAATTCTCCTCCATGACAACGCCCGCCCACATGTTGCTCAACTGACCCTGCAGAAGCCGAACGAATTGGCCTGCTAGACTCTGCCTCGTCCGCCATATTCACCGGTCCTCTCGCCCACCGATTATCACTTTTTCAAGCTTCTCGACAACATCCTGCGCGAAAAATGCTTCAAAAGCCGAGATTGTGCCGAATCGGCCTTCAATGACATCATCCTTTCCAGAACCCCAGATTTCTATGCTAAAGGGATAAAAAAAACTTGTTTCTTGTTGTCGAAAATGTGTCAATTCTAATGGTTCGATTAATAAAGTTTATTATGAAAGGAGTTATGATCTTTTAAAGTTGGGCATCATAAAACGACATTATTTTTGCACCAACCTAATATCATTCAACTATTAATTCATTCATCTCATTAAATCATATCCTCGAATTCGTTTTGGCCTTGGTAAATGATAATTTATCAATAAACAACAAAAATAAAACCAAAAAAAATTAAAAGATAAAATGAAATAGAGGAGACGTTATTTGTAAGTTGGTCTTTCAATTAAAAAAAAAATCATCATACACATCATCAGCAGCAGCAACAGCAGCAGCAGCAGCAGCAGCAGCAACAACAGAAGCAGCATCAACAGCAGCAGCAGCCCTGCTGTTTTAACAGCGTCGGCGACCACGGCCCTCTAAATTGTAGAGTCATAGTAATCTCGTAAAAACAAGTAAAGATGGTAGTTCCCCGTTGCTTTCTATTTTGATTCGGAGGTTAATCCCCCCCAGTGAGTAAAACGCGCCCCCAGATATAAACCTGGAAATTTCTCCGACTCAGCGCGGTACATGCAGCGGCTAACCCTTCTAAATAGTCACCCATCTGGTACTAGCCAGGTTCATCGTTGCCTAACTGGTGATCTGGCGAGAACCTGTGTGTCAACGTGATTAACAAAGAGTAACAAAAAATTAATAAAACAATTAAATTTTTTCTTATATCTACGTAAGAAATATGGAAAATTACAATTTCAAGATATTAAAAGAAAATAACCTATTTTCTTTATATAAATAAAACAGTAGATGCATGTGTAAGTATTTAACCAATAAACGCTTAAACTGCTTGTTACATAACACTGAAATTAACAGTAAATTGTGATTATACACAGAAGATGGTTTATAACGAGTATGATTTTTGTTTGGATGGATGACTAACGCGTACAAAAATATGTCGGTAAGTTGAAAGGCAAAATGTTCATTTCAACTTGCCGACATATATCTATTACTTTTGCGCATGAGAATATTCATTCGTAGCTTGAAGTATATATTATTTACTTATTGGAATTCTTTTGAGATAAGTAATTTGTATATTGTATTTTATTTATTTGCGGACAGTTAGCCTCATCTTTTATAGTTGTTCTTTAACGACGTTCCGGCCAACTATTCCTCTGGCCTTCTTCCGGTTGGATAGGAATACTGAATAAAACAACAACAATAAAGAGGAGGATAATAGTCCGCAAATAAAATAAATAAAATAAATAAAATAGCTTAAAGTAGTTTAATTTTACATCGTTTTTATATATCTGTTGAAAATCCAAACAGCTATATATAAATATTCAATAGAGAATTGGCTCTGTATTAATAAATTCAAAATTCTGCATGAATTAAAATACATTTAGGCGTATTTAACGACCTGCTAGTATATAATAGTCAATTCTTAATCTAGGATTCTCAAATGTAAAAAGAAATCTTTTAATTGAACCTGGATTAATGTCTCTTTTTTAATTTATTTCAGTTATTTTCAAAAGATAAAGGGAGCTAACTCCTATGGAGGAAACACTTGATTTCATTAAGATTTGGGTTTTATATCCGAGGGTTCTTTTTAGGATAGGCGTTGTTCGCTTCAGTGCTATCTCTTTTTTCGTCACTGCTTGGTCCTCTAGCGATTGTTCTCAAGTATTTATTAAGTTTTTTTGTCTTTTTTTTATTATGCCAATTGCTTTTATCACAACCGGTATAATGTATATTTCCTTTAGAGACCATGTTGTTTTTAAATCATTTTTTAGGTTCTGATATTTTGTTTTCACGTTCAACTCTATTAAGACAATATTCATTTGGAACGGTGCCATCAATAATGTCTAATGTGGTTCAGTCCGGTGTTAAACAAAATCAATTTCGTTTTGCACTCATCGAGTGTCCTTTTTTAGAGACTGAATTCCTTTGTACATTAAAAACGGACCTTGCACCTTACTTTACTCTCGTAAAGATCTTCCAATTAAAAAAAGAGCCGTTTTGTTTTGTTTGATGTATTTAAGCTTCTAAGAGTATTTGTTTAAGTGTAATTTTGTGAAACCCAATATTTCCGTCGGTCTGTCACGCTTAAATGCAATTGCAATTTCATCGGTTTCTCGGGATTCACTTTGAAACAATATTTTTATCCTTAAACACGTCGATTAAGCATAATATGCTTTCTTTCTGTTTCCTTTCTTTTTTCTCTACCTTTCTGCGTTTCTTTTTATGTTATCTATCTGATACCTTCTTCTTTTTTCTTTCTCGCTTTTCTTTCTTTCTTTCTTTCTTTCTTTCTCATCCACCATTCTTTATATCGTCTCTCCTTATCTCTCTTTTTTCTTTTGTTTATGTTTCATTTGTTCTTTCTGTCATTTGTATTCTTTTCCATTGCGTATTTCTTCTTAGCTTTTTTTTTTTTTTATCTAACCTCCTTTTTCCTTCCAATAACTTTCTTTCTTTTCTCTTTGCTGATTTTTTCATGTTCAGTTCATATAACTTTTTACCAAATTATAATTTGCACAACTTTGGACTTCATCAGTGTGTAGAGAAAAAGAATATTTCAAAAGTTCCAATGACCACGAATAGGGCGTTTCTTGTTAGCACAGCGTTATTCTATTTTTTTGTCGACAACATATATATATATATATATATATATATATATATATATATATATATATATATATATATATATGTTGTCGACAAAAAAAATAGAATAACGCTGTGCTAACAAGATGTAAAGATCGTATAATATGGATTTTACCAAACAAGTTGGATCAACAAAAACATTCATATCCTTTTTCTACAAATACTCCTGCTACAGGACTTCTGATAAATGTATTATTTTCACTTTGACTTTCCATGTCTCACTGACTTTAGCAAATAGGGTGCATACCTTTATAACTATTTGCTAATATTTTCACTCCTCTGATGAAATGGTAGACATCGAAACCCTATAGGTTAAGGAGATAAACTTTCTAAAACATTCTTTGTCTTGCTTAGAATAATAAAAATTCTTTGATATGAAACTCAACCAAGTCATTTCATTTCAATGAGAGTTTTTTTGAAATTCATTGAATTACAATTTAATTTATTTGCTCTATCTTGCATATCGAGCAATTCTTGTTTAGATGAGATAACTTATAGAATATTGCTGCCAGTAATATTTTGTAAACCAACAATCTCACGTTTACATAACCACTGATTGTTAAATAAAAACTATTCCGAAGAGTATATATATATATATATATATATATATATATATATATATATATATATATATATATATATATAATGTTCCTATTTACAATGCCTCCCCACGGGACAGAGTTAGACGCCAGAGTCGTTTTTTTTAAGGTGGAAAAGTTTCAATCTGGCTTTATCTTTATTATTTCTATTTTTCGTTCGTTTTCATTTCTCTCCCCTTCACCTGTTTCTTCCCTTACCCTTATTCCATCTTTCTATCGTCTTTATTTTCCTTTTCTCTGTCACTCCTCCATCTGTTCTTCCTCCTTTATGATGTTTTCATCTTTCGTTTTCTTGTCCTTTCATCACGTGCCTTATTTCTATCTTTCGTTTTCATTTTTTTTCTTTCTTTTATTGCATTTTAACCCCAAACAAGGCAAAGTGCCACTTTGATTCAAGAACATATTTTGCAGAGATATTATGTAGGGAGTTTAGCAGCAGATTCTCTGTTTGCATTACACTTGAACTTCTGCATGTCAGCACAGTTAGGGAATCAGAAACCCAAAATCTAGCAGTTCAAGGAAAGAAACTATTAAAATAGAAGATTTTCTTGCATCTAAGGATCTCTACTGTGTAGGGTGGGATTTTGCTGCTTGTGTTTGTCGGGGCTATTTATGTCGAGGGGTTACAAGGGCTTGTAGTTTGTTGGAGCACCTACCATTAAAATACTTGCAAAGCAGACAGAGGGATACAACATTTTGTCGATGATACAGAGGTTAAAGCCTAGCTGACAGTTGGGGATCTATTAGGTTGATGAGTGTCTTTTGAACCCTGTCCTGGAGTGAAAGACTAGCAAAAGATGCATCAATCCAAATGTGACAACAATACTCTATACAAGGCGGTAGAGAGAGAGAGAGAGAGAGAGAGAGAGAGAGAGAGAGAGAGAGAGAGAGAGAGACCACATTTCTCCCACAATGACCTCAATGAATCTGTTCCAACTCATATTCCCTGTAAACATTAAGCTGAGGAGTTTGAACGAAATTATTTTAGGTAATTGTTATGGTTGACGTTCATCTTCGTCGCCAACTGTTATGTTTGCAGGTTGAACCAAATAACGTATAAGCCAATACAAAGGAAGACTCAGCAAACAAAGGTAGATAAATAAGAAGTGTATAAAAAAAAAGTATATTTACAGTATATTTACATAATGGTTGTCAGGTAAGAGAGTCTTGGCTGGAGAACGTATCTGCTCTCGGCTCGGCCTTCGGTGGCTTCTGGTTAACACACACTCAGACTAACCGAGTCTTGCTATTTATGTGTAATATTATCCACATATGTAGATGAGTGAGTGCCACCACAACAGTAATGTATCATTAGCCATGGCTATTGGTGGTTGAGAAGGTTTCTTGTAATTATTAAGGGGAAGGAGCTTAGTCTTTGCAACACTGAACATTACCATCCATTGTTGACCCATTCCACTACAAACTGGAGATCTTCTAGAATTTAATCTAGGGTTTCCACTATTGCTTTAGATACGTGTCCATTCGTCTTCCCCTCGTATCTGTTATAGAATGTGGTGACGTCAGTAAATATACCTATTTCCATTTATCCATTTCTTTCCTTCCTTTCTTCTATCCTCATTTCCTACTTTCACAACGTCAACCTTACACCTTTTCTTTCAATATTCATTCCTTTGTTCTTTCCCCTTATATTCTTTAAACTTTTTTCTTTTTTTTTTGTCCCCTGACAAAAGGAGGGTGGACCCTACATTCATCCTTGTGCCTTCGTCCGTCTGTCCACAATTTTATCAATAACTATGCCTTGGAAATTTTTGAAATTTTACACAAAAAAGTAAACATGACATGAGAAAAAAGTAACAGAATGGATTTTCTGGGAAAATTCCTATTGCCACCCTATGGGGTGTCTTTCGATATAAAATGGCTAAAATTGACACTTTTTTGCTTATTAAAAACAAAATTGATGCCTTGGAATTTTATAAAACTTTCTGAAAAGTTGTAATTAACTAATTTCTATATAATTTTGTTTGTTTATTCTTCGCGATAACTCTTGGGCGTGCCCCATGGGCTCTTTTAGGGCTTCTTTACCATGTTTGTCCAACATTTTCCGTGTATGTCTCTTTAGCAGTTTTGTTTGTCCAACATTTTCCGTGTATGTCTCTTTAGAAGTTTTGCATGGTGCTGAACTCAAATTTAAATAAGGCCTTGGGGACTTTTGGGGTTAAATGGAGGTGCAAATGATGAACAGTCATTTTTTTTTTTTTTTTTTTGCATGGTGCAGAACTCAAATTGACATATGTTAAGGAATAAAACTGCAGCGTTTGTAAATTTTCACCCGGATTTTACGTCCCTTGGAGACTTTTGGGGCTAAATGGGGGGGGGGAGCAAATGCTGAATTTATCCATTTTTATGCCCCGTTCACTGTGCACTTAGAGGGGACCATGCATTGTTCACTTGTATTTATTTTTTGTTTTATATTTTTTGTTTCATTTGTCCCCAACACGTCTCTCTCCTCTCTTTATTTACCTTTTCTTCATCCGTTTCTTTACGTTCATTCGCCTCATTCTTTTGTGTATAGCGTTAAACAGTTTTAGATAAATCAGGTATATCGTCTGGAAGTTATTTTTTTAATCACACCAAAATGATAAGGCTCGAAAATTACAAAGAAAAAGACATTTAGCAGTTTAATTTGTTATTTTCTCTTCATAGCATGTAACCTTGAAAAGTCAATAAAAACCAACGTAAACAAGTTGTATTTCCCTTTCCTTCGGTGCATAAACTCATATAAAAACAACTGTAAACACTGTTCTAGAGTAAGAACGAATGACTAAATAAGTCGACCTGAATAGCATTTTTCATTTATTCATGTTTGCTATAAAACATTCAACCATCTTCTTTAATATAAATCTCACCTGTCTGTTTAAATGTATGTATGCATGCATGTATGTATGTATGTATGTATGTACGTATATATGTACGTATATATGTATCTATGTATGTCTGCCTAAAACTTCGACAGAGGCGACGGATTTTCACGAGATGAATATTGTTTTGAGGCTCGACACTTCGGACGAGAAATATCGACGAATTCGCTAAAAACATTAATTCTTTCACCCTCAACTGGGCACTTTTCTACAAGGAGGGTCGTTTTTTTTGTGTCGCCATTTTTGCAAGTCATCGTATCGGTTAGAATGACTTTACTAATTTCAACGTTCCGAACTTCTGGTCGCGTCATTGAGTAGGGGTAAAACGTCAGTTTTTCTTTCACTTTCTTTTGCGCCTTCACGTCACGGGTTCGAGCCTGCCTGCCTATTACCATTTTTTTTTTCACATTCTTTTCCTCCTTCGCTGTTCGGGTTCAAGCCTGCCTGCCTACTACCACTTTTTTTTTTGCTAAACACACGCCGCCAACACCCGGGCAACACCGGGTACCTAGGCTAGTCTATTATATAAATCTCACCTGTCTGAATGTATGCATGTATGTATGTATCGTTAAAACTTCCGACAGACGCGACGGTTTGATATCGTTTTGAAGCGCGACGTCTCTGAAACTTGTACAAGGAGACGTTGATTTTTTCGCCTACATTTTAGCAAGTCACCATCACCGTTTGATTGACTTCATTTCATCGCTTTTGGCTTTCGGTCGGACTATAGAGATATCGGCTAAGACGTCACGTTTTTTTAACCCTTTTTTCTCCTTCGCATTACGGGTTCGAGCCTGTCTGCGTACTACCACTTTTTTTAACACCCCTGCCAATTGTTGTTTTGACCCCTACCCACCCCGTGGTCCGTAAACCACCAGCTAAACACCCGGGCAACGCTGGGCACCCCCGTTAGCCTTTCATATAATAAGGATTTTGTTTAGATATCACAAGGTCACCCATGTATCGAATATTGTTGCCATATATTAGCCGATGCATTAAACACTAGTCTCTCTCTATTTGACAGGGTACAAAAATGGATATCCAATCTAATAAATCCTGCATTTTAAACCAAGCTCAAACTGAGCCCTCGCTGCAATGTTGCATCCTTATGCCTGTTTTGCAAGTAGTTAATAGAATGTGCTTCGACGAACTCGCAGTACTTATGCCCCCTCAATATAAAAATCCTCGACTAACCCAACACCAGTCATCCCACATAGTCGGTGCACATGTCTTATGACGTTAGAGAACTTTCTAATGTGGAAGTGCTTTCTCTTTGCACAGCTAAACTTTATCTTGCGTAATGTGCTATCGCGACTGTACAAAGATGCAGAAATATGAGTGTAATTTGAACAGGTATTCCGTTGCTTAACATCCTATAAGCATGGCTACTAACTCATCGTATATACTGACGTATCAGTGGCAATTTGATTTGCATGGGGGTGAATCTTAGTAAAAAAAGATAGAAGCAAAATACTACACCGTTGTCTCAAGTTCCACCTGAAAAATTAATCCTACTCCTCGAGTAACCTTTGAGGTTTTATAAGCCGTAACTCAGGGACGTGCAGGAGGAGGGGGAGCCCTAGGGGTGCCCAAGCACCTGCCCTTTTTGCTCCTGTTTTAAAAATGCCATTCTCAGAGGAATATATCATAGACTTGTGTCCCACCATTACTATATTTTTTTCTGGATTATTTTCCACTTGACACTTGAGCCCTGAAACTTTTCTCTGCACGTCACGTGACTCCTTAGAAAAACTAATTAAATAAATGAAAAGATTGAAATCTTTAAGATTATTGATGTAACGCATCACGTGACGTAAACGTGCGCGTTATCTAGATAAATAAGACGTATAATATCAGGGTAAAAAGAAAGGAAACGTGAGATATATTACTAACCTGTAAGAAGTTTCAGAAGAATGACATCGGTCTCGTCGTATTCCCAGTCATCGTTATTAAGTACCGGGTGCAAGTAACAGCCACGAGTCGGACTCCGCGGTCTTGTTACAATATATTTCCCATGTCTTTTCCTATTCCTCATCTTCGATCCGCGCGATACAGAAGCACGAACGAAAAAAAAAAACTTAAAAGTAGACCAGACTCCCCACCAAAACCAATAAAATGCAATATCTCTACGAGCTCTTCAAATGACCGGTACACTTTTTGGTTCTATTTTCTTTTTCTTTATATCTGTAGATATATTCGTTTTGTGTGACAGCCAATCGAGATTCGCAGTAAAAATATTCACAAATCAATCCAGCCATTCAAGCGTACCACCGACTTTAAGTCCTTCAGCGAAACTGACTCGTAAGAAGACTTGTTAAACGAACCTAATATTAATTATCATATTAAACTGAATATGTCTTGCTTCACTTCCGTTCACGATTATTGCGTTAATCATTACAAATTTCACGCCCAATGTGTCAAGATTCGATTGCTTACCTCATTGAGCATAAAGAAACCAAGGAAAAGAGGCTTATCTCCTTAAGATGCAATTGCACGAAGACTTATTGGTGTAGACGAAAGAGCATCTTTATGACAGGTGTTCATTTTCTCAAATCAACAGCGCTGATTCAAGGTTAATGATGCATCAACGAAACGGATTAATGTCGGTGTCAATTCGAACGAACGAGATTGAGGAAAACAACGATTATAACTAGTCACGAATCACAAAAGATTTATATTAAGACAACGGCATGTACAACACTTAATTCTGTTTTCTCGCTACGAAAAACAAAAAACAAAAACAAAAACAAAAACACAAAAAAAAAACAGATTAAGTTTCCATCTTTTTTTTTTTTTTTTTGATAAATGCTTGTAGAATCGATTGCGTATCATAAAACATCTCCCATGTAAATTCAATATATAAATACAGCCTCGTGATTACGAACTTATACATCTTTCGGATATATATATATATATATATATATATATATATATATATATATATATATATATATATATATATATAGAGAGAGAGAGAGAGAGAGAGAGAGAGAGAGAGAGAGTGAGATGGATGGATAGATAGATAGATAGATAGATATAGATACATGCTAGCAGAGAGAGAGAGAGAGAGAGAGAGAGAGAGATTTTCTCTTTCTCTCTGTCTCATATATATATATATAATTGATGAGAAAGTTCTTGCAGAATAGTTGATTTTGATTTCAAATGATGTATTTCCAAACAAGTTTTCGTTATAAAACCTTTTACTTTATATAACATTTTAAAGGGCGTTTTTTTCTCTATCTAATCGTTTTAATTACAATCACAAAACAATTATGTCTGATTCTCAGAACGTTGAATACAAGATGGAAAAAAAGAAAATTCGCACAATTTTCTCTTTTCAATTCAAACAGCTCACGATATCAACGAAGCGTGTTGGTTAGGAACCAATACTGAACGCACAGCACAATGGTGGTTTAAGAAATTTCGTCGTGGCGACGAGAGTCTTGAAGATGATGAGTATAATGATCTGCCAGCGGATGTTGACAAAGATCAATTAAAAACCTTAATCAAAGCCGATCCACGCAAAACTGTTCGATAAATTACATTTGGTTTAGACGTAACGTATACGACGATTTCCAATCACTTGTAGAGGATTGAAAAGACAAAAGAACTTGATAAATGGGTGCATCACTAATTGCAAGACAACCAAAAGAAACGCTGTTATTAAGATAAGCTTCCTTTCAACAAAAACGACCCGTTTCTCGATTAGGTTATGACTTGCGATAAAAAGTGGATTCTTTACGACAACTGGCGACACTCACGCAGTGGTAAGACGCCGACAAAGCTCAACGAACTTTCTGAAGCGGTTTCATCCATTACAGTTTTTTGAAAGAAGATGAAACTATTACGGCTTAGAAGTATTGTCGAGAAATGGATGAAAGGCACCAGAAACTTCAACAACAACACACAGCATCGATCAACAGAAAAGGCCTAATTCTCCTCCCCAAAATATCCAAATGCACGTTGCTAAACTGACCGCGCAGAAGTTAAACGAATTGAAATACGAGACTCTGTCTCATCCGTCATACTCTCCAGACGTCCAACCTACCGTCTACAATTTTTCAAGTATCTCGACAACATTCTGCGTGAAAGATTCTTCAAGAACCTAAGTGATATAAAACAACGACTTCAGCGACTTCATCGCGACCAGAACGATAGATTTTTACGTTACTCGTTACACTTGTTTTGCGTTGGTAAAAGTGTGTTGATTCTGATGGTGTCTATATATTCATCTCTCTAACTCTAAATAACAAAAAGTCTATATTCCAAATTCCAAGACGCAGTTTATGTTACCGTTTATATCTTTAACTATGTACAAATATCCAATTTTTAACAGTACCTGTTTCGTGGCGCAGAAACAATTGTGTAACTATTATGTAAATGCTTGAATATTTCCCACCATGGCTCATCAGAAGAATAAGAACGCATTAACGTTAAAACGAAAGAAAAAAATATTTTGGGCACGATAACTTAAATCCAGAGATAACTGGAATTGTTTTTATGATATTTGTGCCATCTTTGCTTTTTTTTCTGGTAGAGCTATTCACACCTTATTGACGTATTAATACAATGTTTTTTGTTTTGTTTTTTGTTTGTTTTTTACATAGGAGTCACCACTTATCAAGGCCCGGAGATCACTCGAGGATAAGGGTTATTGGGTGTTTAGTAATCAATGGGATAATATCGTAGTGATCGTTAGTAATGGAAATTTGGTAAATTAGATTACTTAAGGGGGCGGTTCATCAAGAATTTGTTTATGTTAGACTTGAAGACAACCAAGTTGTAGTCACCTGGGGAACAGGCGAACGGAAGAGAGTTCCACAGGGGTGCAGTTCCAAGAAAGAAATTTTGTTCATGGAATCTACGTTTTGATTTAGGCGCAATTAAGGAGTGTTGGAAATTATTGACAGTGTTTTCAACTAGACGGGTGTTTTTCGTGAAGGATTGGCCAGAGGGGGACCAGAGATTGGCGCTCAGCGGAGCATTTGCTATGGAAATAAGGATAAAACAAAGACTGGCTCGCAACATTCCTTTCTGTCGGAAAGAGATTGAAAGAAAGAGAAAAATGCATCCCTCACTAAGCTACGAAGTCTATTTTTGTACTCTTTCAAGGCAGGATAAGCTGCTTCTAGCAGTTCCTGTCATGATGTGGCAACAGTACTCCATCCTTGGACATATTTGGCTTTTATATAGATAGAGAATTGCATGCACAGTGAGATATCTACTGGAGCAGTAGAAGGCTCTCGCCATTTTTCCAGTGACCTTGACAATAGTTTTTATGTATGTGTTCCGTTACAGATCAGGAGTAAAGGTAAAGCCCAGCAGCTTGTCAAAACATGAAGCCTCCCCAAGGCGAGAGCCATCAATTTCAAGTGATACAAGATGGGGATCAGAACGTTGATAATGTAGAGCTAGAAACACTAAAAATTTCGTATAATTTTTATTTAGAAATAATTTATATCTATTGCCTAAAATTATGGTTATAATGTTAAAATCTATAAAAGATAAATTTAGGTTTTAAGATGAAAGTAACTTTTAATTCATAGAATTCGTTTACGTTTTCCTTTTTTTCAATTTATATCTTATAAGCTTAATTATGTTCAGCCTTAACCTAATTATTACAATGATTAAATAATTATTCATATTAGGTATGCTTATATATTTAAATAACCATATAATATCTGATACAATTTAGTTAAAATTAATTAACCTTTTATTCTAATTACGCTAGTTTTGGTTTCATTACAAGGGAGGCAATTCAGTATTAAAACTCCACTCTATTACCACCCTTACATATTATAATCATGTTATTAATTAATTATATTTTATGAATTTAAACTTTACTAATGAAAGATTATATTTCACTAATTTAATTTTTACATTTTTCCAGCTTCCCGTATCAATCAAATCGATTGATTGCCTGCTATGGTAGAGACCCACCACGGTGTACCGGAAGGAAGCAACGACTTAGTTCAGAATATATATATTGTAGTTTTTCTTTTCTGTCTTTCCTCGACATTTCCTGTCCCCTTTTTAACCGAGATATTTCAAATCAATTTCATGTAAACTAATACATATTTATATACGTGTATTTACTAATTAATTACAAACATAAGCTTAAAATTTATTTTATCCAACTCAATAATCTCCAGGTATGTATAGTTGAATTAAGAAATTACAATGAGCTTCAAACAAATATATGTTACCCAAAATAATGTACCGAACTCAAATATACCAATATTTATACTTATATTGGTACTCCTGCAGTATTTTACCCACGATCTTAGCCGAGCGTTGACGAACGCTTTCGGCGTTAACGCCGACGAAAGCCGAGAATTCGGAGCTACGGTGCAAGAACGCTAAAAGTATGTGAATAGCAACAACATTACAAGGAAAAGATATTACACACACACATAACATAATGGATAAAATTAATACAAAAAATTTGGATAAAATAAATCACAAACACTTACCGTAAGTTTTTTTTTAAAGTAGAATAAATTTATTTTGTTGAATATTTTTTTTTTTTGGTTCATTTTGTTTTCCGATAGCTTTTTTTTGGGGGGGGGGTAAACAACAGTAATAAACACTTCAATGTTTTTTTTTTGTGTGTGTTTTTAACAAAACGTTATTAAACAGTAACAACAATGTTTTTTTGTTTGTTTGTTTGTTTTTCAGTAATGTTTGTGGAGGGGGGGGGACAACAATTACTGTTTATCTTTAGTTCCGACTGGAAGATTTTCTACTGACTGTAGAGAGGCAAAGTAGGGAGCAAAGGGTTTTCAGAGGATGTGGAAAGAAGCTCCTTCCCAAACCGGGTAGCCTTCCGCGATTTGCTTTATTATGGAGACAAAAGGGTTGTGTCCAAATTTTTGTCTCCACATAAATTCGCATAAATATGTTTCCAACAGCTCCCGATTTTGTTGTTTTTTTTATCGCTAAATTAAATAGCTGAAATGAAAGGCTGTGTATGTTTACTTTGAACAATAAAATAACTGAAATGAAACGCTATGTGTGTAATTTCAATGAAAATTATTCGTCTGCTGCGCGTTCGTTTGAAGCGCCCTGATTGGCTGATAGAGTATCGTACCGCTCGCCATGTTCCGGCGTTTTCCGACGGATGTCGATCAACGCTCGGCTAAGATCGTGAAATCGGTGGGTAAAATACTGCAGGAGTACCCTTATATTAAAGCCATTTTTTTTCCTTTTTTTTTTCTATTTTTTTTTTTCGCTTCTCTCCCATGAAAAAAATACGGTCCGATTCACATTATCTTTTTGCCTTTCTGCTTTTTTCCCCTTTAACGTACAACGCAAACTGCGTGACTACTTGAATTTTACTTCCATTTTGGACAACTCTAACCGGCGATTCTAACTATGAGCATTTACTATTTAATTGTATTATTTGCATATTTAGATCGTGTAATTACTTGCATTCAAATTGAAAAACAAAACCAAATAAACAACAAGATAAAGGTCAGATTAAGATCAGAAAATTATGATCGCTTTTTCTTTGCTAAACAATCCTGTACGTGTCTACATTTACATGTATGAATTTTTCTTCTTTTTTTACACAGTGATCACCACTTATCAAGGCCCGGAAGCCACTCAGGGATAAGGGTTATTGCAAGTACATTAATTTAGTGAGGAGATTTGCTGAAGTGTTTACTTAAGGGGGCGGTTCATTAGGAATTTGTTAACATTGGACTTGAAGACATCCAAGTCGTAGTCCGGAGGGAAGCAGGCAGACGGAACGGAATAATTAACGAGATTACATTTGCTACTTACCGAGTTCCAACAACATTTTCGTCAAACCCTTTCTATTTAATGTACTGTTTAGTCGACTCGAAAAACAGTCTTTACCTGTATCTTTCAAACATACAACTGCTGGCAGATACCGTTGATTACGTTACGTTACGTTCGCGAAAGTCTGTTCAAACTACAAAACTCTGACACTGTTTTATATAGTTTTTAACTTATTTACCCAACCATGACCATTTGTCTTCTGCAAATACAGACATAAACACTGTGTTCTTCGAGATGATTGAACATTTTACATTAAATAAAACAACCAAAATATCTAACCATTACGTACTGCAAGAGTACTACTTCTTACATGTCCGTATTTTTTTTTTTGGGGGGGGGGGGGTTATTGCTGTACTAAGAATATAAGAAACATGCATTTTCTCTTTTTATTACACTTTTCTATTACACCAAATTGAGCAACAGCAATGCGTGGCAGGGTAAAGTTAGTAACTTAATATTAGTTAGCTGAGTCCTAATAACTTAATATTGTTTACGTGGGTCCTAATAACTTAATATTGTTTAGTATGGTCCTAATAACTTTATATTGTTTAGTATGGTCCTAATAACTTAATATTGTTTAGTATGGTCCTAATAACTTAATATTGTTTAGTATGGTCCTAATAGCTTAATATTGTTTAGTATGGTCCTAATAACTTTATATTGTTTAGTATGGTCCTAATAACTTTATATTGTTTAGTATGGTCCTAATAACTTAATATTGTTTAGTATGGTCCTAATAACTTAATATTGTTTAGTATGGTCCTAATAACTTAATATTGTTTAGTATGGTCCTAATAACTTTATATTGTTTAGTATGGTCCTAATAACTTTATATTGTTTAGTATGGTCCTAATAACTTTATATTGTTTAGTATGGTCCTAATAACTTTATATTGTTTAGTATGGTCCTAATAACTTAATATTGTTTAGTATGGTCCTAATAACTTTATATTGTTTAGTATGGTCCTAATAACTTAATATTGTTTAGTATGGTCCTAATAACTTTATATTGTTTAGTATGGTCCTAATAACTTTATATTGTTTAGTATGGTCCTAATAACTTAATATTGTTTAGTATGGTCCTAATAACTTTATATTGTTTAGTATGGTCCTAATAACTTAATATTGTTTAGTATGGTCCTAATAACTTAATATTGTTTAGTATGGTCCTAATAACTTAATATTGTTTAGTATGGTCCTAATAACTTAATATTGTTTAGTATGGTCCTAATAACTTTATATTGTTTAGTATGGTCCTAATAACTTAATATTGTTTAGTATGGTCCTAATAACTTAATATTGTTTAGTATGGTCCTAATAACTTTATATTGTTTAGTATGGTCCTAATAACTTAATATTGTTTAGTATAGTCCTAATGACTTTATATTGTTTAGTATGGTTCTAATAACTTTATATTGTTTAGTATGGTCCTAATAACTTATTATTCATTAATTTGGCCCTAACACCTTATTATTGTTTAATATGGTCCTAATAACTTTATATTGTTTCGTATGGTCCTAATAACTTAATATTGTTTAGTATGGTCCTAATGACTTTATATTGTTTAGTATGGTCCTAATAACTTAATATTGTTTAGTATGGTCCTAATAACTTTATATTGTTTAGTATGGTCCTAATAACTTAATATTGTTTAGTATGGTCCTAATAACTTTATATTGTTTCGTATGGTCCTAATAACTTAATATTGTTTAGTATGGTCCTAATAACTTTATATTGTTTAGTATTGTCCTAATAACTTTATATTGTTTAGTATGGTCCTAATAACTTAATATTGTTTCGTATGGTCCTAATAACTTAATATTGTTTCGTATGGTCCTAATAACTTAATATTGTTTAGTATGGTTCTAATAACTTTATATTGTTTAGTATGGTCCTAATAACTTATTATTCATTAATTTGGCCCTAACACCTTATTATTGTTTAGTATGGTCCTAATAACTTTATATTGTTTCGTATGGTCCTAATAACTTTATATTGTTTAGTATGGTCCTAATAACTTAATATTGTTTCGTATGGTCCTAATAACTTAATATTGTTTAGTATGGTTCTAATAACTTTATATTGTTTAGTATGGTCCTAATAACTTATTATTCATTTATTTGGCCCTAACACCTTATTATTGTTTAGTATGGTCCTAATAACTTTATATTGTATAGTATGGTCCTAATAACTTTATATTGTTTAGTATGGTCCTAATAACTTAATATTGTTTAGTATGGTCCTAATAACTTAATATTGTTTCGTATGGTCCTAATAACTTTATATTGTTTCGTACGGTCCTAATAACTTTATATTGTTTAGTATTGTCCTAATAACTTTATATTGTTTAGTATGGTCCTAATAACTTTATATTGTATAGTATGGTCCTAATAACTTTATATTATTTAGTATGGTCCTAATAACTTTATATTGTTTCGTATGGTCCTAATAACTTAATATTGTTTAGTATTGTCCTAATAACTTTATATTGTTTAGTATGGTCCTAATAACTTTATATTGTATAGTATGGTCCTAATAACTTTATATTGTATAGCATGGTCCTAATAACTTTATATTGTTTCGTATGGTCCTAATAACTTAATATTGTTTAGTATTGTCCTAATAACTTTATATTGTTTAGTATGGTCCTAATAACTTAATATTGTTTAGTATGGTCCTAATAACTTTATATTGTATAGTATGGTCCTAATAACTTTATATTGTTTAGTATGGTCCTAATCACTTATTATTCATTAATTTGGTCCTAACACCTTATTATTGTTTAGTATGGTCCTAACTTTTTATTGTTTATTTGAGTCCTAATAACTTATTATTATTTAGTTGGGTCCTTATAAATTAATATTTTTCAGTTTGGTTCTAATAACTTAATACTATTTAGTTGAGTCCTAATAATTTTATATTTCAACTGCCCCCCCCCCATTTATTTTTTTTTAAAGAAAATGCTAAACGAATTACAATGTGAGCTTGTATATACTTATATCAGTGTTTTTTTTTTTAATTATTTTTAGTATAAGCTTAATGTAAGTTATATTTATTTTTTATTTATTTGAATGCATACTCTTGTAACTAAAGATTAATACCTAATCATTCTATTATTATATTTGAATTATTTAGTTAGGGGTCTAATGACTTAATATAAGTATACGTTTAATGTTAGTAATATTTATTTGTTATTTATCTTTACCCTTTCTAAATACAATTTTATTGCTTCTACTACTCCAGAGCAAAAAATAAAAAAAAAGTAAAATGTTGCATGGTTTTAGGTTCACATGCCCAAATCTGTTTTGTTTTTTGTTTTTTCTTTTCACAGAAACAATTTTGCAAGGTCCCGCATTAAACGTGAATATGAATAAACTATTCCCACAAAAAATGCAACGCGGAAGAGAAAAATAACCAGACCAGTCAGACAAGACCACTGACCACACTTGTTGATGTACGGTCTCATAAATGTTGACAGCATTTAATCTGAACACGTGAAAGAAATGTGGGTTTTTATGTTTATTAGATCACATGGTATAAACATGTTACTTCACACAGATTACAAACACAGGTATACATTTTATTGCACTCCTGATATACTCTGCACTCTGCTATTATTTTGTAATATATATATATATATATATATATATATATATATATATATATATATATATATATACTAGCAAAAGTGCTAGTCGTTGACTGGGTTCAAAAACAGCCTACAGAAAATGGACTCTGATTTATGAAAGTATGGTAGGTTATGAAAAGGAAAGGTTGTAAAGAGATAGCTTCGAATTTGGGGGTATCAAAACCAAAGCAAAATGTGATGAAAATAAAAACAAAATAGATAAACCCCATAATTTATTATACCATACCTGTTCACACTGAAACACTTATCACAATATTCTGTGGATCTATATTAAAAGAAAAACTTGTTAAACTTTGTGACATATTTCCATTCTATGGAGGTCAGGCACGAACGAACACCCCATAATTTTATTATACCATATTTCCTCAAACTGAAACATAATTATCAAAGTATACTTACACAGATAGATATGAAAAGTCTTTATTAAAGTTTGTGTCTAATCTATTTCCATTCTATGGAGGCCAGGCTCGAACGCAGACCCCACAATTTTATTATACCATCCCTATTTAAGTTAAAACATACTTATAAAAGTATTCTTATGTACATCTATATCAAAAACACTTGTAAACGTTTTTTATATTTTTAAATTATTTATTTCCATACTTTGTGGACCAGGCGCGAACGCAGACCCCACAATTTTAATGAACCACCGTTCTGCCAGATCAAACATACCCATTCCTGTGTCTCGATACATCTTCTATCACTATATGTTATCAGTTTTTTTAAAATAGTCAACCATATAGGAGCCTATTTGTGACCAGACACACATACACACAGACATTCAGCTTTATATTATATATATATATATATATATATATATATATATATATATATATATAGTCATCCACATACAGTGCCATTTTGTTGTATTACAACTCATCAGAGCCGCTAGACTAGCACCTCTCCCAAGCCGAAGATTGAACCTAGAACCATCGCGTTGACAGCCGGCAGTTCTACCCATCGACCCACGGGAGCGGCGCCCGTAAATGACCTCAACAAATGTCCATTTCAAACGAAAATTCGTCCACCACTTTTAGACTGCTAATACATATTTACATATAATATCGCCAAACGCCATAAATAATCAAATTTCATTCGCTATTTTCAATCCTCTCATGATATTAATCATAATTCAACCATCAATCTATCATATCGAAATATACGAATTGAACAATAAAATTGTCACTCTAGAAAATACGGCATGATTCCATTTACGTTTCATGAAAAACCAGTTTTCTTTTTTTGGTGCAGTCCATCTACTATTTGACCAATTGTGTAAAAGTCCCAAGAGCGATAGGAGCCTTCAATCATGTTTGAAAGTGACAATTTTTCAGGAGTGAGATCGAAGATGCGCTGCTGTATAACCCTTGCTCTCTACCGATCCAAGTTATGAAAACAGGACCAATTCCCATCACCCTCAAAATGCAAATCCGGACAGTTCAACGCTTGAGAGCAGAGCTCAACGAAGTTTCCGGTCATGGTTATGGTCTTGGGTGTGATTTTCAGTGAGGGCCACATCATGTCACCTCACATCTTCGAAGTCGGCTTGAAAGAAAACACCAAAATGTACCTGGATGTGCTGAAGAGTGTGATGCTTCCTTGGGGAAATCAGGTGGCCACTGGCAAACCTGGAGTGTGGCAGCAGCACTCGGCGCCGACCCACAAGTCCAAAAAGACCTAGGCTTGGCTCCAGAAGCAGTGCTACGACTTTATACCCTTCTCTCACTGACCATCCTTATCCCTCGATCTTAACCGGATGGACTGCTTCGTTTGATATGTCGGGAACATCACCAACAAGACCTCCCACAATACCAAAGCCAGCCTGTTCGCCGCCATCCACTGAATATTCACTGAGCTCATGACGGCGCTTGTGAAAAAGGCATGCTCCCAGTTCCGTACCCATATCCAGACGGTGATTTAGGCTGAAGGCGGCTACATTGAATAGATGTCAGCTCTACTACAAAATCAAGTACGTGAATTGATTTTTTCAATAAATATTTTAAAACAAAGCTGACAAATTTATCGTTCCATCTTGTAATAGCATAGTTTCGCTTTTCAAGAAACAAACGCCAAATCCTCATTACCAATATATTATTATTACTATTCTTATTACTAGCGAGACCTGTGGAAATTCCCCAGTCGCATCTTTCATATGTAATATATTGCTGCTGGCCATTCTGTGGGAGTTCAGCACGAATGAAGACGACATCATATTATTCTAGCCCTTTTGTTAAAACTGTATCGCCCCTCCCCCTTACTAAAATAATAACTTTGATATATTGCCTTGGCTGATGATTTCATTACAAACACGCAAATACATTAACTCACATTTCATCATTTTTAATCATTCTTGGATATGTTACTAATTTCGACAATCATTTTTCATAATGTTAACCCACATTATCGCCCCCTCCTTACAAAAATTATAACTTTGATCAGGGCTGATTATTTCATTAAAAACATACTAATCAACTCATATTCCATCATTTTTCATAATTCTTGGATATGTTACTAATTTTTTAAATAACTATTTATCATTTGTACACACATTATGGCCCCCTTAATAAATAATAACTTTTATATATGGTCTGGGCTGATTATTTCATTACAAACACACCAATCAATCAACTCACATTTTATACTTTTTATCATTCTTGGATATGTTACTTATTTCGACAATCATTTTTCATAATTGTGACCCACATCATCGCCCAACCTAATTAAAATAATAACTCCGATATATTTCATGGGCTGATTATTTCATTACAAACACACCAATCAATTAATTTACATTTCATCATTTTTCATCATTCTTGGATATGTTACTAATGTCGAAAATCATTTCTCAGAATTTAAACACAAATTATCGCCCACCTTACTAAAATAATAACTTCGATATATTGTCTGGGCTTATTATTTCATTATAGACACACCAATCAATTAACTAGCATTTTATCATTTTTCGTAATTCTTGAATATGTTACTAATGTGTACAATCATTTTTCAGAATTTTTTTACCCACATTATCGCCCCCCCCTCAATTAAATAATAACTTCGATGTATTACCTGAGCTGATTATTTCATTACAAACACATCAATCAATTCCAGGTATTCTCATAGCATATATTTTCCACCTATCTAATCCAATCCCGAGTCACGCCGTGTATTATGCTAGTATATATCCTACACCTATCACATTCGATTCCGGACGACGCTGTGTATTCTGCTACTATATGTTTTCCACCTATCTCGTTCAATCATGAGCGACGCTAGGTATTTTGCTAGTGTATATTTGCACTCATCTCATCCAATCCCGGGACTAATTTCATATCTTCCACCTCACTGTTAAAAATATACATGAAATAAAGTCATGTTTAATTCGTAAACGGGTTCAGCCATTTCCGGGACTGACTTCATATCCCCCACGCCACTGTTAAAATATACTTTAGATAGAGTAATGTTTAAGTTATAAACTGTTTCAGCAGCTCTTGGAAATTAATACATAAAAACATTAACACGTTTAAGGATTAGGCAACCATTTTTCAACATGGATTTCTGAGTGAAGTATCAGTCTCAGCATTTCAGTGACTTAAATCGCCCCCCCCCTTAAGAAAAGTTTTTTCATTTACTGCCATGAGGATATTAAGGACGAAAATACGAACCCAGCATTACTTGATCCATTTATCTGATTTTTAGAATCAGCAGTGCATCCATGAGATTTTTGGAATATGACATCTAATGTCAATGTAGTACATGATAAATATATTATATGCATCTTTTTTAGCAGAAGATAATGGCGTCATTACCGGAAGTAAACACGTCAGACTATCATCCCACCCGATTCGAAAGGAAGGAGGAGATTATGCTTGGGATCTCATTAAACATTCACCAAATCCATTAACTCACATTTAGTATGTTAATACGATAGCGTATGTGTTCTTAAATCTCAACCAATAAAATTTTCCGGAAAGCGTGACACACAAAAGAACACACACGCTATCGTATTAATATATTATTATTATTATTATTATTATTATTATTATTATTATTATTATTATTATTATTGTTGTTGTTGTTGTATTTTGTTGTTTTTGTTGTTGTAGTAATAGTAGTAGTACTTGTATAGATGTATGATTCTTTGTTTTATTTTTATACAGAAGAAAAGAGACTTAATATTATTCCATCTGATTTACGTACGTGTCTATGGTATGTACAGACACACGTATGTACATTAGATGACTAGAGTGAAAAAAAAAAATCCCCGTTTTCTGTAAATTTTCACGCTAACATAAAAACAATGTTAAGAAAGTGGTTGGATCAACGTAGAGTTAGAGATGGAGTGACAACCGTTACACGGATTTTTCTGCTGTGATCCAATAGGAATACATTTTTTCAGTAGTATTTGTTATTGACACATTTTAGCAATAGAGACATCCGGGGTGTGCATGGAATTCCTATATGAAAGAGTTCATATTGTATTTATTTTCGTTTTGTTGTTTTTGTTGTTGTTGTTTTGTTGTTGTTGTTTTGCTGTTGTTGTTTTTGTTGTTTTTTGTTGTTGCTGTTTTTTGTTGTTGTTGTTGTTTTTGTTGTTGTTGTTGTTTTGTTGTTGTTGTTTTGTTGTTGTTGTTGTTTTGTTGTTGTTGTTTTTGTTGTTTTTTGTTGTTGCTGTTTTTTGTTGTTGTTGTTGTTGTTTTTGTTGTTGTTGTTTTTCTTATTAATAATCTGCTTCTTCGTTAATTGTTGCTCTCTTTCTATGAAAGTTATATATTTTCAAACAAGTATTATTAATCTGTTATAGATAAAATAATAGATTATGTATGTGTGTATGTATGTGTGTGTGTGAAAATATTTAACCGATAAACTCTTAAACTACTCGTCAGATAGCACGGAAATTAACAAGAAATAGTAATCATACACCAAGGATGATTTATAACGAGTAAAACATGTTTGAATGGACCAATAACAAGTACAGAAATATGTCGCCATGTTGAAATGCATCTATAATAATAAAAATAAACTGGAAATTTCATGTAAATTTCATTGCTTAAGTTTTATTTAATTTTTAAAATGTTATTAAAAAAATTAAATAAAAAATTAAATAAATAAAATTAAATAAAACTTAAGCAATGAAATTTCATGTAAATTTCATTGCTTAAGTTTTATTTAATTTTTAAAATGTTATTAAAAAAATTAAATAAAAAATTAAATAAATAAAATTAAATAAAACTTAAGCAATGAAATTTCATGTAAATTTCATTGCTTAAGTTTTATTTAATTTTTAAAATGTTATTAAAAAAATTAAATAAAAAATTAAATAAATAAAATTAAATAAAACTTAAGCAATGAAATTTCATGTAAATTTCATTGCTTAAGTTTTATTTAATTTTTAAAATGTTATTAAAAAAATTAAATAAAAAATTAAATAAATAAAATTAAATAAAACTTAAGCAATGAAATTTCATGTAAATTTCATTGCTTAAGTTTTATTTAATTTTTAAAATGTTATTAAAAAAATTAAATAAAAAATTAAATAAATAAAATTAAATAAAACTTAAGCAATGAAATTTCATGTAAATTTCATTGCTTAAGTTTTATTTAATTTTTAAAATGTTATTAAAAAAATTAAATAAAAAATTAAATAAATAAAATTAAATAAAACTTAAGCAATGAAATTTCATGTAAATTTCATTGCTTAAGTTTTATTTAATTTTTAAAATGTTATTAAAAAAATTAAATAAAAAATTAAATAAATAAAATTAAATAAAACTTAAGCAATGAAATTTCATGTAAATTTCATTGCTTAAGTTTTATTTAATTTTTAAAATGTTATTAAAAAAATTAAATAAAAAATTAAATAAATAAAATTAAATAAAACTTAAGCAATGAAATTTCATGTAAATTTCATTGCTTAAGTTTTATTTAATTTTTAAAATGTTATTAAAAAAATTAAATAAAAAATTAAATAAATAAAATTAAATAAAACTTAAGCAATGAAATTTCATGTAAATTTCATTGCTTAAGTTTTATTTAATTTTTAAAATGTTATTAAAAAATTAAATAAAAAATTAAATAAATAAAATTAAATAAAACTTAAGCAATGAAATTTCATGTAAATTGCATTGCTTAAGTTTTATTTAATTTTTAAAATGTTATTAAAAAAATTAAATAAAAAATTAAATAAATAAAATTAAATAAAACTTAAGCAATGAAATTTCATGTAAATTTCATTGCTTAAGTTTTATTTAATTTTTAAAATGTTATTCCGTCTGGGTTCTTCGATTTACAAGGACGACATTTTGAGCATCTTTGACGATATTATAATATTAGTATTTAACATTTTTTTATAAATGTCATTCTTGTAAAAATAAATGACAAATTTGCCGCTTTTCTAACAACCACCCTGTAAAAAGCTTTTAAGAAACAAACGTTGATTAACTCAGCCTAAACGGAGGGAAATTCACTCTAAGGCAGCGGTCAACAAACTCTTTTTTTACTGCGGGATGAATAACTGAAAGATTGACGAACGCGGGCCAGATAATTATTCTATTCATTATTTCAAGTCAGAACGGAAGCTATGGGGGAAGAAAAAGACGAAAAACTAAGCTTAGCATTTCATATTAATCATGTATGGCGCGCGCGCAATGAACAAAACCAAAAGCAACCGACATGT
This sequence comes from Euprymna scolopes, assembly GCF_053919585.1. Lineage (NCBI taxonomy): Eukaryota > Metazoa > Mollusca > Cephalopoda > Sepiida > Sepiolidae > Euprymna > Euprymna scolopes. The sequence goes on from NC_136495.1 coordinate 131,083,570, forward strand.
TTATTTACTCAAAAGTTATCAAAGAAAACAACAACAGCAAAAAAGATAGTTACGTTAAACAATGTGTACATAGTCGAATCTTATAAACTTAGCAGCAAAAAAGGTTAGTCAGATTTGTTAAACTTTTTAGTAGTCCTAATGAAATGTGAAGATAACGAAATCTGAAAATATATATTATACACTTTTCTTACCTTGCTGAAACAATAATGTTGTTATTTAGAAAGCCATCCTTAACATGGGAAGGGGTGGGTGTTTACTTACTGTTCTTTACTTTCACTTAACAATTACATAAAAAGAAGGTATTTTAAAACTCGAATTTAACTTTAAAATATTATTTAAAAAAAATAGCGCGGTAACAAAAGAGCACAAGCTCCGGGAAAAGCATCGAATTAGAAACGTAATCAAAATCCTGTTGAAACACAAGAAAAGCTGAGGATTTAGGGGTCACTAGTAAAGCTACGGCTCACCACATGTAGGTGTGCGATGGAAGAAATGAAAGGCCTAAGCAATCAGGAGATCTCCGCAAGCATGAAAATCTCCTAGTATTCTAGACATAATATTCAAATTGAAATTTTATCACAGTTCTGTGCTCCATATGTTTTATCAAGCAAATTCCAGGACAGTCGGCAAGCCGAATGAACTGACATCACAGGCAGGATTAGGCCCGCAGGCTGTAGTTTGGTGACTCCTGTCCTTAGCGAATGGAATCGGCTTTCCTTGAATGAGGAAGTTTCTAGGCAATATTAAGTTCACAAGCAGTCTCCAGTGGCATGTGTATTCTAATCAGGGATGATGAAGGCGTTAGATTTTTGAAATTCTTGCGGGAATGTGTCGATATTCTTCCCTATAAAGCGCCGAGTATTCTCAAATAGTCCCCCATTTTTTATTGACTAGGCTAAATGTTGCTTAACGAGAATCGCTGTGCTAAGGTGATTTTACCGCATGAGTATAATAATAGACAAAATGTATAGTTTTTACTTACCTGCTCTCATTTTGGTATAAAATTCCAGTACAAGAAGGTTCCAAAGAATTTTGTGCAAATTTTGGTTACGTCATAAAAATAATAATCTTTGGAAAATCTTTCGATGTTTAGGTATGAAGATTTCCTATTGAAATTCACTCATTTTTTTTTTGATTGTGTATCGTTCTTAAGAATTCTATGCGTACCGTGCATAAAATAACGTTGTAGAGCAGCTTATTTAATTTGTTAAACACATTAAAAGACATCCATAAGAATAAAAGTAAAGTTAAATGACATGAACTTTGTTTTAAAGCGTATTGCGAAGCTCTCTAAAGTATGCGCACGTCAATAAGTAAGACCAGTCCCGGACAATGTATTGACAAGATTGAATCATTAGATAACTTTTCGAAGTTCATTAAAACGTAGCCTGTTTCCATTTTCAGGTATAAAGAATCATGTCCCCATATTTGTAACTTGTACTTGCTGGAATTTGACAAGGCTCCGATTTATTTGAATTCAGCGTTAAAGGATTTGAAGAGGTGAGTCGAGCGAACAAAGTAGGCTTGTTTATCTGGCGTTTGACTGGCGGAGAACAAAGTAGCGTCGTATTGTTTAAACTTCCCAGGTTTCCATAGCTCGCATGCAAGGAAATGCATACAATGAACGGAATTAAAGAAAAAAGACAGAAGGAGAAAAGATCAGAGTAAAAATAAAGATAGAAGAGAAAGAGAGAGAGAGCGAGAGAGAGAGAAAAAAAAGCGAGAGAGAGAAAGAGAGAGAGAAAGCGAGAGAGAGAGAGAGAGAGAGAGAGAGAGAGAGAGAGAGATAGAGATTTTAAATATTCTAATGGAGGAGAAAGAAAACGAAGAATAATATTAATTGAAGATATTTATAAAAAAAAATAACACGACGAACTTGTTTGGCCTATGAGTTTTCATTAAATCAATAAAGATATACAAAAAATGTGTTGAGACAGAATATAAAAAAAAAATCTATACAGTATCATACTATATATATGTTATATACATCATACTATAGATATTATATATATATATATATCATACTATATATATTATATATATATCATACTATAGATCTTATATATATATCATACTATATATATTATATATATATCATACTATAGATCTTATATATATATATCATACTATAGATATTATATATATATCATACTATATATATTATATATATATCATACTATAGATATTATATATATATCATACTATATATATTATATATATATATCATACTATAGATCTTATATATATATATCATACTATGTATATTATATATATATATCATACTATATATATTATATATATCATGCTATATATATTATATATATCATACTATATATATTATATATATATATCATACTATATATTATATATATCATACTATATATTATATATATATATATATCATTCCATATATTATATATACATCATACTATATATATTATATATATCATACTGTATATATTATATATATATCATACTATATATATTATATATATTATACTATATATATTATATATATATTATACTATATATTATATATATATATCATACTATATATATTATATATATCTTACTATATATATTATATATATCATACTATATATATTATATATATATATCATACTATATATAATATATATATATTATATATTACACTACTATTTATATATATATATTACACTATACTATACTATATATATATATATATATATATTACACTATACTATATATATATCATATATTGCACTATTTTTCAGTTATTTTTCATCTAATAATATGATATAGCTCAAAGTTTTTTCGTCATGAGAGATTGAGTAGTCTTCTCAAAAGACATGTGTAACATCCATCCAAACGACGCTGTTGTTTTGCTGAAAGAGTCCAAGTTTCAGATCCATAGTCAGATTGGTTCAATGACGTTTTTTTTTTACATTCAACTATGTATATAAAACGACATTATTTTTGCACCAACCTAATACATATTCAATTATACAGTTCACAAACGGGAAAATATATTGTAGATGCTGTTCTTTAGCAATGAACCGAGTAAACGTCTTTGACTGCTTGCCATACCAGACAAGGTAGACATACCTTGTATAGTTCTGTCATTATTTTTGTACCAATCTAATAAATACAACCGCTTCCCTACACGTTATTTAAATGAACACTTTACACACACGTATATAACATATACGTTTATATAATCGATACGACACATACATTGTTACCACTATACACGACACACGTATATGCAAACCTCAGCTATACAATAATTGGTCGTTATTTATTTACTAGCCTGGGTGCCCGGCGTTGCACGGGTATTTGGAGGTGTGTGTCGAGGAAAAAAAGTTGTAGCAGGCAGGCAGGCTCGAACCCGTAACACGAAGGAGGAAAGGAACGTGAAAACAAAACAACCGCGACGTCTTTGCTGTTGCGCCCATTGCCAAACCGGAAGTGGCGAAGATTTAAATTAATGCTAGTCAATCGAAAAGAGGGGATGAATTTCGAAAATATCGGCGAAAAAAGCGCCACTGAGGCTGAAAAAAATGCTTTTTTAGCGATATTTGTCGTTCGAAAGGTTGAGCTTCAAAACGATACCGATCCCGTGAAAATCTGTCGCTTCTGTCGAAAGTGTTAAATAAATACATACATACATACACACATACATACATACATTTAAACAGACAGGTGAGATTTATATTATAGATGGTGATGCTGTATAAGAGGAGTTCTAATATATTTCAGTAATTTATGGACCTAACCAATAATTGTCAACCATCATCCGTGATGGAATTGAACGAAAATTTTCACGGCATCTTCAGATTCCTTGAGAAATGTAACCTTTATTTCAAATATTAGAGAGAAACATGTATTCTCCTCTGATGACCCGCCATTATCTGAAGACTGGAATGAAATACCAAACAGGTGAAAGAAGCCGACAAAAAAACACGATTATAAACAAGTCTACAAAGTGAGCTGATTCTTCCAAACATCAATATCTTCTGTTAATCACTTGCGATTTTCTACTACTCTTCCGGTAGGAAATATTGCTCCAAATTTCACGATATGGAACAGAAGAGAAATTCCAATGATATCTGCAGATTTCGTGATGAATCCAAACTTTATTAGAACTCGCTTGAATATTCTAACTGTTACGATAATGACTAGTATAACACATAAATTAATATCGACTTTTATATATAGAGAGAAAAATATAGAATATTTTAGCATGAACTTTGACTAATATTTAAATTTTTCCTTTCTATGTCTTATTTCCTAATTGTTGTTGTTGCTGTTGTTGTTGTTGTTGTTGTTGTTGTTGTTGTTGTTGTTCTTCTTCTTCTTCTTCTTCTTCTTCTTCTTCTTCTTCTTCTTCTCTGGTGCTACCAGATCAGGCTGTCTGAATATATTGGCTTCCTGAGACGAAATGCACCTAACATTGATGTTTTTCTACTTTCTTTTGCAAAACTTAATTATGTTTGCAAATTCAAAAACATTTCTATCTTCTCCACTTCCTGACTGGCTTCCTAACTGAAAATGTACCAAACATTAATACTATAACCCTTTTCCCTCTGTCATTGCAAAACTCAAACATGTTCTGCAGGGCAGATTACAAAAACGATAAACTCCACTATAAAACAACCAAACCAAACTCTACAAACTAACGATTGAAGATACAACGAGCTTGAACAATAAAAATCTTCACAAAATAACTGGATGCAACATGAATACTCTTTCCAAAATAAATGGATTCAGCATTAAATAACCCGAAAAGGATTGATAAGGTCACTGGAAAAATGGTGGAATCCTTTTACGGCTCCAGTAGATATCTCACTCCTGATGCAATTCTCTACCTATATAAAAGCCAAGTACAGCAAACGATGGAATACTATTGCCACATCTGGGCAGTGGCTGCTTGATTCAAAATATACTTCGTAGCTTAGTGAGGGATGCCCTTTTCTCTTCCCTGTAACTTCTTTCCAAAAAGAGATGTTGCGAGCCTGTCTCTGCTTTATCGTTAATTTCATGGCAAGTGCTCATCTGAGCTTCAATCTATGGTTTCCCCCCTCACCAAACTTTTACAAAAAATACTCGTCTGGCCAAAACCACTATCAATAATTTCTCACACACTTTATCTGTGCCTAAACCTTAATGTAGATTCAAGGAACAAAACTTACTTTCTTAGAACTGCACGCCTGTGTAACTCTCTTCCGATTGCCTGCTTTCCAACTGACTACAATCTGTCCTCAAGTCAAACGTAAACAAGTCCTTGATGAATAGTCCCCCTAAGTAATCCAATTTACAAACTTCCCACTACTTATGTTTGCTACGCTATAGCCACATTGATCCTTATCATTGAGTGGCCCTCGGGCCTTGATAAGTGGCGATTCCTGTGTAAAAAAAAACAAATTCTACTAATAAATATTTGAAGATATAAAGAACTTGAAGCATAAAAACGGTAGTAATTGTCAGTATTTTTTAGATGAGGTGTTTTCATTGATTGAGATTGTCGGACTGACTTCCTCATCCTGGTTGCTAACGTCACAACGTTTCGGCCGTTTTGCCCTCCGGCCTTGACCAGGTGTTTTGTATTGAACTGAGGAACATAGTGACATATGGCCGAGTGGTCCTAGACGTTGTATCAAAGTTTACAGTTACCCAAAGGCGTTGAGTTCAATCCTGAACAAAAACAGTGAAAAAGTAACATTCAAAACAGAGAATCAGGAACTATGTCCCAGAGCCTAGCTGGAGTCCGAACACGGTACCACCGTAATAATAATAAAGGGTTGGGTTCGAGACTCCTAATAAACGGTTCCCCAGTTCGATGCTAAACACCTGATGAAGGCCGAAGGGCAAAACGGCCGAAACGTTGTGACGATAACAACCAAGATGAGGAAGTCAGTCCGACAATCTCAATCTATATAAACGGTTTCTAAAATAACTGTATTCGGCATTAAATAACCTGAAAAGGGTTGATATGCTACAAAAAAAAAAAAAACCAACCAAACCGTCTTCTCCCTTGCTTCCCTTTATACACTATTTTAGCAACAAAATCTAAAAATGGCCACCCAAAACCTTGAAGTGTTAGATAAACGCGGGGAGAGACTTCTTTACACTGTTCTGTTTGATAGTCTCATTAAAGCGGAATGTGTACTGCGCGCTGTCAGGACACAGTACGGACACGAAGGATAGACGGATCCTGATGGAAAGCAAAATATTTGTCCACAACGACCATTTGATGAGACAGATACGAAACCTCGTACGATTTGTGTCAGACATTGATCCTGATGTACGTCAAATATTTAGACTAGTCTTTAAAACGACATTAAATTTATTTGGACTTCCCGACCAACAGAAAGAATGCAACTATTTGTATCATTTAAATAGAGTTTGTGAATGGGCGTATTCCTTTAGACTGACTCGAAATAAACAGTTCCACGAATGATTATACATGCAAATCGAGGAACCCGATGAAAGCATAACAAAAAAACTAGCATGACCTGTGGAAATTCCACAGAGGACTCATTCATATGTAATATATTGATGTTGGCATTCTGTAGATGTTCAGCGTAAATGGAGATGCTCTGATTTTATTGTAGCTCTTGTATTAAAACTACAAAAGTATTTATCTAAGCTAGCAGGGACATCCGGCGTAGCCCGGTCGTAAAGTACGCCTAAATATGATAGTTTAATTCTTTCAGATTTCGTATAGATTATTATAGAATTAATGTTCTATCAATTTTTATATATTATAAAGTTGCGATTGATTTCAAAAATTAAAAAAATATATATCCATATGACTTGGATGCATCAGCTTGAATCGAAGCTGGAACCAAAACTTATGAAATATATTTATATATATATATATATATATATATATATATATATATATATATATATATATATATATATATATATATATATAGGACTATCCATTTATCTAGTGTTTCCTTTTCAGATTAAATATGTTTTTAACTCATTTCAAAGTGTTTTTTAACATATTTTATTAACTGTTTGCTCATATATATATATATATATATATATATATATATATATATATATATATATATATATATATATGTGTGTATGTATAAACTTAAATTTTATTCATTTTATTCAACAAAGATTAAAACATACACCAATAGATACAATGGTTTAAGAAGATCCGCCATTTTTAAAAAGAAAAACAAAAAGGATAGGACAGTCGAGAATACTACCCATCAAAAGATGTCTCTGCTCTATTTTTATTTCCATTCAAGTGTTCGTCTGAGCTCCAATGTATGGCCTCTTTGCCAAACTTTCACAAAAAGCATGTGATTTGCTATAACCACTGTTAGCAACTTCCCCCACTTTCTATCTGTGCCTAAATCTAAACACAGATTCCATTAACAAAGTTGCTTTCCTAGAACTGTTCACCCGTGGAACTGTTTTGCGCGCTTGCCTTCCATTTGACTATAATATGGTCGTCTTCAAATCTAATGTAAACAAATTCCTGTTGGGCAGTCTGTTTCAATAATCAAGTTCTACCCAATTTTTACAATAACGATTACTACTGTACCACCGAATACACATTAACACATCTTCTAGTGACCTTTAGGCCTTGATAAGTAGGGATACTTGTAAATTTATATAACTTATAATTAGGGCTGTGACGACAGAATATTCTTTTCCATCTTTTGATTCTCAAGTATATATCCGACACGGATACACACCCAAGAGTCAAAACAATGAAAAGAATATGCTGTTGTCATAGCCTTACTCATAATACACATAATTGCTTACCTTTGAGAAGACATTGTTCTGGATCTTGCTGTTTATATGAATTTTCTAAATCCAAGGAAGTACGAATCCGCAAGTTGACTAGAGATGCATTCCTTGAATCAGAAACTGCCGACAAAAAGAAAATTGATTCATTGTTGCTCGAATTAATATCCAATATATCGCCGTTGTCTGGTGTGTCCGGAAAATAGAGATGATCTCTCGCAGATAGAAGATTTTCAGTCGAAAATGGTCCATCCACTTTGCCATCAGAATGATGCTGAGTTCTGAATTGCGTAGACTCCGAATGCTACAAATGAAAATAAATAAATAAATGAATGAATAAATGAATAAATAAATAAATAAATAAATAGATAAATGAATAAATAAATGAATGAATAAATGAATAAATAAATAAATAAATAAATGAATGAATAAATAAATAAAAATGTCCTAATTTGTTTTAAAAAATCGCGTTTCAAATGGGCAGGTTTTAGCTTGCTAGCATCATATAGACGTTTGAAACATATTCGTACACTATTGCAAAATTATTCCCACGCACACACACAAAAGCAAACAAACAAACAAAAAAACAAAGAGAACAAAGATATTGTGCTGTGAATATAAATAATCATTTTTATTTCATTTTAAAAGTAATTTGCATATGACGTTTTAGAGTTTGTTCATCGAAACACGAAATACCAAACTTTCAAAAGTATTTAAATGTGTATTAGTTGTGTATTTTGCTGAATTCAACATGTATATAATTAACTCCGTAGTTTTCTAGCATCATAATGTAACTCTTTAGATACAACTTAACTTACTTAGCATATTTATACACCAGACAGCTTCAAGCTAGAATGTACTAGCGACAGCTTGTGAATGTAGTATCTCTTTGAAACCTCTTCCTGTGAAGGAAGCCGGTTCAACGCCTAAGGTGCAAGAGGTACTAGACAGATTAACACATGGGTGAAAACAAAATCCAGCCATCAAATTGTTCGGCCAGTTTGTAAGTCATCATCGTCATCATCGTCATCATCATCATCATCATCATCATCATCATCATCATCATCATCATCATCATTCTTTCTGATATCTGAATTTCTCGCAGAGTTCCTTCCAGGATAGTTTTACACATTTCATGTAAAAGACATTGATCTTACACTGACGCCAGTGTAGTCGATATTTCACTTTCATGTACAGAAAAAGAAACGCTCAATGTTTATGAATTGTTTATTTCAGAAGCATCTTGCTTCACATTTTTCTTCTAGTCATACAAATGCAGAAGTGATCGTCTTTATTCTACTAATATCAGATAAGAATTCTGGAACAGCCGTTTTTTTTTTTTACTATTATTTAACCCCAAACTGTGCCACTTTGACGTAAGGGGTTAATATTTGGAATAAAATTTACAGATATACTATGTAAGGAGTTGAGCAGCGAGATATCTGTTCACATTAGACTTGTTAGTACAGTCAGGGAAACAGGGAGCCGGAGGAGAGAATTCCGAAGTCTAGCAGTTCGAATGAAGAAACTAATAGATTAAAAAGCTTTCCAATATCTAGTCATCTCTTCTGTGCAAGGATGGGATTTTGTTTCTCATCAGGATAGATAGGAATATTTACGTCGATGGGATAAAAGTGCTTTAAATTCGTCGGAGCACATTATATTAAAATTTGGAGTTTGCCGGATAGTACAGGACCTATTAGGTTTATGACTTTTTTTAGTCTTGTCTAGGAGTGAAATACTAGTGGCAGATATTCCAGACCATATGCGGTAACAATACTTAATGCATAGGCGAATAATGGTCTTATAAAAGTATAAGATACTTTCAGGTGGAAGTAATTTTTTAGAATGACAGAGGGAGCCCACCTTATTGGCAGCAGCTTTGGCAATGCCCTAAAAGTACTTGCTCTAATCTATATTTCCTGTGAATGTTAAGCCAAGGAGTTTGAACGAAGAGCTTTCAGGTATGGTATATTCACCATGGTTTTTGACGGTTGAGAAGGTTTCTTGTAATTATTAAGAGAAAGAAGCTTAGTCTTAGCAGCATTGAATGTTACTATCCATTTATCTCCCCATTATACTAAAGACTTCAGTTCTACCTCTAATGTTTCAGCCATTTCCTTCGATATACGTTCATTCGTTTTTCCCCTCGTGTCACACATAGAGAATAATGTCATTAGCAAATATATCCATCTCAGAGACAATTTTATAAAGGGAGGTCATTTATGAATATGATGAATAATAAAAGTGCAAGTAACGAGCTTTGTGGCACACCTGCATTTATATTATATTGTGTTGACGTACGGCTCTCGAGAACAACGAGAAAAAAAGTATTTATTGTCAGGTAACGTTCATATATATATATATGTATATATATATATATATATATATATATATATATATATATATATATATATATATATATACAAGCTGTACCCGGTCACGCGTTGCTGTGACTGTTTATTAAAATGTAACACAAAAAAACAAAAAGACAAAATATATATGTCTTATGTTTATGCTGTCAATGTTTGTAAATACACAAGATATTGAGGTGTACCTTTTTCTGTGTAGATGTAGGGATTGTCTGATTGTTCGACTGTAGAAACGCAACTTAGCAACTTATACTTGTCCATGTGAGAAGCAATCATAATGTAAGTCACACAAATATAAAAATCGTCCCTGAGTCTTGTTAATGGTTATTGTAAACGTCAAGCGAATTGTCAAGTGTAATATTTTAAATTAAAATGGTATGTCCGTTTAAATCATTCAATGAACAACCACTGGTCGTTCTTCCTGAGGGTGACAGAAGGGAAAACCCGAGGATTTATTTTTGCTATAAACATGTATGTTAACACGCACTAAAAAATCTCGTATAGTAAAAAATTTAGCCGATTTTCTTTTTGTATGTAAGTATAGTCTTTTATCAAAAATAAATCGATGGAAAAATTTAAAAGAAACTATTTAAAAAATAAACCAACAAAGTAAGTGGGAGACCAATGATAATTCAGAATGAAGAAAAAAAAAGAAAAAATAATGTACAAATGTTGAAGGATAAGTTTAAAAACATGGAAATCGTTTAGTAAACTGTTGTTTTTATTCAAAGAAAATATATTGCTTTAAAATATTATTAATGAGAATATTCGTAAACATTTTAGTGTTTTTTCTTATTGCTGCGATATTCGGAAATCGAAACATGGATTTTCAAGTGAAATCAATATTATCAACTGATCTAAAATGTCGAAGCAATCCGCCCAGTAGTTATTTAGATTATCAATTATGAACATACCTATATATATATATATATATATATATATATATATATATATATATATATATATATATATATATATATTAAATAATGTGATTTATAATTAAAAATTTTTTTAAATTTTTAAAAATTTAAAAATCAAAATTTAATTAAATTAAAAATCAGTTTCATAAGAAGGAACAACAACAAAGTCAATTATCTGTACGATCGTTTCGGAAATCCGTGCTTTTTATTTGTGGTATACATGAAGTCACGTACCAGTTTACTCGCCGGTGACTCGACCATGAGGCAGGTAGTACTGGGTTACATGGTACCAGTAGCACATGACATGACCTGACATGAAATACATACATACATACATACATACATAGTTTTTTTGGTAAGCACGGTCTCCTCATCAGCAAATTTAGGAGGATTTCTATTGAATTCAAACATAAATTATTGGTATTATAGTAAATTCGAGAGCGAGTTGATGCAGTGATTGCAGGTGATTAAATGACTTACTGACTATATGGTTTTCTAACGAATGATAAAAATATTTTTTGTATAGTTTTAAAGGTTAAAAACTTGAATAGACTATATATATATATATATATATATAAATATATATATATATATATATATATATATATATATATATATATATATTTATATATATATATAGTCTATTCAAGTTTTTAACCTTTAAAACTATACAAAAAATATTTTTATCATTCGTTAGAAAACCATATAGTCAGTAAGTCATTTAATCACCTGCAATCACTGCATCAACTCGCTCTCGAATTTACTATAATACCAATAATTTATGTTTCAAGGGATCATCAGTTGTTTACCATGAAACGCTGTTTCAGGGATTTATATATATATATATATATATATATATATATATATATATATATATATATATATATATATATATATAAGTGTACGTGTCTGTCTGTCTGTCTGTGTGTCTGTGTACATTTCCCTACGCAATAACTCTGTCAATTTTTAGTCTATAGACTCGAAATTTGAAATACCGGGTACTGAGATTTGGGAAAATCGATGTGACGGGTGTCAGCCAGAAATTTGGCTGTTAAGGGGTCAAATTTCAACGATTTGACCTTTAAGAACTCTACCAAACTCCTCCGACAATTTTGGGTCTAGACACTTGAAATTTTAGATTTAGGTTCCTTGAACCTGGATCTAACTTAATAAAGTGATTTGAGCCCGAAACTATAAATTTTAAGGGGGCATAATAGGGGTCAAAGTTTTAAAAAATTAACCATTTTTTTTGTTTTTTTGCTTTTTTTGCACAGCATACACCTCCAAACACCCGAGCAACGCCGGGCACCCCTGCTAGTATATATATATATATATATATATATATATATATATATATATATATATATATGTATGTATTTAAATCCCCGAAACAGTGGTTCATGTTAAACAAATGATGATCCCTTAAAAAAAAAAAAAAAAAATTGGTATTATAGTAAATTCGAGAGAGTTGATGCAGTGATTGCAGGTGATTAAATGACTTACTGACTAGATGTTTTTTTTTTAACGAATGATAAAACGTTAATTTTTGTATGGTTTCAAATGTTAAAAACTTCAAGACTATATATATATAAGCTGAACGTCTGTGTGTGTGTCTGGTCACGAATAGACTCCTATACGGTTGACTATTATAAAAAAAACTGATCACATATAATGATAGAAGATGTATCGAGACACAGAAATGGGCATGTTTGATCTGGCATAATAATGATTCATTAAAATTGTGGGGTCTGCGTACGCGCCTGGTCCACAAAGGGAAATAAAAAAATTAAAAATTAAAAAAAAATCGTTTACAAGTGTTTTTGATATAGATGTGCATAATAATACTTTGATAAGTATGTTTTAACTTAAATAAGGATGGTATATTGAAATTGTGGGGTTTGTGTTCGCGCCTGGCCTCCATAGAATGGAAATAGGCACAAACTTTAATAAAGACTTTTAATATCTATCTGCGTAAGTATACTTTGATAATTAAATTTCAGTTTGAAGAAATATGGTATAATAAAATTATGGGGTGTTCGTTCGTGCCTGACCTCCATAGAATGGAAATATGTCACAAAGTTTAACAAGGTTTTTTTAATATAGATCCACAGAATATTGTGGTAAGTGTTTCAGTGTGAACAGGCATGGTATAATAAATTATGGGGTTTATCTATTTTATTTTTACTTTCATCATATTTTGCTTTGGTTTTGATACCGCCAAATTCAAAGCTATCTCTTTACAACCCTTCCTTTTCATAACCTATCATACTTTCATAAATCAGAGTCCATTTTCTGTAGGCTGTTTTTGAACCCAGTCAACGACGGGTACTTTTGCTAGTATATATATATATATATATATATATATATATATATATATATATATATATATATATATATATATATTGGCTGAAAATGCTTATGCTTTTTTAAACGCTTATGGATATTCTAGTGTCTTTCGTTAATTGATATATACAAACATATAATATTAAAAAAAGTATAATAAAATAAAATAGAATAAATAAACGAAGAATATTCTTTTTTATGTTAATTTTTTTACTTAATTTCTTCCTATTTTTGTTCAAACATATTAAAATATTTGGACTGTTCTTTTTCTTTCTTTTCCACACACATGCACACGCCTATATACACATATATACTAATACGTACATTATTGCAACGTCTTGTCAGACGAGTGCCACTCCTTCAGACATTTAAAAACCATGAACCCAAATGACTGAGGGAGTATCCATACAAATATGATGTTACAGAGTCTTAGCTTTGTACGACAGCTAAGTCTCTCTCTCGGTTCCAAATGTTGAGATCCAGCAACAAGCAAGAGCAAGACAGCCAGCAACAAATTAAACTGCAGACCAGCTTAATGCGGGTAATGGTCTTCCGCTTTATGGTTTTTTAAATCAGGGATTTGCTTCTCCTAGAAAGGTTGCCTTCACCACGGCTAACGGGAGCCCTCTTTACCCCAATACACATATACACACACGAATATATACGGTGCTAGCTGGCCGTTGACCCAGAAAAAAGAGTTCATTCGCCCTTTGGAAGGTCTTGTTTTTAATCCTTCAGGGAGACTAGCCGCCCTCCTCACCAAACAAGTCTAGTGGGGGAACCAGTTTACTCGCCGGTGACTCGACCATGAGGCAGGTAGTACTGGGTTACATGGTACCAGTAGCACATGACATGACCTGACATGAAATACATACATACATACATACATACATACATACACACATAATACATACATACATACGCATATACATACATACATACATACATACATACATACATGCATACATGTGGCAGATATAGGGGAAAACATTATTCTTAAATTAGAAGCCCTCACACAAATTGGAAGCTCAATATGCCGGTTAGAGAAATCAGAGGTTAATAACATTTAATGTTGGAAATTAAACTGAAAGTTAGATGTATTGCAATGTTTAAACGAGGAGTTAAATAATAGTAAAAACAACAATAATAAAAATAATAATAGTAATAATAATAGTGATGATGATAATAATAATAATAATAATAATAATAACAGTGATAATAGTAGTAATACTAATACTAATAATGATACTACTACTACTATTACTACCACTACTAATTATAATAAACTTAATCCCGTATATCTTAAGAGAGGGGTACTATAGTGTATAGGGTTTGTGAGGGGACATGGATGTATAAGTAGTTGGGTCACCAACAATCGTTATGTTTTTTATACTTGTTTTATTATTTGATATTTTCATTTCTCAAATTATTGAAATCATGTTTTGAAATAATTTTAACGCGTTTCGGACGATCTAGTTATGTCCTTTAAAGTGGCCTCTTCAACAAGTTTGTAAAAATAGATGTTTTCACAAAACCATTTTAACTATAAATGTTTTTTCTCAAGAAGAGAAATTACGATGTATCTTTTCACCACTTGAGAAAAGAATTTATACTCAAAATCGCTTTGCGAAAACATCTAATTTTACAAACTTTCCAAAGAGGACGATTAAAAAGACATATATAGATCGCCCGAAACGCGTTAAAAATATTTCCAAAAATTATTTTAATAGTTTGAAAAATGAAAATATCAAATAATCAAACAAGTGTAAAAAACATAACAGTTCTTGGTGACACCACTCATTTAGATATATATTTTCTCTTGTTAACCCATTTACACACACACACACACACACACACACACACACACACACACACACACACACACACACACACACACACACACACATATGTATAGTAATTTTTTAATAACAAGTAACTTATAGGAAAAACATTTAAACACTGTTTTATGTGATTTGTTTTAATTCTTGTAATATTTCTATGATTATTTTTACAAATTAAAATAATATTTATTTTAATTCGTAAAAATAATCATAGAAATATTACAAGAATAAAAAAAATCACATTTCAGCATTTTTTTTTATAATAAACGAATGCTAACAAACAAATGTTTTCTTTATGCTATATTATAATAGGGTGTTGGTGCTCAGCGCCCGGCACATTCCGTCGTTTTCCGTAAATCGCCTGGACAATTGCGACGCTGGAACGGTTCTGCATAAGTGTCTATTATAGTATTGTTTGCTCATTAAATTATTTATTGAACCAAATCGTTCTTAAACTAGCACTGATTAAGATAATATGGTTAAAATCTTAAAGCTGAAATAATATAAGATATTTAATAATACAAATAATATAATTTGGCTAAAAGTATCCATGTAAAGAGAAAAAAATCATGGCAAGGACAAAGAATAATACTGAAAGCATCTCAATTGGAAAAGAGAATGAGCTAAATAGACAGTTGCACAACATAATGAAATATTTTAAATGTTTAATGGGTTATTTATGTCTTCGTTTCTGACCTGTTTCATGTTTGCTGAGACGTATTGCTTCTCCTCGTTGTTTTAAACCAAACTTACATCAAACAGTAAAAAATCATCCAACCGGAAGTATGATCCTGAAAACAGGAAGCAAGCGAATTCCGATGTCATTCTATTTTTGTAAAGAACAGAATGGACGAATATTTTCGCCTCTAAAACATATTTAAATAGATAATTTAAACGTTTTTTTTTTAAATTTATTTTCTTTTTTGAGTGCGTGCCTTCACACTAAAAATACAAGCAAAGAGATAAATATGTTATATTTATTTTTATCGAATTTATATTTTCATGTGAAAAGTTAAGAGGAAATTTAAGAAAAAAAAAACACCCTTTAGGCCATGGTATTTCGAAGGTAAATTCGTTTCATCACAAGATGAGAGTGTCCAAAATTATTCAAAATGCAAATAAAAAAAATGGTTTAATGAATTTAAAAAATGAAACGAGAATGATGGTTGGTTGGTTGTTTTTGTTTTACGGCATATTAACCCTTTTCGGGTTATTTAATGCCGAATCCAAAGTTTTTGAAGAAAATTTTTTTAATAGAATATATTTGTTGTTTTCACGACGGTTTCTATTTAACCCATACTTGGGACCCTAACAGGTACTACCACTCCGGGTCAGAGTGGACCTGGGAGCAATGGTAATTAAAGGGTGGCTCCACACTCCCCAAAGCCCACAAGCTGGGGCCTCACCACTGGATATAGTTTAAGGTCATATCCAGGACCCCTATTGAGGGACTTTTACCCTCTGCAGGGGGGGGGTCGGTGTATTCTAATGCCCCACCGACAGGACCAGAGAATGAAACAATAGGATAAAAACTGGTTTAATGACATAAAAAATGAACCAAGGATGAATGAATAGGATAAAATGGTAAATAGTAATTAAAAGTAGGTGCATATAAGGGCAAATTAGAAGGGTAGTATATATCTAGGTAATATTTAAATATTACCTACATCAATCGCAACAATCGATCGTTGGTTATGCATAATGACGTAGGAGTTTGGGCGAGAGGGATTTTCGCAGACTCTCCTGTAGTCTTCAGATCATTCAAGTATTGCGACGTTGCGTATCAATTTGGATTAAACCACTCCGGGCGAATGCCGCCAAAGAAAGAAATCAGATCACATTGATGATATGCAAAATTATTATTTTATGTACCGCCTTTTCCGGAAGTTGGTACAAGGTTAAGCGTGGTTTGTTGAAAATGTTTCCGTGGAACGAACTATATTCGAACTTATCACACCGGGGTTTTCAGTCCGTGTCATTAACCACTTAGCTACCGTCACCCACTACTCATATAACACTATTTTAACGACGCTGACGATGCATGTCTTCGCTTGTTCTCTCGCTTTTTCACTTCTATGATCATATAGTAGATATTATCCATCCTCTAATATTCTTCCTGGACTATAATAAGATAGAATCTGCAAAAGTAATTAATAAATAACAAAAGATCTGTATGTAACGATGGTTTAGTGGTTAACGACGCGAGCTTAACAACTGATCAAGTTCGAATTCAATTCGTTCCACAGAGATACTTTCATCAAACCCGAATTTGATCTTGTGTTTTAAAGTAGGTAAATAAAATAACAGGAATATTAGAATCTTCTTTTCAGTGCTGACCAACACAAATCTACTACGAACATACGGTTGATTCGCACTCGTTTCTTCTTTTCGCGGATTCTTGTATAATCTCACGACTCATATTGGAATTTGTTCATGTCTCCCAATCCCCTCACTGATTAGTTGTTGCCTTGCCCCTTTAAGGCTCGTAAATTGGCTAGCAGGAATTTCAATCCCTACTCAATTAGGGGTCAGGTGAGCCAGCCTATAAAATCCTTCATACCTTTTTGTTCCAGACGCTTTTTCAACCCCAGCAGGACAACGGCTGATCTTCGGTGAAAAAAACCCCTCGACAGCAGTCACTGAAAGCCATCCCGTTCTTCTTCGCCGTTCTCACATTGAACAGCGCAGCGCCTGACGACAGCAACGATATAGTTATTATTTATACTCCAATTCCCGCTTATATTGCGACTAAGGCCAAGAAGCAGAATATATTTACGTCCACACGAAAAGAGACAATATTGAGGGACGCACACGTGCAACCTGTTACTCTAAATCTTCCAGGTCCTGGATATGACCTTAAACTATATACGATGGTGAGGCCCCAGCTTGTGGGCTTTGGGAAGCGTGGAGCCACCCCTTAATTGCCATTGCTCCCAGGTCCACTCTGACCCGGAGTGGTAGTACCTGTTAGGGTCCCAACTATGGGTTAAATAGAAACCGACTAAAAAAAAAAAAAACCCCAAAAAAAACAAATATATTCTATTAAAAACGTCATCGAAATCACTGTATTCGGCATTAAATAACTTCAAAAGGGTTGATATGCCGTAAAAAAAAACAAAACAAAAACAAACCAACTAAATCTTCACTGGATAAGTTCCTGCGAAACACTTTCTCGAAAACCTAACAATCTTCCTCGTTTCTGAACATGCACTTTTTCTTGCATTATATGTCATTTTTGTTCACCGAGTAAAATTGCTCTAAATATTATATACAATTGTTGTGTTCCGTCTCACAAAAAAGCTGTCGCCATATTTCAGTTTCAGAACTTATCCACATAATTATCACTGCATTCTCACGTGTGAGAATTGAACTTTTTTTTTTTTTTTCAGGATAAAATTAGTCCCAATACTCTGTGATGGATATTACGTTGTAAATTCACTTGGAACCGGCTGAACGAGTGAATGCCGGTACAGATCAGATCAAATCAGGGAGGATGTATACAGCAGTTTCTGACCGACGCTGAGACATACCTTCCGCGTTTCACTCACCCGCACGCACATACGCATACACATACACGTGCACACATACACGCACACACACGCACGCGCACGCGCACATACACGCACACACATACATACACACACGCACACATACATACACACACATCACACGCACGCACACAACAGACATAACATACACAAAAACACAGACACACATACTCTGTCTGTCTGTCTGTCTGACTGTCTATATATATATATATCTCTCTCTCCCTCTCTGTCTGTCTCTCTCTCTCTTCGAATCACTCAGAAAACGGCATTCCGGCATATATCCCGAGACATTTCATTGTTGCATTACTGCCACCTTTCCTAAACAGTGATAGCTCCTTTGGCGACTCCGATTAAACATCTTCCAAGAGATATTTTAACTGAAGAAATTTATCACTATAGCCCTATCTATGACAACAGTATATTGATTTTATTGTTTTGACTCTCGAGTATATACCCGACACAAGATCAAAGTGTAGTATCTGTTCCGGCAGATGCTGCAGGCTATGACTAGCTATGACTAGCTATGACTAGCAAAGACCAGATGTGGGGGCAACCCCACATGCCTGACCATTAACCAGCTCCCATTTCCCACCTCTCGGGAGCTGGTCCTCTTTTTCCCTTCCCCCTCCCTTCACTCCTCACATTAAAAATCGGCCTTGTGCCTAATTTGCTCGGTGGGGGAGCAAATAAATACCATCTGTTCCGGCAGATGCTGCACTTGAGATAGTTTGTACCAGTCAATGGAGGGGAAACCCTCTATACTGGGACAATTATTATTTTTGGTAACCAGAGTGCCCCCTTTTTGCCTACTTTTAGGGGAGCTGGTTTTTACCTCACATTAAAAACGGCCTTGTGCCTAATTTGCTCAGTGGGGGAGCAAATAAACACCATCTGTTCCGGCAGATGCTGCAAGCTATGACTAGCTCTGACTAGCAAAGACCAGATGTGGGGGCAACCCCACATGCCTGACCATTAACCAGCTCCCATTTCCCACCTCTCGGGAGCTGGTCCCCTTTTTCCCTTCCCCCTCCCTTCACTCCTTACATTAAAAATCGGCCTTGTGCCTAATTTGCTCGGTGGGGGAGCAAATAAATACCATCTGTTCCGGCAGATGCTGCAAGCTATGACTAGCTATGACTAGCTTTGACTAGCAAAGACCAGATGTGGGGGCAACCCCACATGCCTGACCATTAACCAGCTCCCATTTCCCACCTCTCGGGAGCTGGTCCCCTTTTTCCCTTCCCCCTCCCTTCACTCCTCACATTAAAAATCGGCCTTGTGCCTAATTTGCTCGGTGGGGGAGCAAATAAATACCATCTGTTCCGGCAGATGCTGCAAGCTATGACTAGCTATGACTAGCTTTGACTAGCAAAGACCAGATGTGGGGGCAACCCCACATGCCTGACCATTAACCAGCTCCCATTTCCCACCTCTCGGGAGCTGGTCCCCTTTTTCCCTTCCCCCTCCCTTCACTCCTCACATTAAAAATCGGCCTTGTGCCTAATTTGCTCGGTGGGGGAGCAAATAAACACCATCTGTTCTTCAGATGCTGCACTTCCGTTTCTTGTTCTCTTTCGGTGGAGGAGAGGTCCTTCACGACTGAGACAATTTTTATTTTTGTACCTTTTCTCCACGTTAAAAAACGACCCTGGTGTCTAACTCTGTCCCGTGGGGAGGCATAGTAAATAGGGACACCGTTAGACACAGTTAATCAACTGAGAACACCACATGTTTTTAATATAAGATATCAATAGATACACGCTCGAGAGTCAAACCAATGAAAAGAATATGCTGCTGTCCTAGCCCTATTTATCACGTTGTTAGACGAATCATTAGTATTATCATGCTGCTTGTTGTTGTTGTTGTTGTTGTTGTTGTTGTTGTTGTTGTTGTTGCTGTTGTTGTTTCCTCTTCTTCTTCTTCTTCTTCTTCTTCTTCTTCTTCTTCTTATTATTATTATTATTATTATTATTATTATTATTATAAATAGTAGTAGTAGTAGTATTTCTGCTATTATTATAAGTAATTTCGCTTAAGAATGGTAAGTTTCTGTAAAAAAAAAAAAAGTGTGGGTTTGTATTACTGTACACATAGATTCGAAAAAATTGTCAAAAAAACAAATATATAACAAACAAATGTTATCAAAGGCAAGATAAGTTACTTTTCTACCCTACTGGATATATTTTAGTGTTTTTATTTAATGTAACATGTTTATTCAGCTCGAAAAAAGATACAGTGTTTACCGATGTATTGGAAAATTAAAAATGGCGCCGACTCTCTCTTTGACACGGTAGGTTTGGGAAAAGAAGTTAAAAATAGAAAACTAGACAATATACTGTTAGGACTCGCTCAATATATGTTACCGTGACATAGGCTGACATATATTCGGTGGGGTTTAACAGTATTTTGTATATTTTTTATTTTTAACTCTTTTTCCCAAACTTATCATGTAAAACAGAGAGTCAGGCGCCATTTTTAATTTTCCAATTCATCGGTAAACACTGTATGTTTTTCAAGCTGAATGTTGCATTACATAAAACACTAAAACATATCCAGTTCGGTAGAAAAGTAACTTATCTTGCCTTTGATAATATTTATTTGTTATATATTTGATTTGACAACTTTTTCAGTAATACAAACACACAATTGTTTATTTACATTTAACAATAATTGCCATAAAAACCATAAAAAGAAAGTTACAAGAAATAAATATCACCCATTTTTCAATAAAAGTAAGAATTATTTACGTTAAAATATTAATAATAATAATAAAAAACTAATGTCATAATATTACATATTATATATTGTAATACATAATATCCGTTGGAAGATGTTTCGTCGGGGACGCTAAATCAT
Source organism: Euprymna scolopes (assembly GCF_053919585.1). NCBI lineage: Eukaryota > Metazoa > Mollusca > Cephalopoda > Sepiida > Sepiolidae > Euprymna > Euprymna scolopes. The sequence continues at coordinate 131,105,211 of NC_136495.1, forward strand.
CTATCACCGTCTAGAAAACAGAGGAAGTAATCCAAGAATGAATGTTTCGAGACATGCCGCAATGCTCATTATTTTTTTAAACTTTCGACCATAATATGAGGGAATCCGTAAAAGAAAGAAAAAGAAAGTGAATAATTAAAATTTTCTTTCTACGCTAACAAACATACGTCTACGTACGAACTTATGGTCGGTACGTACTTTAAGAGATTCTTAAGCAACCTGTGGTTTTTCGGCAAATATATTCACCATCTGCTCCCCGAAACAAACCACCAACTGTAGTCAACTCTTCACCCCGCCTACGCATCTATCGGTTCGGTGGGTTTTAGTAATAGAAAATAAATTATCGTACGACGTCGAAGTTGTACCCCCTCTCCTTCTATAAAAAAGCAAACAAACACATTTTTTCTCTTCTACTCCCTTCTCAACTTATTTCCATGGGAACTTTTCACGAAGTAGTATCAAGGAAAGAAACAAGTTACACAGTCAACCGTGGATCTGTTGATGCGTGACCAAGCTATAAAACAAACATGGCCGAATGCTTTTGTGTTACCGATAATATTTACTCGACTGATTCTAAGCAAGAGAGGGTTGATTTATTTTCTTCTCGTCGTATACAATATGGGAACCCCATTCTGTTATCTAAACAAAGCGACACAAAAAAAGAAATAACAGAACACAAAGCAAAAGCTGATCATACTTCGAAACAAACAAAAAGGGAGGTTACTGTGTTGGCTTAAACATTGAAGGACAAACAAGAATCAGTGAACCAACTTAAATGTATTGTTGGGAAATGCACTTTACACCTTTGAAAACTACAACCATTCGTAAGATACGCCTAGTCAATCTGTGCGCTTAGCAACGAAATTACTCTTTCCAATTAAAGCGTGACAGATCGACGTGTCGACATACAGATAATACTGCTCATGATATAGAGATTACTCGGATACATATAAGCATGCTTGCTACCTCAGTATATTAAGAGTAATGATTCTTATATATCAGAACGGACCAATCAAATATTAGAATCGCTTTTAAAACATACTGAATCTTATTTCATCGGACTACTGTTCTCATCTTGAGTGTGATTTTCACAACGTTTCGGTCGATATAATCTCTGACCATCTTCAGGTGTATCTTGTAAACTCGGTAATGTTTCTATCGAATGCTTGTTGAATTCTTCGGTCATAGCGTTTCATCTTGATACAAGAAATGATCTACGCTTTTGGCTGAGAAAAAAGTGAGATATCTGTTCTGATACTACACTTCGTTTTTCTGTCCTCGGTCGAAGGAGAAGAAATCCGTCTAGACTGAGACAATTTTTATTTTTGTTCCTATCTGAAGTGCTCTTGGGGGGGGGGGCTGAGTTTTCTCCACGTTTAAAAACCGACCTTGTATCTAACTCTGTCTTCGTGGGAAGGCAAGTAAATAGGAACTACGCTCTGCTGATCCCGACTGAATCAATTCTACCATATTTTGTCTGGAATTCTTTGACAATTCGAATTTGATCTGATTGGATTGATGCTGCTATATTTTTTGCGTTGGAAAAATGCATTTAATATTCGGAATTCGTCAGTTTTCTTTTCTCAACCATAATGACGTTGTAGGGGACTAAAAATTAGAGGACACCGGGGAGGAGTAATCTGCCCCTGCTCTAAGGCTTGTTGTTTTTTCCCTTTGGTCACGGGCAGACGTGTTGCCTTTTCCCTCTCAAGAAGAGGAGAACCTTCGTTCCACCACGAGGTGAGCTCTGAGAACTTTTTCCACCAGTCGGTCAGTCTTATCGAACTGTCGCTATTGTATTGTGTTTTATTGTTGTTTAAATGTTTGTCAGTTTATATAAATGTGTAAACGTAATCTTCACCCCAAACAAGCCAAGTGCCACTTTGAAGCAGGGGGCTACTATCGGGGACATTATGAAAGGAGATGAGTAGAAAGATGTTTGTTCACATTACACTTGAACTTCTGCATATCAGTACAGTTGGGAAAGCAGTATCCCGGAAGGGAGTTCCAAAGACTTGCAGTTCTGGGGAAGAAACTATTGGAGTAGAAGGTTTTCTTACACCAAGGGGTCTCTATTGTGTAGGGATGGGAATTAGTTGCTTTTAGGGTTAGTCGAGGGTAGTCACGTCGAGGAGGTACAAGTGTTTGCAGTTTATCAGAACATTCACCATTAAAGTATTTGTAGAACAGGCAGAGGGATACAACATTTCGTCGATGATTGAAAAAAAATGTCTCTTGTCGAAATCTGGAATCTGTCAGTTGAGTTCTTTAATCTTACTCTCGAATTCGATAATCTACATAGAAATTCGAACAAAACCTTTTATTTAATCCACAGGGGTAGCATGCTCTCGTTCCGTCAGCCATGACAAGGTAGAAGTCCTAAGTAATTCGCAGTTGTATTATCTGTATTGCCCGCACTGAGGATTGAAACTTCAATCCTAGAAAGGTGTAATTTATACTTGAATTTTCCAAAGTACTTTACGCATTGCGCTACAGGTCTGAAATTGCGAATTAGTTAAGACTTCTTCCGGGGCAATGGTTTATGGAACGAAGGCATGCTACTTCTGCGGATTAAATAAAGTGTTCAATTCGAATTAATTAAAGTGTTCAATTCGAAATTCCATGCAAATTATAGAGTTCGAGATAAAGATTCCCGTGTTTAATAGAAAATGTTTCGTTGAGACCCGGAAAATACATCGACTAAAACATCGTGGAAATAACACTCATTAGGAGAACAGAAGTCCAAATAATCGGAATAATACGAATGACCAATATTCAGTTAAATAATTCAGAAATATTATGCCTTTTTAATACACAAGCAAGGAGTGAGAATGAACTTTTTGAAAAATAAACATAATTGAAAATAAATATAAAAATGCACACATACGTGTTGTGAGATTCTTGGTCTCTGCAGTCTCTTTCCGACTTAGGCTGGAAGCTAAGTGGATAACTGTACATGGTTACATGGCATATTGCTTTTAGATGTATACTAACCTGGGTGTCCAGCGTTGCACTGGTATTTGGAGGTGTGTGTTGAGCAAGAAGAAAAAAAAGTGGTAGTAGGCGGGCAGGCTCGAATCCGTACCGCGAAAGAAGAAAAGAACGCGAAAAAAAAAGTGACGTCTTTGCTGTTTCACCTATCGCCAAACCAGAAGAGACGTACGTTTAAATTAATGCTAGACAATCGAAAGGAAGCGATGCCTTTCGAAAATATAGGCGAAAAAAGCGACCCCTCCTTGTAGAAAAGTGCTCAGTTAAGGGTGAAAATTAAGGTTTTTAGCCAATTTTTCGATATTTGTTGTCCGAAGGGTCGATCTTCAAAATTATACCGTTCTTGTGAAAATCTGTCGCCTCTGTTGCGAAAGTCGCGAAAGTTTTAGGCATAAATACATACATACATACATACATTTAAACAAACAGGTGAGATTTATATTATACTAGCGAGGGGTACCCGGCGTTACCCGGGTGTTTGGAGGTGTGTGTAGAAACTCCGGGGTGGGGGTGGGGTTAAAAAAAAGTAAGTATGAGGATCGAACCCGAACTCTTGAGGCAAAGTTGTAAATTAAAGTGTGAGAAAAAAAAGTGCGACGTTAACCATTGCCCCACCGCGACATGCTACCGGAAACACGTTCGAATTTATTTAATTACTTGGATTTAGCAGGTGCCTGTTTTAATGAGTTAATAAGGTCAAGTTTGACTGCGGGATTTCATTTACTGCTGAACGCTTCCCCCCACCCCAATATGTCATAGAAAAAAGACTAACCCACATGCGGCGAGCGACAAATGTTGAATATTTATCTTCCCGAAACTGAGCAAATTAAATAGACAGGCGAGATTCGTTGTTAACTGTGAGATATTACAATTTATATGTGATATAAAAAGTTTTAAAAATTGTGAAGCGAGCGACCGCTTCTCTGAAAAAAGCCTTTTGTAGACACAGAAAGAGCGAACACACATACATACATACATACATACATACATTTTCGCTTTTATATTTATAGATGAAGTGAAGAAAGGACTCTCAAGGTAATTTCAACGTGGTTGTGCTTCTGCTGACAGCAATATCTTTGTACAGAATAATTTCTTTACCATACTGATTAAATTGTATTTATTTTTTACATGTCTAACGCATTATGCGCGTCGACTCCAGCAACGCATCTACTTGTGTTTAAACATAGACTTTTACGTTATGCATCACGTATGTAATGGTGCACACCCTTATTGTGTGCCATCCTTTTCATATTTTCAAACTCTATCTCTGCCGAAACTAAAAGTCACAGAGACGCGCTAGGGCCCTCAAATAAGTGGATCTTTTACGGGCCGTTATTTTATGGGTCTTTAGTCAGTTAAAATAGTTTTTAAGGGACCAAAAAATGATCAAAATTAAAAAAAAAAAATCGTTATACATTTTGTACATTCATCTTAATTTATTTTTAATCAGTTCATATGGGTGACAGGTTGGTACAGTGGTAACGTCACCCGTTTTGAATGCTACAGTTTTGCTTTCTGTTACGATTCTAACTGATGACATCCACATACATTTTTTTTTACTTTTGAAATCACGACTCTATAATAATATCTACGAAATTAAATGAAAGTATCATATTTAAACACATTTTACAGTCGGGCAAAGCCGGGCGCCCACCCAGCTAGTATTTCATATTTCTCTATATTTATAGTTTGTCTTTGTAAAGCCTTTACCAGGAAATATTGTAAGGAAAATGATACTTACAAATCGTAAATTTAACTCTTAAAGATTAAATATTAAAAAGCTCGTCTGAACTCCAATCTCTGGTCCGCCCTCGCCAATCTTTCACGAAAAACACCCGTCTAGCTGAATCTACTGTGAAAAATTTTCCCCACTCTTTATCTGTGCCTTCATCAAAACGTAGATTCCATGAACAAAGCTTCTTTCTTAGAACTGCACGCCTGTGGAACTCTGTTCCGTCTGCCTGCTTCCCACCTGAATACAACATGAATGTCTTCAAGTCCAACGTAAGCAAATTCCTAATGAACCGCCCCCTTAAGTAAACACTTCATTAAATCTCCACACTAACGTACTGTACTCGCAATAACCCTTATCCCCGAGTGGCTTCCGGACCTTGATAAGTGGTGACCACCGTGTAAAAAAAAAGCTATGCAAAAATGAGATCATAGTTTCGACTATGGCTATAAGATATCTTTTACTTTGCAATGATATGGGACGATAACATAATTTAAGCGAATAAAATATCAATTGCTTTATTTTTATTGTGTGCATTTTTCAATTAGGAGATATTCGTTGTTTTGGGTTTGGCTAAAACACAAGAAATTTCTCTTTTATTGTTGTCATATTTAGATTCTGAGCAGTTAAAACGTGACTCCCAGACAAATGGCTATTTTAGTAAGTCTCTACAGTAAGTTTCAAGTTACTGTCTAACTCGGGCATCTGCATGGAAATTCGAACGGATCAGTTTGAATTAAAAATAAATCATTTTTATTGGCCGTCATTACATAAAAGAGAAGCAGTATTTTCTTAAGCTATAACTCCTGGTGTTATGTGTTTTTTAAGAATGAGACTTAAAGTCTGCATTGGCTAATTTTGTTGTGAAAAGGTGGAGAGTGGGTGCATATGTGACACTTCATGTGTTGCATTTTAACGCAGGGTGGAAACGTTTGCAATCGCGAATGTTATGGTCGGTTCGTGTACAATCGTTGTCTCATTATCCTCTGCGCATGTCACAATATATATAGGTGTGCCTCTTCATGGCGACAACACTAACTGTAATGTAAGCGTATGCAAGGTCTTTATCAAGGGCATAATCATGTTGAAACACCGATACCCACCAGATATCGAAGTTAAGCAACGTTTGCCTGGTCAGTACTAAAATGGGTAATCATTTGATTATTCCACGTACTGTATGTGTTCTCCGCTTATCTCAGCATTGTTCCCAGTCAGTATTGGGCTTCTCCTTGCCACTGGACCCAAGCAGTGTCGATCCAGGAAAGGTATGGTTGGGCTAGGACAACCCTTGTCTCACATTTACACAAGCAGCTACCCTTACAAGGGTGCCCATTGTCTCTTGTGGCTAAACGAAGTCATACTAAAGAAATAACAGAATAACAGAATAAGAAAATAACGGAATAAAAGAATAACTAACACTAAGGAGAATATTTTTTCTGTTATCGTTGAGGACTAAAAACGCTAAAATTTTTATGTCCAGCACCTATTTACTTTTGCATGACATGACGGACATATACTTATATATTAGTATTTGGACGATTAATCAGAATCGGGAATTGGAAAAATCGGAACTTTCTGGGGTATTGCAATCGGTATCGGAATCGGAAAAATTTGTGTCTATTTTTCGATGCCAAAAGACAATTTCTTTAGTTATCATTTTGGTCCCTCGACAAAAGGAGGATGGACCTGTAAATTCACACTTGTCCATCCGTTCATTCGCTCGTTCGTCTGTCTGCACTTTTCTCAAAAACTACGCCTTGAAATTTTTTGAAATTTTGCACAAACATTAAACACTGTATGAGTAAGTAAAGAGGTGCCTTTCGGGCAAGAATGGCTAACATTGACACTTTTGTGCTTATTAAAAAAAATTACGTAGATTCCATGAACAAAGCTTCTTTCTTAGAAGTACACGCCTGTGAAATTGCCTTCCGTTTTCCTGCTTTCAAACTGACTACAATAGGGTTGTCTACAAGTCCAAGGTTAACAAGTTCTTGATGAGCCGTTCCACTTAAGTTAACAATTTTATTTCCATTACTAACGATTACTATATTGTTCAATTGACTACTGTATACTCTTAACCCTTACTCTCGAATGGTATGTGGGCCTTGATAAGTGGTGATTCCTATATATATATATATATATATATATATATATATATATAAGTGATCGTGTCTGTGTGTCCTGTCTGTGTGCCTGTGTACATTTCCATACGCAATAACTCTGTTAATTTTCAGTCTACAAACTCGAAATTTGATATATAGGGTACTTAGATTTGGGAAAATCTTTGTAATTCCATTTTCGGCCAGAAATTTGGCTGTTAAGGGGTAAAAGTTCAACGATTTGACCTTTGAGAACTCTACCAAACTCCTCCGACAACTTTGGGTCCAAACACATGAAATTTTAGATATAGGTTCCTTGGACATGGATCTAACTTAATAACCTGATTTAAGCACAGAAAAATGAATGTTAAGGGGTCATAATAGGGGTCAAAGTTAAAACAAACATTGACCTCTGCGGTCTCTAGCAAATTACTCAGACAATTTCTGGTCTAAACATTTGAAATTTTAAATAAACTGTATTCAGAAATAGGGCAAGCTTTTTAATTGGTTTGGGTCGAAAATATTTTGTTACCAATATATAAATGTATGTATGTATGTATGTATGTTTGCATGTGTGCCTAAAACGTACGATAGAGGCGACGAATTTTACCAAGGTCAGTATCGTTTTGAAGTTCGACCTTTCAGACGACAAATATCGAAAAATTGGCTAAAAACATTAATATCTTCACCTTTAATTGGACACTTTTCTACAGGGGGAGGGTCGCTTTTTTCGCCGATATTTTCGAATGTCATCCTTTCCATCGATTGTCTAGCTTTAATTAAAACCTACAACACTTCCGGTTTGGCGGTGATCGTAACAGCCAAGACGTGACGTCCTCCCCCCGTTCTTTTCCTCCTTTGCAGTACGGGTTCGAGCCTGCCTTCCTACTACCACTTTTTTTTTTTGCTGAACACACACCTCAACGCCGGGCAACACCGGGCAACCCCGGGCAACGCCGGTCTGAAATGCTAGTATATATATATATATATATATATATATATATATATATATATATATATATTCTATCTATCTATATATCTATAAAAACAGAGATGTGTGTGCCACAGACGATTTCTGATTGGTTAATCCAATAATCACATCTCCTAAAAAACTATGGTTCGTAGGCTCTTACCTTTACCATAAAATATTATGGCTTGATTTATTGTCCATCTTGGAAGGGTTTAATTTTTTCCTAACTTGCGATTTACAAATTAAAAAAATACGAAACTTACAATCTAACAATCGAACCTCCGACATCACGGCCGCCATTATGAAACTAAACCAAAAAAAAAAAAAAAAAAGCGCCTTCACTCGTGGTCTTTACATTTCGGGTTTGGGTACTTGTGCAGTTTTCCATTGACATTAAAAAATGGAAATATTTAAAAAAATATATATATATTGTACGTACTCGTCATGGGATAAAGTTTTCCTACAGAAAAAATCACGTAATTTCATCAAGTAGTTATTTTTTTATAGCGAAAAAAGAAAAAAATCAACGCTACAAGCGAGTCATTATTAATTAAACAGAAAGTTCAAGTAGGGGGATTTCCCCATTTTGATTTTTATAGCGAGGCCAAATTTCGCGAATTTGGCCTTTTTTTAAAGCAGTTTGGCCTTCAAATTTCTGTTTGGCCTTTTTCTTCACCGATGAAATAAAAAAAGCAAATAAAAACAACGCAATAAAACTTTTAAAAATACGGCACACTTTTGTTGTTCTTGTTTGTTTGTTTTTTTGGTAATTTTCCTTATTTTTTTATTTTTTCAAGATAATACTATTAAATGGACACTATTATGCCAAATTAGCCCCCCCCCCCCCGAAAAAAAATGCACAAAAATTCGAGATTTAAGGTTTTGACGAGATAATTTAGCGAATTGTCCGGACTATTGCGAGAGAACCATCCATTAGTTTTTCCTGAAATTTTCCCACAAATTGTATTTCAATAAATAGATGTGCATAGTAACAACATTTTTTAGCCGAAAATTTCCGTTGCGTCCCCAGATTTCATCGGTGAAGAAAAAGGCCAAACATAAATTTTGAAGGCCAAAATGCTTTAAAAAAAAGGCCAAATTCGCGAAATTTGGCCTCGCTATCAAACGATTTGACCTTTGAGAACTCTACCAAACTCCTCCTACAATTTTGGGTCTAAACACGTGATATTTTAGATATAGATTCCTTGGACATGGATCTAACTTATTACCTTTACTTGATCCCTAAACAATAAATGTTAAGAAGTCATAATAGGGGTCAAAGTTTAAAAAATTGACCGTTTTTTTTTCTCAGCATTAACCTCAAAACACCTGGGCAACGCCGGGCACCGATTGCTAGTATATATATATATATATATATAATTATTTGCACTTTATTTGAGCTTTTTTAGAACATCTTTTTATTTGGGATAAAAAAAAGCATGCTTTAAGAAATGACATTATATTATTCATTGCAAACTAAATTACATACATCTTCATAATACAATAATGTAATTATATATGAATATGTCAACACGATATATTAGACTGGTGCAAAAATAATGTCGTTTTTTTACATGAAGTAGAACGTAAAAAAAAACGACATTATTTTTGCAGCAACCTAATAATTTAATTTTTTTTAAACAATTTCATTTATAATAAGTGAATCCGATTTTAGGTTCATCTCAAGTGAACAACCCTGACCTGCAACCGATACTAAATTTGAGGGTAACTTTACAATGCGTAATTGTCTCGCTGGGGTGAAAGTGTTTATGGCCCCTTGCCTCCACAAGTGATAAAAGTGGGATGTCGTTGCTTCAGTCAGAATAATAGCCTAAAATAATTGGTCGATTTTAGATCATGTTTGGTCGAGTCGTTTTGAATTTCCTCATTCCTGTCATCTGCGGATGTCACGCCACACACGGAATATTCAATTATTTTCGGTCCCAACGTACAAAGGTCCGTCCTTCACACTTACTTGTATGTGCGTATGCGTGACGGATGATACAGGTGTGAAAGAAACTGACATCATACACACACAACTCATAATTAATCCGGTTTGACATGACCGAAAAAAGATCTTCCATGAGACCAACATATATCCTAAATTTACACGAGCGAAAAAGTAAAAAGAAAAAAAAAGAAACGTTCGAATATATGAAGTACGTCTGTATTCAATGTACGCGTGTATCGATGAGAAATATATTTTCCAAACTATGCGCGGCAGATCAATCTTACAATAATTTTTGGACCAAGTAAAGAATAGATACCCTGTAGCAGATGACGAGTACTAGTGACAACCGGCGCACATTTCAATTGACACCGGTGATTCGACCTTGACATTGGCACAAGCACATGGCGTTGGTTGTTCACATTTTTTAATTTTAATAAAATAAAATAAAATAAACCTGATTTCGCGCCAAACAGCAGCCATAAGCGAATATTCTCTACCAAGATTTAAAAAAATATATTTACGAAACTTTGGAAGATTTAAAAGAAAAAAAAATATTTAGAAAACATTTTTTTTTTTAAGTAAGTAACAAAACGAACGTATTTAAATAAAAGATATTTAAATAAATGGGTGTCTTTCTGAGTGCGTTTTAAATATATTTACAGAACTTTTTAAAAAAACTTAGAATAATTATAATTATAATAAATAAATAAATTTAAGCCACACTTATTAATGGCAGGAACAAATATAAAAAAGATTTGTGATATATAATATATTTTTAAAATCTCGATTGCTTGTACTTGTGATTTTATTATGCATAAAAATGCCTCGGTCTAGAAGGATTTCTCTTTCACTGACCACCAGCATACATCGCACTTTAAATAAATATAGAACTGTATTGAAAACGCACACATAAAGAAAAAAACACACTGTACATAAAAATGAATCTTGGTCGCAAAAATCCACGAAACATTCGCAAAAATCCGAAGAAGTCAGTTATTTTATATTTGTTTCTGCCATTTAAAAGTTTGGTTTAAATAATTTTATTTTTAAAAGTTTTTAAAATGATGTATTTTTAATAGAAAGGACGTCGATTTTTAATGTTTTGTAATTAATATAGTTAATTCTTTTTTATTTATTTTTATTATAATTATAATAATAATTTTTTAAAGTTTTATTAAAAAGTTCTGTAAATATATTAAAACCGCACTCGGAATGACACCCATGTATTTAAATATATTACTTTTGGACATTTTTTGTCATTTAATAAATTGATCACGTGAAGGTATCATGAGATTAAATCAAAATTTAATATTTAAAAATATATTAATTGTCGCTAAAGTTAATGTTTTAAAGAATAATTAAATTGAATTGTACAAAAAAAAAAAAAAAAAAAAAAAAAAACGCTGTACATAAAAAAACAATCTTAGTCGCAAAAATCCGTGAAACAAACTGAAAACTTCACAAAATCCGAACAAGACAGTTATTTTACATTTGTTTTTGCCATTAATAAGTTTGGCTTAAATGTATTTAGTTATTTATTTTATTATAATTATAATTATTTTTATTAAGTCTTTTTTAAGTTCTGTAAATATATTAAAAACGCACTCAGAAAAGCAGCCATTTATTTAAATATATTTAATTTAAATACGTTCATTTTGTTACTTACTTAAAAAAAAATGTTTTGTAAATATATATTTTTCTTTTAAATCTTCCAAAGTTTCGTAAATATATTTAAAAAAAAAAAAATCTTGCTTGCGAAATTCGCTTATGTCTGCTATTTGACGCGAAATCAGGTTTATTTTATTTTATTTTATTAAAATTAAAAATTTTAAACAACCAACGCCATGTGCTTATGCCAATATCAAGGCCGAATCATCGGTGTCAATTAAAATGTGCGCCGGTTGTCACTAGTCGTCGTTGTCTAGTACAGGGTATCTATTCTTTAATTGGTCCAATTTTTTTAGCTCCAACCCCTGTCCCATTGACGCAATGTTGCATCTTTGTGCCTGTTTTACAAATATTTCAATGGAATTTGGTTTGATGAACTCGTTGTATTTGTGCCCCTTCGACGTACATATCCCCGATAAACCTGCTTAGCAAAAAAACAAAAACAAAAAAAACAAAACAAAAAACAAAACAAAAAAACAAAAAACAAAACAAAACTAAAAAAAACTCGCTGTTGCATATTAATTGAAAATAAGCATTATGTATATAAATGAATACATTTAGAACGCTAAAAACAACGAATTTTTTAAAACAAATTTATTTGTTTGAAATCAGGTATATTTCGATGCTAT